>NC_047575.1:46880801-47186635 GCF_011004845.1 Esox lucius | reverse complement strand
AGTTTGAATCCAGCCCTCAATCGTTTGGTGATTTTGGTTCCCATTGACCGTTGTTACGTCATTTCATTCTCAACAAATTAGACAATGTACAGTAAAGATTTTCATCTTTAATATATTTAGTTAATTGAGACCTGATGTGTGATGTTAGTGTTTCCTTACGATTTTTTGAGCTGTGTATTTGATTTCTTTCACTTTAACAAGAGCAGAAATTATAGAAGTTATCAACACAAAACCCTCAAATGTCAAGATAGCATTAATTAACCCCAAAAAGTATATCTTGAAGCGTTTAAGTTAGGGAGACAAAAGCTAATTGTTTTCACATGCTTAAGCTATCCCAACTTAAAACTCTTAAATGTGTATTGATTACTACCATTTTTTTTAAACATAATTAGCATACACTGATCCATTAACCCATATTTCGTGAACGATTCATACCCAAGACCAAACCAACTTTATGTCAGTCCCTACTCAAAAAATTAAAAAATGCTTTAATTGGATATGACAACTAATGAACATACAGTTGTGCTCATAAGTTTGCATACCCTGGCAGAAATTGTGAAACTTTGGCATAGATTTTGAAAATATGACTGATCATGAAAAAAAAGGACAAAAGGATAGTGATCACATGAAGCCATTTATTATCACATAGTTGTTTGGCTCCTTTTTAAATCATAATTCATCACCCAAATGGCCCTGATCAAAAGTTTACATACCCTTGAATGTTTGGCCTTGTTACAAACACACAAGGTGACACACACACACAGGTGAAAATGGCAATTTAAGGTGAATTTCCCAACCTGTGGCTTTTTAAATTGCAATATAGTGTGTGTATAAATAGTCAATTAATTTGTTAGCTCTTACATGGAGGCACTGAGCAGGCTAGATACAGAGCCATGGGGAACAGAAAAGAACAGTCAAAACACCTGCATAACAAGGAACGTTATAAAGATGGAAAAGGATATAAAAAGATATCCAAAGCTTTGCAAATGTCAGTCAGTACTGTTCAGTCACTTATTTAAAACTGAGATTTCAGCCAAAACTGCCAGAATAGTTTGTGATACAAAGAAAAACCCAGAGGAAACCTCAGGAGAAATACAGGCTGCTCTGGAAAAACACAATGTGGCTGACACCTTGACATGCCTCACAGCCTCTGGCAAACTAATTTGGTCAAAACCATAAACGCTATGTTTGGAGAGGGGTCAACAAGGTCTATAGTGAACAGAATACCTTCCCCACTGTGAAGCATGGTGGTGGCTCACTGATGTTTTGGGGGTGTGTGAGCTCTATAGGCATGGAGAATCTTGTGAAAATTGATGGCAAGATGAATGCAGCATGTTATCAAACAATACTGGCAGACAATTTGCATTCCTCTATACGAAAGCTGTGCATAGGACGCTCTTGGACTTTCCAGCATGACAATAACCCTAAGCACAATGCCAAGTTGACCCTCCAGTGGTTACAGCAGAAAAAGGTGAAGGTTCTGGAGTGGCCATTACAGTCTCCTGGCCTTAATATCATCAAGCCACTCTGGGGAGATCTCAAACATGCTGTTCATGCAAGACGACCAAAGACTTTGCATGACCTGGAGGCATTTTGCCAAGACGAACGGGCAGCTATACCACCTGCAAGAATTCAGGGCCTCATAGACAACTATTACAAAATACTGCACCCTGTCATTGATGCTAAAGGGGGCAATACACAGTATTAAGAACTAAGGGTGTGCAGACGGTTTTATGATTGTGCCATTCTGGTATAACCTAAAGTTGAATGTGAATCCCATAACAAATAAGACTTGTGTTTTGCCTGCTCACTCATGTTTTCTTTACAAATAGTACATATATTACCAATTCTACAAGGGTATGCAAACTTTTGTGCACAACGGTAATTTAATCCACTAACACTCTTGAACTGTTAAGTTCATAGACACAAAACAAAGTTTGTTTGACATGAGTTAGGCTATCCCAACATCAAAATCAATCTTTTCAAACAAACAAGCTGGCAAGCACACCCCATTTAGCGTCAACGCCTTTTTTGGAACAATGGAATTCCAACAGACAACCCTGGCATTGCGAGCATGGCACTCTAACAACCGAGCCACATGGGACAAACATAATGGTAATCATGTATACTGCGACTACTTGTAAACACCCTTTAATGTGCTAACAATGATTAGCATTTTTTTTAAAAAACTGAGTTGTGAGTGTTTTTACGGTCCGTTAACAAGCTACAGGCATGAGAAGGCAGGCTGGTGATGTGTACGTGGGTGACGGACTTGAAGCAGCAGGCATGTGGGAGGGGGGTGGCGTGCTTGAAGGGGTTTGCATGCGGGAGGCAGAAGGTTTGCGGCAGGTGGGAGGCCGGTTTAAAATCTGTTTGAGCCAGATGGGTAACCGGTCAAGGAGATCACACATATATGTTACCAATGCCGGTCAAATGACTGTGGCTTGAGCATTGCTGTACAGTAACATGGATCACATTCTTGATCATGTGATCACATTAGTCCAGTACTAGCCCCTTTACACTGACTGTCTGCTAAGGAAGCTAGTGTACAGAGCCTAGCGGTGGAGCTAGTGTACAGAGGCTAGCGGTGGAGCTAGTGTACAGAGGCTAGCGGTGGAGCTAGTGTACAGAGGCTAGCGGTGGAGCTAGTGTACAGAGGCTAGCGGTGGAGCTAGTGTACAGAGGCTAGCGGTGGAGCTAGTGTACAGAGGCTAGCGGTGGAGCTAGTGTACAGAGCGGTATAAAGGCTAGTGGTGGAGATGCTGTGATGATGTTGTGACGACGACGACAACAACAACAACAACATTTGTTGACTTTTTAATGTAAAACTGGCAAGAAAATGCCTGTTTAAACGTTAAGAAAAATCTAGGTTTGTCACATTCGGAAGTAATAGAAGTATCTAGTAGCAGTAGCTTCTGGTATTATGTATTAATAGTAATATGTAGTAGTACAATGATTACTGTAGATGCATGTATAATAATAATAGTAGTAGTATTAGAAATATGTACTGGTAGTATGCAGTAGTGTGTAGTCATGTAGTAGGGACATAGTAGCATGCTGTAGTAGAGAAATATAGCAGCATATAGGGGGCATCACTGGCTCAGTGGTCAGGCTTGTAATTTAAAAGGTTCCCAGTTCTTATCCTGAAATGTAAAAAATGTAAAAACATCAACATACTCTCCAACATTAGGACAGGCACTGGAGGTTTTACATGGCCATCAAACAGAAAATAAAGAAGCCATGATGTAACTCACCCGGAGAGGAGAGCCATTCCATAAAAAGACACAAGCAAAACACCCAAGCACACACATACATGCGCGCATCGAGTGCGTGTACACGAGCGCACGCACGCACACCCGCACAGACACTCAGGGCTACAGGAATTGAACAGCGTTAATCAGAAGCTTTTGAATTCAACCTCCAATTCACCATCAGTAAAGGAATAAGGCATGTCAGCTTTTAACTGACAGGGTCTCAACAGCACAGTGCTAATGCAGGGTCTGGTACAGAGAGGCTATTGTGCTTTGAAGAACAGTCCTGTGTTGTTCAATGTTGTTCCATTGGTTATGTTGTTGAGTAGGCAGTGAGAGGCAGAACGAGCCAAGACATAAAACTGTTATTGTGAAAACGGCCCCATAAAAAGCATCCAATACTGAATTAGAAAAATGCTTTTAAGTCCTGGTGGCCTTGTACCCCTTAGTTATTAACTAATTATGCAATTTGTCTTTCAATTATTATAATTAATTCTACGTTTCATCTTTCATCATTCTTGTGTGCTCTTCCTCACTCGCAAGTGATCTCCATAAAGCACCAATGACTCACAGTAAATGAGAACGTATTTAAAGTCTGTCCGCACGCATGTGGGGTCCTAAACAGAACATGGTACGGCCTAAAACCTTTCAGAGAGCCGGAAATATCTTTCAGATATACAGGGAAGTATCCCTCGGCTTTCGATGCTCCACTATCCCGGCATAAGCCTTTCCCCTATTAATGTGCCTCGCCACTTGTGTAATGTTTTCTCTATGGGAGACAGGCTGGCTGCCGCTTGGAGCACTGCTGGCCTGAGCTGGAGAAACAAAGAGAGGCTTGCTGGAAAGGGAGCGGGGGAGGGAGGGGTTGAACGGGGTTCCCCATCTTGTTCTGTGCCAAGGATTCCCTCTGCGCAGTAGTCATCTGGGTAGTGTCAGACTCAGCCGTGGCCTGTCCGGGCACATTCCTACATGCTGACTTCACCACGCCTCCATCTCCCTCTCTTGCTCTCCATCTCCCTCTCTTGCTCTCCATCTCCCTCTCTTGCTCTCCATCTCCCTCTCTTGCTCACTCCCTCCATTTCGTCCTTCTCTTTTGCCCCTTCCTTCTCTCCCTCTGTCCCCTCTCCATCCCCCTCCCCCTCAGACAACTAAAACAAAAGCCAGTTGATTTACACAACACCAGTCCAAACAGAAGGGAACCACTTCCTGGTTACAGTAGTCAACAACAGAACGGAGGTGTTCCATGTCCAGCCAACTTGGGTTCAAGTAATATCTGAAAACCTTTCCAATATTTCACCTGGGCATGATCATGCTTGCCAGGAACACTGCAACCAAACAGAATGGTTCTTAATGTGTATCCCCACCCACTGGCCACTGCTGACAGGTCAAAGCAAACATTTGAAGTACTGTAATTACTTCAAATAGCAATTGAACCCAACTCTGAATGCCAGAAAGGAAACCGTAAGCCAGTAGAAGCAGCAGGAAATATAAGACATATCATCACCGCGCAAATGAATCTGCTGACCCAGTAACTTTCAATACACCCCCCTAACTATATAGACACACACACACACACACACTGACACACACACACGCTGATTTCTACTATATACACACACACACACTGACACACACACACGCTGATTTCTACTATATACACACACACACACACTGACACCCACACGCTGATTTCTACTATATACACACACACACACACTGACACCCACACGCTGATTTCTACTATATACACACACACTGACACCCACACGCTGATTTCTACTATATACACACACACACACACACACACACACACGCTGATTTCTACTATATACACACACACACAGATTTCTACTATATACACACACACACACACACACACACACACACACACAGATTTCTACTATACACACACACACACACACACACACACACACAGATTTCTACTATACACACACACACACACACACACACACACACACAGATTTCTACTATACACACACACACACACACACACACACACAGATTTCTACTATATACACACACACACACACACACACACACACACACGCGCTGATTTCTCTGTAAAAAGTATGAAAGCACTATTCATTACACAGACTCATAATGGACATATCACATAATATGGAAAGCAGAGCCACAACACCACCACATTATCAAGGTCCTTTTAGTGGCAACTGTAAATACGTGAACGTTTTTAAAAGAGTTGCCATGGCTACTTGGCTTGCGGACACCGCTGGAAAACCGTTGAGTAACATCACCGACGCCTGTCAAAAAAAGGCCCAAAATAACTGTTACGCCATGCCTTAGGAACTGGATGTTTCTCAAAACTGCAACACTACTGCACACAGTTTTATACTTTCCCAAACTGGCCCTCCATGGGAATCGAACCCACAGCACTGGTGCTTCAAGCTCCATGCAACCCTGACACCTCAGAAGTACAGTATACATTGGGTCTGCATTATATCCAGCAGAGTTCCCTACAGTAGGTTACCACTGTTGACCGGAGCAGTATTCAGGGAATAAGTAAAGGGCACTACTGGGGCACCATTTGTGACGGATGCAGGCTCTCAGCAGACAGCTCCTCATATCACAGAAACAGAGGGAACTGCTGCAGGACTTCAGACTCAGGGGAGGGTCGGGAACAGCGCCGGGTGGACTAGTCGGGACCCTTGTCGAGAGATATAGTCTACAGCCACAGTGAAACAGCCTGAGTAGTTAAGGTACATCGATGACAGTCAGTAGGGAGTAGAAGGCAGAGGGACACAGGGAACAGAGCAGCTCTGTCTTTCTGGCTGTCTCACTGACTGGCTGATACTGTACATACACTTTTGGGCTCTCATTGAACTTAAATCCTGACTGACCAGCATTGCAGAGAAGTTATGTATTTACGTCTGGCTGGCTGACTGTCTAGATGGCTGGCTTACTATCTACAGCTCAGGGAAAAAATTAAGAGACCACTGCACCTTTTTCTTTCCTTTCCAAATAAGTTGAAAAGGAAGGTTTTGAGTGAGGAAGAGGGGTTAAAATTAAGAGACCACTGCAAATTGAATGTTTCTGTTCCTGACTCAAAACTTTCCTTTTCAACTTTTTCAGTTGTGCCCAGGGGCCTCCCACTCCTCTTTCTATTCTGGTTAGAGACAGTTTGAGCTGTACTGTGAAGGGAGTAGTATAATGTTGTGTGAGATCTTCAGTTTCTTGAAGATTTCTCAAAAGAAATAGCCTTCATTGCTCAGAATAAGAACAGATTGACGAGTTTCAGAAGGAAATCCTTTGTTTCTGGCCTGTTTGTGCCTGTAATCAAACCTGCAATTTATGATTCTGAAGATACTGAAATAGTCTAAAGAAGGCCAGTTTTATTCCTACTTTAGTCTGCACAACAGTTTCCAACTGTTCTAAAATAATTGCCAAATGGTTTTGTAATAATCAATTAGCCTTTTGAAATGATAAACTTGGATTAGCAAAGACAACGTGTCATAGGAACACACGTTTAGTGGTTGCTGATAATGGACCTCTCTACGCCTATGCAGACATCCAATAAAAATAAAAAGATCAGCCATTTACAGCAACAAGCAATTTCCAACATTGTAGACACTGTATTTCTAATGAATTTGATGTTGTTTTAATGGACAAATACCTTTATTTTCTTTCTAAAAGAAGAATATTTCTATGCTTTGGAATGGTAATGTCTGGCTGGCCGTCTGTATGTTTGGCTGTCCCTCCGTCTGTCTGTCTGGCTGGCCGGTTGTACGGATCACTTGAGTTTTAGGTGATACTGAATAACAGAGAGATCAGCACTGCTACACAGAGGCTTTGCGCACATGGTTGCAGGTTTACAAATGGCGATGATGATGAATCCCAGGGAGTGGCCCCTCCCCCGCCCCCTAGCCCCACTGTAGGTCAAAGGTCTGCACACTTAAACCCCA
This sequence comes from Esox lucius, assembly GCF_011004845.1. Classification (NCBI taxonomy): domain Eukaryota; kingdom Metazoa; phylum Chordata; class Actinopteri; order Esociformes; family Esocidae; genus Esox; species Esox lucius. The sequence goes on along the minus strand of NC_047575.1, from coordinate 47,179,443 downwards.
TAACACCAATGACCGATGATCTCACGGACTGGTGGCACTCCATAATAGTCTGACTATACAGTGGATGTCACTTGTTTAATTCACAGGGGGCAGAAATGGGTCATGTTCTTTATGTGCACGTGTGCGCATGCGTTTGCATGTGCACGTACTATGCGTCTGATTGGATGGCTCCATCAGGTCAGCGTGGAAATGAGGATAAGTCAGGGAGAGTCATTGAGCTGGTTTGACGAAAACGACAATTCCATTTCACACGGCAGACTTAAAAAAAAGAATTAAGCGCGACATCGGAGCCATGACAACAGCGGTTAAAGAGGGCTTAAAACGATACGTTAATCAAAAACAAGTGTCCCACTGTCGGCATTTCAGACTTCGATTTACTTAGGCTTCGGCATTGTCAGAGTTTGCAAATGCTATATTCCTCCACACTAGAAACGTTGAGGAGACTGTGTCCTGAAAAGGGGCATCAGCAGCGGGGTTGACGTTAAGAAACACGCTCAACAAGAGCCGACAAATGCTACATTTTCGGGCGCTTGCTTCTTTTGAACTTTTTCGATTTGTATCATGACAACAAAGCCCCCAACTCTGTGCTGGAATCTAGGCTTTTATTCGTCATCTGACCAATGTTTTAATCAACGTAGCAATTGACAGATTAATCAATGCCCAAAACAGTCGTTATTTTACCTGCAGTCCCACTGTGGATCAGCTCTTATCTAACACCACGCATCAGGGCTTCAAGCATCCACCTGCCCGATCAGACACAGGTCCCCCCCCTAGCCAAGCAGCCAATGACCTTTGACACAGAGTGGTGCCTTGCTAGCAGTTTGACTACTGAAATCGGTACGTCTGCTGTGAGGGCCACATCCCCTTGGCCAGTGAACATGACCAAGACTTGCTAATATCAGCAGCCTGAGTTTGCATTCATAACTACAGGGCTGCATCTCCTAGCGGTTAACTGATCTGCCCACATACAGAACCTCTCTGTAACCCCCACAACAATGTCAGGGTCGTTTGGTACACCAGAGAACACGTCGTCCTCAAACCAACTTCCCCTTGCACAAGAACCACTGCGGATGCGCTTGGCCTTGCGTTTCAGCTAAGTGGTCTGTGTACAGAAACTAAGCCCCAACAATGGCCAACAGACAAAATGGGTCATGGTTTGCAGGGTAGCAGTGTGCACACAGACACACAGCACTGAGCTAATACATCTTGTCAGAGCTAGCCAACTGCTCCCTGGGATACCATTAGCTCTCCCAAGACAGCAGTGGGAACCAAAACAAAACTCTAATCAAACTCAATCGGTTGTATATAGATTAGATGTTTTAACATGCACAGCAAAAGTGTTACTAGCTTTGACAGGACAATGCACACAAATAAACCAATGTCCGAGTGAATCCAGGGGACAAACCGAAGTAGATAAAAAGTTGGTAAAGCATGGCACGTACGGAGAGTTTATAATCATGAAGAGAAAATAGTCACCAGACAAATCATCAGGGTTAATTCATTGAGGAAGAACGACCGATTGGGTTCTTGCTTAAAGGAACGGCATAAGAGTGTGCATGCATGCGTGTGTGTGAATACTGAAGGCGCCTTGCGGTTATGCTTCTGTGACTCAACACGCATCTGCGAAGGCACCTATCCAGTCTGAACGACTGGCTTCCAGGCCGGCTGAGGTGTGGTTGGGTTAGTATCAAAGGAGGGACAAGTCAGCACACGACCCCAGATACTCAGCTGGCAGCCAGGCAGGAGCAAGCAAGTACAGAGAATAGATCAGAGCGGGGGACCAGTGGAGAAATGCGACTTTACATCAGTGTCCTGTTCACCTTGGCCGTGTCTTTTTGAAACTCTGACACTCGGACTCCAAGTTCAGCAATATAACATTGACATTAAAAATTGAAGCGGGCGAGAGGCAGGGCTGGTTTGAGAGCAGGAAGTACTAGATTATTTGACAGGAAATAGGATAACTGTCACACAAAAGTTGTGTCGAAGGATAGGAAACACTGCACAGCACATACGAATCACACTTGGCTGCTGCTTGTCCAACCAGGAAGTAAACATTATTGTGAGTACACACTGTGGTTGTATCATATTGTACATCTTGCATAACTATGTAAAATGTATCCAGCAGAAATAAAACTGAGCGAGCAAAGAGCTTGATTTATTTAACAGCAATAAAAAAAAAGGTCTCAATACCAGGAAGACACTGCTGATTGGTGTAGGATCCTATCCCTGTTTCACCAACACCAAGGTTTTCCAGGGTTAGTGTCAAAAGGTTTTCCACACTGTATGAGTTAGTGTCAAAATGTTTTCCACACTGTATGAGTTAGTGTCAAAATGTTTTCCACACTGTATGAGTTAGTGTCAAAATGTTTTCCACACTGTATGAGTTAGTGTCAAAATGTTTTCCACACTGTATGAGTTAGTGTCAAAATGTTTTCCACACAGTATGAGTTAGTGTCAAAATGTTTTAGACTGTACTATGAGTTAGTTTCTAAATGTTTTCACAGTATGAGTTAGTGTCTATACGTTTTACACACAGAAGGTATTAGGGTCTATATGTTTTACATACAGTAGGGGTTAGGGTTTACACATTTTAAACATGGTAAGGATTTGGGTCTGTGTTTTAACACAGTAGGGGTTAGGGTCTATATGTATCCCACAACAATTCAACACTATTGACAGATAAATGTAAACTAATTTAACAAAATGACTCAAAGACTATATTTTGCAATTATTTATTCATCAAGTCAAAAGAAATGCAATTTAATTGTGGAAAAAATAAGTACACCCCTAGCTTTGATAGCTGGCATCCCCTTTTCACGGAAATAACTTAACGTAGCAATTTTTTTTAACCATCTATCCGTCTTTTACATCTACTTTGAGGTATTTTTGCTCCCTTATCTTCACAGCACTGCTTCGTTTTGTGAGGGCTTTCTTGTACGTATGCCCGACTTCAAGCCCCCCACGGCATTCTGATAGGATTGAGATCATGGCTTTGATATGTCCATTCCAATAAATCTTGATTTCTTTTTCTGCCGTTCAGTTGTACCTTTAGTTTGTCTTTTAGATCATTCTCCAAAGATTATTTTTTGTATTTTTTTTGACCTCACATTCATCTTAAGAATGTTTTGGTACAGTAAGTGGTTGATTCAATGAAAGTTAACCAGGCCTTGAGGCGGAAAAGCAACCTCAAACCAAAATGCCACCTCCATTACAGATGGTACAAGGTTTTTCTGTTCAAATGCAGTGTTTTATTTTAGACATTACATACGGCATTGTGGCCAAACAACTGCCCTATTGACTCATCTGTCCATAGCACATTGTTCCAGTTTTAGTCTTTACCCAGGTGTTGTAGTCAATCATGTCCTGATAGTCTTTTTGTCCAGCAGCGGCTTCTTCCTTCCTGACCTACCATGTAAGTCAAGTTTGTGCAGACTCCTCCTGACAGTTGATGCACTTCAACATTTATGGTGGCTTTTAGATTCCTTGATTTTACCCAGGGGTACTTAGAGGGTTCTATGAGCATTTCGGTCGCCTATTGGCTTGAATATGGTGGGACGACCTGTCCTACATAGATTGCCTGTGGTCCATTTGTAGATGATCTGTCGGAAAGTGGAATGATGAACTTCAAATTGTTTAGAACATGGATTTGTAGCATCTTCCAGAGTCATGGGCATCAATAACCTCTTTGCGGAGTGCCTCATAGAGGTCTATCGATCTTTCCAAGACATCTTTTCACAAGGGCTGTCGCAATTATTACATAATTACTGAACCAGATCACAATTAGTAAAAGGCGCAGACTATTTACTGGAACTAATTTGCATCTTCATTTCAGTATGCTTAAACCTAGTTTAGAATTGTTTTGCAATCCAACGTTGTCATTTCACAACATTATTATTTAATACACAAATGCGTTCCAGTCGCCTATTTGTCGGATCAACTTTGATTGACAAAAGAAAAAACAAGCTTGTGTAAAATGTACCATGGATATAAAAAAAAATCTACACACCCCTGTGAAAATGCCAGGTTTTTGTGATGTAAAAGAATGAGACGAAGATGCTTTGGAAGCTATCTGCGGACCATGGCTTTTGCTCAGAGATACAACTAAGAAAATGTCAGGAAAATCCTACTAGAACAGCTGAACTTTATTTGTGATTAATTAGAGTTACTTTATACTTTACAAGGTGTGTAATGACTTCTATTTAACATGAGTTTCAATGTGATTGGTTAATTCTGAACCCACCCACATCCCCAGTTATAAGAGGATGTGCACACTTATGCAACCAGGTCATTGTATTTTTTTTCCTAGAATATTTCTGTTTGTTTTTCAATTGAATTGTTCATGTTATAGGTCACATTAAAGGTGGAAAATTTTCTGACATGATTTCTTTGTCTCATTCTTTTACATCACAAGAGTCTGGTATTTTAACATGGGTGTGTAGACTTTTTATATCCACTGTATTTATATTGTAAGTGGAATTTTGTCATTTTCATCCACATTTTCTGACTAGATAATGTGCATTAAAATGCATGGATAGAAATATCTGTTGTCCCATTTCATAGTAACATTTGAAAATAAAATGTATCATCCTTATACATTTTTAACTAAATTAATCAACTAAGCATTGAAACACATTTTGCTATGTCTGTTAAGAAAGCCTTATATTTCAAATTACTAGGCTATAATATTTGCAGCAGAGCAAGAGGTGAAACGTCACAATGGGCAGGAAAATGTAATTGTCGTTGCTCCGCGGGTGCATTTTATGAAGGGCAATCGTAAAACGCAACCGGCATTTAAGCAAAAGGGCATTTTGCCTAACAGAAAGTAGGGGTTAGGGTCTACTTGTTTGGCAGACAGTAGGGGTTAGGGTCTAATTGTTTGACAGACAGTAGGGGTTAGGGTCTACTTGTTTGGCAGACAGTAGGGGTTAGGGTCTAATTGTTTGACAGACAGTAGGGGTTAGGGTCTAATTGTTTGACAGACAGTAAGGGTTAGGGTCTACTTGTTTGACAGACAGTAAGGGTTAGGGTCTACTTGTTTGACAGACAGTAAGGGTTAGGGTCTACTTGTTTGACAGACAGTAAGGGTTAGGGTCTACTTGTTTGACAGACAGTAGAGGTTAGGGTCTACTTGTTTGACAGACAGTAGTGGTAAGGGTCTACTTGTTTGGCAGACAGTAGGGGTTAGGGTCTACTTGTTTGGCAGACAGTAGGGGTTAGGTTCATTTGTTTGACAGACAGTAAGGGTTAGGGTCTACTTGTTTGACAGACAGTAGGGGTTAGGGTCCACTTGTTTGACAGACAGTATGGGGTTAGGGTCTACTTGTTTGACAGACAGTATGGGGTTAGGTTCTACTTGTTTGACAGACAGTAGGGGTTAAAGTGCATATGCTAAACAGACAGTAGGTCAGCAGCACCGGCCAGCCAGCATGCTGAAACAAAGCCAGCATCAGCCCATTCCCCTAACACAAACACAGGGGTACAGACAAGGTTTCATGACCTCTCTATGGGGTGCAAACTGCAGAGCCAAGTTACCCCTCACGCACTGCAGCGTGTTGTCAAAGACATCCTTTCTGTAGCACGATAAGAGTGCAGAGGCATGGTTGTGGTTTCCTTTACTATGCAAACTCGCAAAGTCTGTCTTCACAAGTCAAACCAAAAAAAAAAAAAAAATGTTTTAAATACATTTGTAAACAGTCTCGTGAATGATACACAGTCTCTATTCCTGAAAAGTGTGTTTGTGTGTGTGTGTGTGTTTGATTTCACATTTGTGTGTGTGTGTGTGTTTGATTTCACATTTGTGTGTGTGTGTGTGTGTGTGTGTGTGTGTGTGTGTGTGTGTGTGTGTGTGTGTGTGTGTGTGTTAGGTCTTACTGAACGAATGGGGACCAAATGTCCCAATGAGTATAGTAAAAAAACAGAAAACATTAACCTCATTAGGACCTTTTGCCGGTCCCCGTGAGGCAAAAGTCAATTTCCGGCTCAGGGTTTAGGTTTTGAGTCAGACTTACAATTGATTTTATATTTAGAATTGGGGTTTCTTTAAGGTCCAGGCGTTGTTGGTTAAGTTTAGGGTTAAGGTTAGGCATTACATCTAGGTAAAGTTTAGGCATAAATGTTACTTTATTGCGGTTAAGGTTAGGTTTAGGGTTAGGTTAAGGTTAGGTTAAAGTTAGGTTAGGTTAAGGGTTAGGGTAAGGGAGCATGCAATTTCTATTTTCTGGTCCCCATGAGGGTAGCTGTACAAACTTGTGTGTGTGTGTGTGTGTGTGTGTGTGTGTGTGTGTGTGTGTGTGTGTGTGTGTAAAACAAGGAGGCTAGGATGTTCAAGTTGTTCATTCAAAACCATTTGTCTAGTTCAGCGGTCATAGCCGTGTTAAGAGGAAGAAAATAACAATAAAAAATTTAAAAAACTCCCCAAAAGAAAAATATAACGTTTCAACATTTTCAAAACCAAACATCCGAACCAAATATTTCAGTGAGATGAAAATAGTTATGGTGTTACACCTCAGAACAGGAAACTGTAATTGTCACCATTTCTAAATAAATATACACACCAAAGCAGAGACGGATTCCCCTTCTAACCTGTTCTCCACCGACTTATAAAGTCTGGAATACTTTTGTTTTTAATCACTTTAACTTTCATGACTGCTGTCTCTGCTGCAGACACATGGTGTGTGATGTCATACAACCACAACACACAAAGCATGGGGGGGGATCAAGAGAATATTAAAAAAAAACTGTTCATATTGGCACTTAAGTTCTTTGATAATAGTGTATTGTTAAGCTCCTGGAAATTCCCAGCCCTAGAATCTACATCTATATGCTAAACAGTAGCTAGAAAGCATCAGTGTTAAGACATACAGTTGTTCTCAAAAGTTTGCATACCCTAGGAGAATTGGTAATATATGTATCATTTGTAAAGCCGGCAAAAAACTTCTTTAATTTCTTATGGGATTCACATTCAACTGTGGGTCATAACAGAATGTCACAATCATACATTTTTTTACTGACCCCTGTTCAAAGTCTGCATACCCTTAGTTCATAATACTGTGTATCGCCCCCTTTAGCATCAATGACAGCATGCAGTCTTTTGTAATAAATGTCTTGCAGGTGGTATAGCTGCCCATTCACCTTGACAAAATGCCTCCAGGTCATGTAAAGTCTTTGGTCGTCTTGCATGAACCACACGTTTGAGTTCTCCCCAGAGTGGCTCGATGATATTAAGGTCAGGAGACTGATGGCCACTCCAGAACCTTCACCTTTTCCTACTGTAACCACTGGAGGGTCAACTTGGCATTGTGCTTAGGGTCATCGTCGTTCTGGAAAGTCAAAGAGCGTCCCATGCACAGCTTTCGTATAGAGGAATGCAAATTGTCTGCCAGTATTGTTTGATAACATGCTGCATTCATCTTGCCATCAATTTTCATAAGATTCCCTGTGCCTTTAGAGCTCACACACCCCCAAAACATCAGTGAGCCACCACCATGCTTCACAGTGGGGATGGTATACTGTTCACTACAGGCCTTGTTGACCCCTCTCCAAACAGTGCTTATGGTTGTGACCATATAGCTAAATTTTGGTCTTGTCACACCAAATTACAGTGTGCCAGAAGCTGTGTGGCGTGTGAAGCTGTTGTCAGGCATATTGTAACTGGGCTTTTTTGTGGCATTGGTGCAGTAAAGGCTTCTTTCTGGCAACTCGACCATGCAGCTAATTTTTGTTGAAGTATCGTTGCATTGTGCTCCTTGAAACATATTTTTCCAGAGCAGCCTGTATTTCTCATGAGGGTTTTTCTTTATATCCCAAACAATCCTTTTGGCAGCTTTGGCTGAAATCTCAGTTTTGGCTGAGATCTCAAAATGTGTCACTTCTTAATTAGTGATTGAACACGACTGACTGGCATTTGCTAGGCTTTTGATATCTTTTTATATCCTTTTCCATCTTTATCAAGTTCCATTACCTTGTTGCGCAGGTCTTTTGACTGTTCTTTTCTGCTACCCATGGCTCAGTATCTAGCCTGCTCAGTTCATCCACGTGAGAGCTAACAAACTCAGTGACTATTTATACACAGACACTAATTGCAGTTAAAGCCAGGTGTGGGAAATTTCACAGTTTGTGCCAGGGTATGCAAACTTCTGACAGTACCAATGGTAAAGGGGAATTTAGGCCACAAAGCAATTCTCACGGCAGAAGTCCGGAACTTCTCAGTTTCCACAGGGTGTGTGTCAGGGGCGGGGTCTATGGCCAGTTGAGCATGAAACGGGCCTCGTGTCCTGTCCTGACACCGGAATGTTACGGCCGTGTCCATGAACCCGGCACACTGTTTCTATTCTCTTGACCCCCCCCCCCCCCCCCATGCTTTGTGTGTTGTGGTTGTATGACATCACACACCATGTGTCTGCAGCAGAGACAACAGTTTTCCCTGGGATGTTTCTGGTACCTCCAACAGGCCAGAGGGCCAACGAGGGCTCCCCCACGACAGAGGCTGTTATGATTTCGATGGACTGTGTCCCCAAACAGAAATATTCTGAAAATATGTCCCCATGCACAGCGGATTACCTCCATCTTAATTCTACCCTCTTTAAGTACACGACAGTGAGAAACAATTCTGTTCCATCATAAATACGTTTTTATCCACCCTAATTTTACCAGCTCTTTTGTCTGCGGACACATTTACAGCAAAAACCTGGGGAGCTATTAGGGGAAGCACCTTTGCTCAAGGACAGGAGCTTCACAAACATTTTGAGAATTATTCCCTGAGAGAAACATGACCTCAAGAAACTGAATATTTGAGGTGCCGGTATTCAAGTCCATCACCGTAATCAGTCCTATAGTCTTATGTGACTGCCCCAAATGACAGGAAAACCTGGCAATCCTGTATCTGTGATCAATACGAAGAGTTCGCTGCTAGACAGACAGCTGTGACATTTTGCTAATAAAACTACCAATAATAACATCTCTTTAACATGTGGCAGGCTGAGGAAGGCGTTTAAGGAAGAGAGATTCATTAGCCAACAGTGTGGGACATTGCAAATAGAAAGGTCATAAAGAAAACTGTCAATAATGCTTTGTTTGTTCAAGATAGCACTTTTATATCGCAACACTTGTGCCTCACTGAACCCTGGTTTACAGACAAAAAAAAGGAAAGGGTATTCCCTTAAGCCTTTATCTCTACACACGCAGACTCACACACACACACACACAGGAAGTCAGTTCACAGCTAACAGCAAAAGAGAGACTATCTGCAACAAGGCGTTTCTTTTTCCATTAAGTCATCACAGCCTCCGACCCGCGGGCTTCTGGGTAAGTTTCCCTACATGTAACAAAGGGCTGCTGTTTCTCTCTGACAGTTCAGCACGGCGGATCTCGTCTATGGTTTAACGACGCACCGCCATGCAAATGAATGGGCCCGGACTCTGGCAGACAGCTGTTAAGGTGTTGACGGCCGGTTCAGAACAGCACAGGCATCAAACATCCCCGGTTTCACAGTTGAGATGAGGGATTTAACTGCGGGTGTTGATCCAATAAATTTCACGGAGCATAATATGTTGAACAAAATGGTGCAGCATCAACAGGTTGTAGCCCATGAAAAAAGTATTGACATTTGGTCACACGCACGCGCACGGACACACGGACACCAAAATTGTGTCATTGTCCCTGTCAAACCAATGCGTTTGTAACCATGTGGGAATTTACCACAAAGTATGATTGGAAAGATGTCCAAGTGAAACACCTTATAGCCGACAAAAGGAGTAAACTTCTCTACCCTCCATGAGCTCCCACTTCTCCCACTCAGGGAATTGCATCGATAACATCCTTTTCAGCAATAAGAATATACACATTACTGACATATATGTAAATATTGTTTTTAACTACATAATCTGTTTACATGCAGGGCAGATGTAGTTTTAGGTGAAAGTGGCCATCAGCCAGTGGATGATTCTCAATGGGTTCATATCACACAAAGGTATACAACTGCTGTTCATTCTGTCCGGTGGCCAAAATGTCCACCTTCTACGTGTTTATGAAGGCATCGTTGGACCAAATACATGGGTGTGATATGGATGCGTGCTCTCTGTTCCTCCAACAGGGGTGCCACAGTCAAATACAGAGGCAAAAGGTCAGTACAGGTTAAATCCTATTCTCATGCCCTGGATTCAGCAGCCTGGCGTGCCATTAATGTGCATCATCCCTGTCGTATTAGAAAGGTATACTGCAGCCGAACTCTAACGAGGTTTTTATTGAAACAGGTCAGTCAAGTTTTCAACATGTCAGTTGTGAACCTTCCACAACATCCTGCAGAAACACTTCCTCATTGACAACGTGCCCGACTGCCTCAGGTGAAATATCCATCCTCTTTCACATTCACCGCAGATGCCATTAAGGCTGGTAAATAATACGTCATGTGTTTGTCTTCAATGTAGAAATGCCTTTTCCCTTCCCAGATAGCTTTAAGGCATTATGTAACTCTACGATAGTTTTTAAAATGTTCATTAAGATGATCAGGTTGACGGGTTGCTATCATGTTTAATCCCGGTGTTCGAACTTCAAAAATTGCAGCACGTCTGATGGGAGAGAGATGTGTACTCCATAGCCTAACAGTGAAATATTTACAGTATTGCAGTTACAATTATGCAGTAATTATTCAGGAATCGTATCCATAATCAACGTAATCAAAATAAGTATTCTGGTCCCGTTGATCTCAATAAATGCATTGCAAAACCGCTGGCAGTTACTTCCTGACTGTCAATGTATAGGTGTTACATTAACAGTATAACATAACTAGGGTTGCGTTTTAATATAGTGCACGTCCTTGATGAAGGAGCGATCGGCTTCTGTTCACCGATCGTGATTCGTTTCACCATGCTCATACAACTTTGTGCAGAGCGAGAAACCTACGCAATAGCCCATAGCTCCACGAAGGGCGACAAATGACTTAAAAACAACGGACAGTGGACACGAGCATTAGATAAGTCGAGATTAGGTCTGGAAGGGACATTTGCAAGCAGTACACGGCATTCGCGTTTTCAACCCGTGCCTTTTTTCAATAAGGCGTGGTGAGAGAATATCACCAACTTCCCCAAGCTGCGAAATGTCACTGATAAAATGGCATCAAACACACACAAAAAACGCCTAAATAGTCTACAATGACAAAAACAACCTACTCACCGTTCGGTCCATATTTCTCGAAATTGGATTTCACTTGATCGAGGGTGAGTCCAGTGTTTTCGTTCACACCGAAGTTCTCTAAAACTTCAGATGCGGGTTTAGTGTGCGCGCTGTCCATCTCGAATGAGAACTAACTAAACGATTAAATTAAAATGCATGTAGTTAAATATGTAGCATCTATTAACACAATAAAGGATTATGAACAACAGTAGTTTTCCACCGATGTGCCTCGCGTCCAGACTGCCAAGCGGAGGTGGATCTGCCTGCATAGACTGTCACCTGCCTCCTCTTCTGCGATCCGACAATTCGTGCTGTACCTCTGGATTCCTGTTCGCGACGCTGCTATTGCCCAATAGCTAAAATTGCAGTCCGCACTTCTTCAAAATCAAGAAGGTGTGCTGTTGGTACTAGGGAGGGACCGCCTCTTTCGTGAGTGAGCGTCTTTGAGCACTCCCTTGCGTTCCCATTGGTTGTCGTTACCTGAGCGTAGCTCCACTGAACTCCCACATCATTTTGGAAACCCAAACACTGACGCCATGTCTTCTCAGTTTTATGCAGCGCGCGTTTCATGCGAAGTCAGAGCACTGCATGCTGTCCTTGCGTAGATTTGGATGTTTCATGTATGGTTGAAACTGATATTGCGTTGTGGATCTTTTTCATTTTTACATCTCGTGCAGTGGCACTCAACAACGTCACTTTCTCTCATGGATATCCTAGCACATTACAGGAAATAGTTTGCCAGTCAAGGCAATGCCATGTGCATGTCCCATTAATTATGAATTACGTTGCTAGATAGGTGAGTACAGTGTGCCCGAAAGGCCTGCCCCTGAGCCAACCTTAAATCTAACACTGAGTTTTAGCTCTTCATCAGCTACTGAATGATTGAATCTGTTTATTTGAGACACTGCAGAAGTATCCTAGAAAGAAAAAGGGCTGAGTTACAGTCCAGGTTTGATCCTGACATCTGGACTCATATGACTTACATTATAAGTCATTTATCAGGTGCTTTCATCAAGGGGGTTTATGTTTTTACACTTTCCTCTAACTGGTGTGTTACTGCAGTAAGAGCTCCCTGACTATGCATTGCAAAAGATGACCAGACCCAGTACTGTCCTTTCCAGTGCAGGCATTGAGCTGGGAGGACTACTTTTAGAGTAAGACATGTATAAAGGGAACAAGGTGCTCCAGTTCTGTCCTATCTCAAAGCCCTGCTCCTCTATCTCTCACAGCACAACTTATTTATAACTGAAGGCACTTACATAACTTTCAGAACTATGTTGCATAGAAAGGTGGTGGGCATTGGGCTACACAGAAACTCTGAGACACAAGCCTCCCACTGGAGCTCGGGGCCGAACGCAAGTCGCACGTCCCTCCCACTGCTTCATCCAGGTCAAAGGTGTGTAGATACCGTAGCCACGGCTCCACGCTCAAGGCGCTTCGCCTTCACACCCTCCCACCCACAAACAGGTCGACCAACTCTAAAGCAGACTTTTTTTCCCAGAGCTCCAGTAAATGCACTTGACATTCCCATACTTGCATCTGTCATAGTGCTGTTGTTTCTTTGGTTAGTCGGCCTCGTTGACTACTTCTGTGTGGCTTTCTTCAATGTTAAATATTAAAACCTCTTGTAATACCTAAGAGAACCCTCCCCTGTCTGTCTTTGTAAAAGTAGCATTTTCACTAGAAACAAAAAGTCCCAGAAACATACAACTGCTAATGTCAAAGTAGGCAAACTCCCTCTTATCATCTTATCAGTGATATTGAAGTTTAACACTTGTGGACAGCAAATTAACTCTCTCTGTCTCTCTCTCTTGCTCTTTGTCTCTCTCGCTCTCTGTCTCTCTTGCTGTGTCTCCCTGTCTCTCTCTCTTGTTCTTTGTCTCTCTCGCTCTCTGTCTCTCTTACTGTGTCTCCCTGTCTCTCTCTCTTGCTGTCTCCCTGTCTCTCTCTCTTGCTGTCTCTCTCTCTCTCTGTCTCTCTTTCGCTCTCTGTCTCTCTCTCTCTCTCGCTATGTCTCTGCCTGTAAACCTTCCTGCTGCATTTGCCTTCTTTTCATTTGGTCACAGCTTCTATTTGCCTTATGGAAATAATGGACTTCCATGTGTGCTAGGTATCTCCTCTCTCTCTGTGTGTGATGTGTGACAGGATTACCTGGTTCAGAGAGTATTCTGCTCTGTCTGTATGTCTGTAAAAGGTCTTGTCCTGGATGCTTTTCTACAAATATGGGCATCTTCTCTTACAAGACATTTTGAAGCCTTAAATACCTACATCCACAGTTCATTTTTTGTATCGCTGGCTTATGTGAGTTTAGAATAAATGTTTGTGTGCTTGAATAGGCAAATTAACATCAAATAATGTGGGAGTCCTTTGACTTCCAGGGGTTGGAACCAGTTCAAGTAACAGAATCCAAACCTCCAAAAATGACAAAAAATGTCCATGAATAGAAACAGAACAGGAAACAAATGTGATCTTCAGTGCTCTGGAGTTAAAACAGGTATTTTAACAGTACATGCAAAAAAGTGTCAATGCAAACATTGAGTGAGGCCTCCACACTCTGCCGGGTGAAAACCTCTAGGCCAAAACTGTGACGGTAGCCTACTGACATGACTCAGAATCTGGGATCAGAGAGTCTTAGTAGAATGGATCTTTTTTATGGCAAGTTAAGGACACAAATGTTATCAAATCCTATTACAGATTGATGAATTACAAAAAGGTATTACATTACTGATTGTAATGCCGCCCTGCCTGACTTCAGGCACTTTTTTAGATAGCTAAAGCTTTGCTAGGGCACTACGAGGCAAGGCTACAATATTTAATTACTAACCCCCCCCCCCCTCAAAAACAGATGATGCTAGCCAATTTCACCGCCAGCTGGACCCCTGGGCTAGTCTGGGAGCAGGATTCGAACCATGGTCTCGCAGTGACGCAGCTAACTGTGGCGCAGTCACTTTAACGCCACACCATTTGGGGTTCCACTTAGTGGAGGCCTGATCAAGAGATTGTGTCTACATCCTGACAGAACCACAGGGCTCTCTGTGTGAGGACCAACCGCTGCTGCCATTGACTTTGAATGGAGCAGACTAAAAGTGAGTCCCAGCCACTGTCTGTTCTATGCAGCAGCTGCACCTGACACGCATGCTGAATAGCGTTTCGCCCGCCCGCCCGCCTCGTTAGCCCCACACCCCCACCTTCCTGAAACCTTGTTCCCTCTCCCTCTCACCCCCTGCGTTCTGGGGAACGGTCTGTGACGCAGTCGTGAATTCACAGCGTAACACAGTGGAATCCCTCTCTGCCTCTCAGCCCTGTGGAGAGGAAAGTCTCGCCTGGAAGAGGGGGGGTTCAACTCCACTGCATCTTAACACAAGGTTAACTACCATTCACAACTATCCCCCCCCCCCGGCTGATCACCCTGTCAATAATGGTGTGGACCAATAGAATCTCACTGATAGCAGGGATGGTTCCTATTGGGCAAAAATGACATCATCTTTATTCATAAAGAAAAATAGAGGAGAAATGGAGAGGCAGAGAGTAAAAGAGACAGGGAGGGAGAAAAAATACCTATCAATCTAGCTCTGGGAAAATAGCTGGCATTAAAACATTTCTTTTCTCAGCTCCGCAGTTTTTTATTTATCTTGATATATCTATTCTATGATGGGATATACAATGGGTCCTTTCAATTGGGTTGTTTTTCCTGATGCATTCCTATACACAGTTTTACTCTTAGAACAGTAATGCATGCCGCCCACGCACACACACACACACACAACACAGAGTCCTCCTCCCGCCCGCCCTGTCCAAGCACGACTCTTCGTCACCTAATCATTTTTGGGTGGGGGTGAGTCACCACGCCGACGCCTGGCCCATCTCGGCCTGTCACTCTGTCATTGATGGAATCAAACCCTGTTACCAAGGCAATTAGGCCACCCGGATTACATGGACATTTAAACGTCCCTCTATGTTGTATGTGACCCTCTCGTAGTGTCACGGACTGCACAAATCCATTAACATTCTCCTGTTAGAGAAAGATGGCTTGACGTCATGGTTCTTCCTGGCCCATACGTGCCCGGCTGGGTGGTTCGGCGCCGAGGCCAGGGTGAGGTGTTCACTCTGCAAGCGGGCAGCTGAGCTGTACTGACTAGCTTCTCAGACATCCACCGCGCCTCATGTTAGGCACACATAGCCACGGTTATGGGGGAATGTTTTTCATTGCTGATAACGGTGCGGTCTCTGCCGTTTACAGACTAGGGCCTGAAATCAGTCAGGAGCGACGCAGCTACCTCCCTCTGCAGCTGAACACCTGTCTCTGCAGCTGAACACCTCCCTCTGCAGCTGAACACGTCCCTCTGCAGCTGAGCACCTCCCTCTGCAGCTGAACACCTCCCTCTGCAGCTGAACACCTGTCTCTGCAGCTGAACACCTGTCTCTGCAGCTGAACACCTGTCTCTGCAGCTGAGCTCCTCCCTCTGCAGCTGAACACCTCCCTCTGCAGCTGAGCTCCTCCCTCTGCAGCTGAACACCTCCCTCTGCAGCTGAGCACCTCCCTCTGCAGCTGAACACCTCCCTCTGCAGCTGAGCACCTCCCTCTGCAGCTGAACACCTCCCTCTGCAGCTGAGCACCTCCCTCTGCAGCTGAACACCTCCCACTGCAGCTGAGCACCTCCCTCTGCAGCTGAACACCTCCCTCTGCAGCTGAACTCCCCTCTCAGCTGCGGCAGCACTTCAATGCCTCTTTCCTTTGAGGAGGCTGAAAAGATTTGCTGTGGACATCTTAGACCCTCAAAAAGGACGGGCCGCACCACTGACAGCGTCTGGACGGGCCGCACCACTGACAGCGTCTGGACGGGCCACACCACTGACAGCGTCTGGACGGGCCACACCACTGACAGCGTCTGGACGGGCCGCACCACTGACAGCGTCTGGACGGGCCACACCACTGACAGCGTCTGGACGGGCCGCACCACTGACAGCGTCTGGACGGGCCGCACCACTGACAGCGTCTGGACGGGCCGCACCACTGACAGCGTCTGGACGGGCCGCACCACTGACAGCGTCTGGACGGGCCGCACCACTGACAGCGTCTGGACGGGCCGCACCACTGACAGCGTCTGGACGGGCCACACCACTGACAGCGTCTGGACGGGCCACACCACTGACAGCGTCTGGACGGGCCGCACCACTGACAGCGTCTGGACGGGCCGCACCACTGACAGCGTCTGGACGGGCCGCACCACTGACAGTGTCTGGACGGGCTGCACCACTGACAGCGTCTGATTGGTATGATTAGAAATGCTTCAGAGGGCGGTGCAAGCGTCCAATCAGGCGCAAGTTCCAGCCGGCCAGGACATCACATTGTAAAGCCCTATTCCTTGCACTACTGCATGGCCTGCCAGCCATCCCCCACCACAGCCTCAAAGCATCCCCCACCACAGCCTCAAGGCACCCCCCACCACAGCCTCAAGGCACCCCCCACCACGGCCTCAAGGCACCCCCCACCACAGCCTCAAGGCATCCCCCACCACAGCCTCAAAGCATCCCCCACCACAGCCTCAAAGCATCCCCTACCACAGCCTCAAGGCATCCCCCACCACAGCCTCAAAGCATCCCCTACCACAGCCTCAAGGCATCCCCCACCACAGCCTCAAGGCATCCCCCACCACAGCCTCAAGGCATCCCCCACCACAGCCTCAAAGCATCCCCTACCACAGCCTCAAGGCATCCCCCACCACAGCCTCAAGGCATCCCCCACCACAGCCTCAAAGCATCCCCTACCACAGCCTCAAGGCATCCCCCACCACGGCCTCAAGGCACCCCCCACCACAGCCTCAAGGCATCCCCCACCACAGCCTCAAGGCATCCCCCACCACGGCCTCAAGGCATCCCCCACCACAGCCTCAAGGCATCCCCCACCACGGCCTCAAGGCATCCCCCACCACAGCCTCAAGGCATCCCCCACCACAGCCTCAAGGCATCCCCCACCACGGCCTCAAGGCATCCCCCACCACAGCCTCAAGGCATCCCCCACCACGGCCTCAAGGCATCCCCCACCACAGCCTCAAGGCATCCCCCACCACAGCCTCAAGGCATCCCCCACCACGGTTTCAAGGCATCCCCCACCACGGCCTCAAGGCATCCCCCACCACAGCCTCAAGGCATCCCCCACCACAGCCTCAAGGCACCCCCCACCACAGCCTCAAGGCATCCCCCACCACAGCCTCAAGGCATCCCCCACCACGGCCTCAAGGCATCCCCCACCACGGCCTCAAGGCATCCCCCACCACGGCCTCAAGGCATCCCCCACCACAGCCTCAAGGCATCCCCCACCACAGCCTCAAGGCATCCCCCACCACAGCCTCAAGGCATCAGACGCTGTCATTTGCCCAGCTACCCACACCGTTGGCACCATCCCTGCACATCCACTTAGTACCACTAAGCGATCTGTCACGGTTGTTTATAAAGCCCCTTTTACACCACACCAGAAGTTGTTTCAGAGTGCTGAGTGCTTATACAGACCCCCCCCCCCCCCCCCCCCCCCACTGAAGGCCTAAAGGGCAATCAGTGAAAGCACAGTGGCTTGGAAGAAGCCTAAAGAGGAGCCGGACTCAGACAGCTGGCCAGTCCTCTTCTGGTTGCTGGGTGGAGATTATAAGAATAACTGCACATTTTATGGCTATATTGTTCGTCAGTATATTTGCATTTTCAGATGACCAGCAGGTCAATAAATATATGGGAACAGCTGGGCTGTGCACAGAGACTTCTGTTAAAATCTACATCAGTGTCACAACCAGGAAACCTTTGTACCGGTATGGCTAAGAGTCATCGGGCCAGGTAGCACTGAGGCGTGGTGTTAGGCTCAGATCCAACAGGACAACAGACACATTACACTGAGCAATCCTTAAATCCAACAGGACAACAGACACATTACACTGAGCATTCCTTAAATCCAACAGGACAACGGACACATTAGACTGAGCATTCCTTAGATCCAACAGGACAACGGACACATTAGACTGAGCATTCCTTAGATCCAACAGGACAACAGACACATTAGACTGAGCATTCCTTAAATCCAACAGGACAACAGACACATTAGACTGAGCGTTCCTTAGATCCAACAGGACAACAGACACATTAGACTGAGCATTCCTTAGATACAACAGGACAACAGACACATTAGACTGAGCATTCCTTAAATCCAACAGGACAACGGACACATTAGACTGAGCATTCCTTAAATCCAACAGGACAACAGACACATTAGACTGAGCGTTCCTTAGATCCAACAGGACAACAGACACATTAGACTGAGCAGTCCAGTGTGAACGGACCCTAAGCCACTGGCACATACGTTATCGCAGTCAACATTCGTCTGCCTCTCAAGATAATCCTGGACAAGGCCTCCCAGTCCAGCATTTATCCAGACAAATGTTTTTTTATGACGTATACATTTTGTCCAGTTCTGAATATTTTTTTTTATTGTAAACTTCTTTTTGACAAAGTTTCAAACGTCACGTTTTAAAGAAAACTCCATTGTTTATTGCCCCTATTAAGCCGTTGCTACGGCACACATTAATCAAGGTGGACAGAAACCCTATCATCTCTCACACACACACACACACACACACACACAAACATACACGCAACCACACACACTGCACCAATCCATGTCTCCCTCAGTGCTCGATGAAAAAGATCTGTCCTAATATCTCCTCACATGCAAACCAGTGGGTGTCTACACATCCTGCAACGCTTTAATGCACCCCAGTCACACTCCTGTTTCCTATTTACTGGAGGTCACATACAAATAACACAGACACGCACACAACAAACAGACACACACAGATGCGCACACACAAAATGAGCCACAGTCACACATACACACACACAGAACATATCAAAGACCAAAATGAGGAAAAAGCATAAACACGTCAGAAAACATTTATATTCTTTCTGCAAGACTTAAAGGATCAATGGTCCTTAAGGCAGGAGCTGGTCTGCAGTGCCTGCCCATTGATCAGACCACAGAAAACACTTTCTTTTATGTCAGCTGGACTTTTTCAGTAGGCTCAATATAAAGCGAACAGGAAGGGGGAAAACTACAGCACTGACAGACAGAGAGACAGAGAAACTGATATAGAGAAGATCGAGGGAGAGATATGTATGCAGAAAATGAGAGAGCATAGAGAAATTGAGAGACAGAGCGAAGAGAGACCTTTAGAGAGTGATTGAAAGTGAGATTGAAAGGAAAATGATTAAAAAGACCAAAGAAAACAGCAACACATCTTTCTTCTTATTACCATCAGTTTGCAATTATGAAAATGTCTAACATGTAGACCAGGTGTTTCCAAGATCAGGACCAGGTTCCTCCCTTATACTCAAACCTTGCCTCGGGCCCATTAATCCATTTCATGGTTTCAACCCTGAAGTTGCACACCTGATTAGTCAACTTATCCTCAATCCCTTGGTTAATGAAATGAGGTGTGACATTTCAGCGTCAACATTTTTTAATCTTCTGGGATGACCAAAGACAGGTTTGGAAATTCGACTGCTGAATGTCTACTGGAAGCTGAGAGAGGCACTTGAACAGGTGCATTAACACAGGCAGTCAGACTGTGATATTTCTGTCTGTCTGATCTTTTAACTCTCTAGTAGTGACTTGCATGAAAGTGCATGCACTCACACCTCTATATAAGAGTGCCTGATATATATTTCCTATTCAAGTGTGAATTCACCAGGTTGATGGTGTGCTAGTGTCACAGTTCTCTCTGTGAGGAGAATGCCAGACTGGGTTACTAGTTAGCAGCTGTCTCCATGTCAGAACCTTCAACTTGAACAACCCCTTAAGTCCTTTTCCTCAGACAGCTCTTGTAATGGTCTGCTTTATTTAGCGGACAAGTTCTTCACCAAAGTGCTTGCTGTACCAAAATCCAGTTATTAAGAGGATCCTGAGATACAGTTCATGTGGACTGATCACACCCTCTGTTCTGGATCGGTCCTGGAACAGAGTAGATCTTCAACCCCCGGGCCCAGTCCTGGAACACGGTAGGTCTTCAACCCTCTGGCCAAGTCCTGGAAAACGGTAGGGTTTTCTACCCTCTGGCCCAGTCCTGGTAGGTCTTCAACCCCATGGGTCTGTTCTGGAGCATGGCAGGTCTTCTATTGACTTTCCCAGTCCAATAATCTAATAGGTCATCGCTAACCGGTGGCCCACCTCTAGAGCCTGGCAGACCAGTTATATGTGATCATGACAAGCTGACAATGTGACCCCAGAGTGTCCCTAGAGGTGACAGGGCTAGGCTGCAGCCTTCTCACAGCATTGACTATGCCTGCCCTGCTATAGTACCTAACCCCTTTCATCAAGCCGCTTTAAGCCCCAGAAACTGGGGATAAGGCTAATACTATGATGAGCAGTGATGAGTTTCAGTTTGCACAAGCCAAGACTCGTGCAAGACTATTTAACCCTGCTGACTGGCTGACTTGCTGACCACAGGCATGGTAAATCACCATTTTAGAGCACCGCTGCTTTGTAACTCAAGCATTGCAACGGTGTTCAACATTCACGATTTCTCTGGAAGACGTATTTTCAGTCAGAAGGCAATACATCTCAGGGAATGTATTTTTAAATGTTCTGTATTGTAATGGCCAAGAGATAACAGGATATACAGTGGGGAGAACAAGTATTTGATACACTGACGATTTTGCAGGTTTTCCCACTTACAAAGCACTTACAAAGCTGTAATTTTTATCATAGGTACACTTCAACAGTGAGAGACGGAATCTAAAACAAAAATCCAGAAAATCACATTGTACCATACCATACCATACCATCTTCTTCCGCTTATCCGGGGCCGGGTCGCGGGGGCAGCAGTCTAAGCAGGGATGCCCAGACTTCCCTCTCCCCAGACACTTCCTCCAGCTCTTCCGGGGGGACACCGAGGCGTTCCCAGGCCAGCCGGGAGACATAGTCCCTCCAGCGTGTCCTAGGTCTTCCCCGGGGTCTCCTCCCGGTGGGACGGGACCGGAACACCTTCCCAGGAAGGCGTTCCGGAGGCATCCGAAAAAGATGCCCAAGCCACCTCAGCTGACCCCTCTCGATGTGGAGGAGCAGCGGCTCTACTCTGAGCTCCTCCCGGGTGACCGAGCTTCTCACCCTATCTCTAAGGGATCGCCCGGCCACCCTGCGGAGAAAGCTCATTTCGGCCGCCTGTATCCGGGATCTTGTCCTTTCGGTCATGACCCAAAGCTCATGACCATAGGTGAGAGTAGGAACGTAGATTGACTGGTAAATCGAGAGCTTCGCCTTGCGGCTCAGCTCTTTCTTCACCACGACAGACCGATACATCGACTGCATTACTGCAGAAGCTGCACCGATCCGTCTGTCAATCTCCCGTTCCATCCTTCCCTCACTCGTGAACAAGACCCCTAGATACTTAAACTCCTCCACTTGAGGCAGGCACTCTCCACCAACCTGAAGTGGGCAAGCCACCCTTTTCCGACTGAGGACCATGGCCTCGGATTTGGAGGTACTGATTTTCATCCCCACCGCTTCACACTCGGCTGCAAACCGTCCCAGCGCATGCTGAAGGTCCTGGTTAGAAGGGGCCAACACGACAACATCATCTGCAAAGAGCAATCACATTGTATGATTTTTAAATAATTTATTTGCATTTTATTGCATGACATGCAACATGCAGACGATGAGAACGGGACTCTTTACCAGGGCTTACACATCAGTACGGTGGGGACTGTGAAAGGCAGCCTTTAATTATATCTAATTTGCAGATGTTTCACATCCAGAGCATCGGCCCCAGTGCAGCAACATTTAAGAGTATTTCCCAGAACTATGCAAGGTAACAGGAAGAGGGCATTCAATGACTCTTGTTACAAATATCAGCCATAGCTTGAGTACTCAAAAAACCAGAACTCACACGTGACTTTTGTTTTGTGTTTTCAAAAGAATGGTGCATACATAAAAACAGGGTCCGAAAACCTTCTCTTGACACGTAGCCTACAATATGCAAAAGTCTTAGGCACATGTACTTTCTTTAAGAAAATACAAATAATTCTCTATAACACTGTAAATGTAGACACATTTTCCCAATCATTTGAATGAGTAAATGTGTCCAAACTTTTGATTGGTACTGTATATATTAATTACTTACATTTTTTTTGTATTTTGATTGATTTTAAATTGCCTGACAAATGTTCACTACCTAATTCAGTCAGGAAATTATATTATTTGGCTAGATAAAGAGGTGAAAGATAAAAAAAACAAAATTACTTGTGCCACACACAAATAAGACACTATTTGTTTAGGTCGTATTCACTAGCGCAGGTGATTGTGATGTTGAAGGTTTACTTTAGTGTAACTGAGGCACTGGTGGACTCGGGGGGGTGGGGCGACTGGCCCCCAGTGCGCCATGTCAGAAAAGAAACTGCCCTCTTGGATGTCACCATCGTAGATACAACATGATGAAGTGCTCTCTACAGTGGCCCAGTGTGTAAGAAAACATGATGCAGTGCGGACATATTAATGGGTGATGTTCCAATCGAGGAATTGTGATGCAGTGCCCTCTAGGGTGCCCCTGTTTGTGAGTAAATGTGATTACATGCCCTCCAAGGTGTTCCTATTGCAAAACAAACATGATGAAGTGCTCTCTGGGTGCCCCTCCAGTGAAGAAAATGTGAAGTACTCTCTGGGTGCCCCTCCAGTGAAGAAAATGTGAAGTGCTCTCTGGGTGCCCCTCCAGTGAAGAAAATGTGAAGTGCTCTCTGGGTGCCCCTCCAGTGAAGAAAATGTGAAGTGCTCTCTGGGTGCCCCTCCAGTGAAGAAAATGTGAAGTGCTCTCTGGGTGCCCCTCCAGTGAAGAAAATGTGAAGTGCTCTCTGGGTGCCCCTCCAGTGAAGAAAACGTGAAGTGCTCTCTGGGTGCCCCTCCAGTGAAGAAAACGTGAAGTGCTCTCTGGGTGCCCCTCCAGTGAAGAAAACGTGAAGTGCTCTCTGGGTGCCCCTCCAATGAAGAAAATGTGCAGTGCTCTCTGGGTGCCCTTTCAGTGGACAGATTGTGATGCAGTGTCCTCACGGGTGCTGCTATGTGTGAGGAAATGTGATTAAGTGTCCTAGTGGGTAACGTAATGCAGGGCCATGTAGGTAATGTGATGCAGTGCCATGTAGGTAACGTAATGCAGGGCCATGTAGGTAATGTGATGCAGTGCCATGTAGGTAACGTAATGCAGGGCCATGTAGGTAATGTGATGCAGTGCCATGTAGGTAATGTGATGCAGTGCCATGTAGGTAATGTGATGCAGTGCCATGTAGGTAATGTGATGCAGTGCCATGTAGGTAATGTGATGCAGTGCCATGTAGGTAATGTGATGCAGGGCCATGTAGGTAATGTGATGCAGGGCCATGTAGGTAATGTGATGCAGGGCCATGTAGGTAATGTGATGCAGGGCCATGTAGGCTGCCCTACATGCTTGAAAATGTGTTGGCCTCTACATGCTCCTAAATGCAAGACAATGTGCCCTCTTGGGATGCCTCTATGGTGAAAAATGCCCTCCTGGTGCCCTGTTTTTATATATCCTTTTAAAAAAACAGTTTAGTGGCAGTATGATTCTACCCCAATAAAATTTCTGTTTGGAGCCAATAAACTCATCCGGAGCCAATAAACTCATCCGAAGTTAAAAAGTTAGCATGGAGTTAGCATGGAGAAGGGCAACGTATATTTAGAAAGAAGAAATGTCTGTGCGTTGGTGCCCCACCACATGCAGCTGGTGCCCCACCACATGCAGCTGGTGCCCCACCACATGCAGCTGGTGCCCCACCACATGCAGCTGGTGCCCCACCACATGCAGCTGGTGCCCTTTAAAAAATGTTGACCCCTGCCCCTCAGACAGCCTGAACTGAGGTGATGTTAACCTTACTTACTTATGATGTGATGCGTGTTGTTTTGTCTAATCAGAAATTCAAGTTGTCTGTTTGTAAGCTCAAAATCCTCTTATTTCACTCAATGGCCTTTGTGCTCTGACATGTGGCCTTTGAGCCCTAAACGTCTTTCTGACTCCGAAGGCCAAATGGCCTTTCCCCTAAAATTCCTAGCCTGGTAGGGAGGGTTTAAAGCGATGACCAGAGTAGTTCCACACCATGTTAAAACAAATAAGGAGTTGATCCTGTTAAGTCTTTAGCAGCTTAGCAGTGGACCTTTATAACTAATCTACTGTCATGTTCCACCTGAAGAGTCACACACTGACACATACACACATCAAGGAGAGGGCTGAGGAGTTGATCAAGGAGTGGACCGAGGAGAGGTTAGAGGAGTTTGTCAAGGAGTGGACCAAGGAGAGGGCTGAGGAGTTGGTCAAGGAGTGGACCGAGGAGAGGTTAGAGGAGTTTGTCAAGGAGTGGACCGAGGAGAGGGCTGAGGAGTTGGTCAAGGAGTGGACCGAGGAGAGGTTAGAGGAGTTTGTCAAGGAGTGGACCAAGGAGAGGGCTGAGGAGTTGGTCAAGGAGTGGACCGAGGAGAGGTTAGAGGAGTTTGTCAAGGAGTGGACCGAGGAGAGGTTAGAGGAGTTTGTCAAGGAGTGGACCAAGGAGAGGGCTGAGGAGTTGGTCAAGGAGTGGACCGAGGAGAGGTTAGAGGAGTTTGTCAAGGAGTGGACCGAGGAGAGGGCTGAGGAGTTGGTCAAGGAGTGGACCGAGGAGAGGTTAGAGGAGTTTGTCAAGGAGTGGACCGAGGAGAGGGCTGAGGAGTTGGTCAAGGAGTGGACCGAGGAGAGGTTAGAGGAGTTTGTCAAGGAGTGGACCGAGGAGAGGTTAGAGGAGTTTGTCAAGGAGTGGACCAAGGAGAGGGCTGAGGAGTTGGTCAAGGAGTGGACCGAGGAGAGGTTAGAGGAGTTTGTCAAGGAGTGGACCGAGGAGAGAGCTGAGGAGTTGGTCAAGGAGTGGACCGAGGAGAGGTTAGAGGAGTTTGTCAAGGAGAGGACCGAGGAGAGGTTAGAGGAGTTTGTCAAGGAGTGGACCGAGGAGAGGGCTGAGGAGTTGGTGAGGAGTTGGTCAAGGAGTGGACCGAGGAGAGGGCTGAGGAGTTGGTCAAGGAGTGGACCGAGGAGAGGTTAGAGGAGTTTGTCAAGGAGTGGACCGAGGAGAGAGCTGAGGAGTTGGTCAAGGAGTGGACCGAGGAGAGGTTAGAGGAGTTTGTCAAGGAGTGGACCGAGGAGAGGTTAGAGGAGTTTGTCAAGGAGTGGACCGAGGAGAGGGCTGAGGAGTTGGTGAGGAGTTGGTCAAGGAGTGGACCGAGGAGAGGGGTGAGGAGTTGGTCAAGGAGTGGACTGAGGAGAGGGGTGAGAAGTTGGTCAAGGAGTGGACCAAGGAGTGGGTGAGGAGTTGGTCAAGGATTGGACCGAGGAGAGGGCTGAGGAGTTGGTGAGGAGTTGGTCAAGTAGTGGACCGAGGAGAGGGGTGAGGAGTTGTTCAAGGACTGGACCGAGGAGTGGGTGAGGAGTTGGTCAAGGAGAGGGTGAGGAGTGGGTGAGGACAGAGAAAGGGGGATCAGGCGAGTATGTGAAAGGGGACTGAAAGGATGGGCCTTTAAAGAGGATCCAGTGTTGACTCATTTCCCTTTGGGCTGATTCATTCAATGAACACACCAGTTGGCATCAACAATTACAACACACACAATAACATAGCGCGCACACACACACACACACACTTCAAGATGTAAATATTAACTGACAATGGCTGTACTTCACTGGTAATTGGAGCTTTCATCCCATCGGTGACCTGAAGAGGCGGGTCATTAATGACAATTTTCAACAAACCTTTTTAGTAAATTACTTTATTAGACCTTTTGATTGCATCAACATGTGTCCAAGAGCTTAATTGTTGATGGTATTTTTATCTAATGTTGAAAATGTATCACGACAAACACATATTACGCAAGGTTATGTTTGTAATTATCACATGGTTGTTACCTATATATAGAGTTTACAGAACTAACTATTCCTGAATAGTTTTTGTGGACAGGACAGAATGTTTTTGACCCATCAATATCAAAAGGGGTTCTGTCAGTTGTGCTGGTCATCGAACTGGTCCACTTGACCAACTTGCTCTCCTTGCCCAGCACAGCACCATTCACCTCTGACCGATCAAATAGCATGTGCGCTTTTCCCCTCTCACTTAATTACGTGAAGGGTTTTTCCAGCCCAATGCTCAGATAAAATGAGCCTGAGTTCTGGGCTTCTAGCTCTGGCAGGGGACCTGTCAGCCAATGGCTGTGGTCTCAGAAGGACTCGACAGAGCCTGGCATTTGATTGGCTCCCTGGTGACTAGAGAAGATGGCCCTGGCGATGTGCTGATTACATCACGGCCTGCTTCTAATGAAGAGAACTATGCAGGGGACACGTCTGAAGACAGGACGGAAGATTATAGCCTTGTCTGACTGGATGCCCTATGGAGCGGGAATGTCTGGAGACAGGAAGAGGAAAACATCCCTGTCTGACTAGGTGCTGTACGGAAGACTTCATCGCTCACATGGATGGCATTACACAGGGTCTATGTCTTCCTAAAAATGAGTGACGACTGCGATAGAACTGGCACCCTCGAGGGGGGGGGAGAAAGATGGTTTTAATTGCAGATGCCATATTTAATTTGAGCCAGTTTCTTACAGCAGTGAAATTATCCTGGAAAATCTGGATGTGTGCATTGCTACGTAGACTACTAAAGGAGATTTTTGCGGTTGATGTATTTGTCTTTAGGGAAAATCAAGTTTGACATTTAAAAATGGAAATGACAAGCTTAAGGAGCAGTTTTAAACCTTGCAACCAAAATGCACAAACATTCTCCAAAAACCAAAAATAATAATGATATTCAGATCCTTTACGAGATTTACTCACCAGGGACTGTAGAACAAGACTAATTCATCTCTGGTTTGGAGTGCTGAAACAAGAAAACGAAATTGGTTTGGACCTCCAGGGCCAAAGATAAAGAGGTCCTAGACCTCTTCATTACACTCTGTCGAGGGCAATCCACTAAATCAGGATCTTTTATTGTCTGCTTCATGGCCTCCCCTCCTAGCATCCTGTGGTTGTCCTCTGTTTCATTCCCCCTTGCTGGTGGCAGGACAGAGCAGACGTCTGAGAGGCTTTTGGAGGAAGTGGCCAATCCTTCCCTATCTTCTAAAACTGTAAGGTGTCAACTTTGGAGGGAACAATTACATTACATTTTATCAAGAGCAGTTCTTGGGGGGGTCACCAAAAGTAGTGCTGTAACACTCTTTCAGTTTGAGCCATCGGTTTGCTCACTACTGTAGCTCTTCAAATTCAGCTAGTGTGTGTGAACCCTACAAACATTAAACAAACTGACTGGATTAACCCCACGTTAGCTACGTGCATTGAGTGCCTTTCAGACGGTAGACACAAACACAGTCACCTTGCCAGCTAAGGAACACTACATACACTGCACTACCTGCTTCTCTCATTGACTCGAATCCAAACAGCTGCAAAAGCTGGTTGATGTTACTGCTAGCTAACATGGTGTGACCTATAATTCAATGTAGAGAAAATGAAGGCTGGTAACGGTTATAAATGTTTTTTTTATTTGACTGAGGAGTAAAAGTAAAATGTCCAACACAATATCCTTTATTTGAACTACTTACTGAAAGCTAACCACACTGTCAGATTCACACATGCACTGTACTTGCAGGAGGTGCCACTGCTGAGGGCTGTGGGGGCAGTGGATCAAACCATTGTGAGACAAAGGGCGGGGGGGGTCGCAATCTTCTGAAACTGAGAAACGCTCTCTTAAGTGTCTATGATCAGCAAAAGTGCTTTCATTGCGCCTTATTAATAGTATTGAAATTGCATAGTTATGTTTACAATGATATATTGATGGGGACATATCATAGTTTTCCCCAGGATGGGGGTGGTGGGGGGGTTGTGTGTCCCCCGGGTTTTCAGCAGCTCTCTCCTGACAAGTTGTATCATTACATTTATTAATTTAATTACATTAATAGGCTATAATAGGCAAGGTTATGAAAGCCTCACTGACAAACTCTGCAAACGGTATATGAATTTGATATGCCTCCTCGGTCATTTCAACCTGGAGCCGGGCCTGGCTATACTAATTTTTACTTTTGGTACCACCATACAAAAGCTTTAAAAACTATATTTCCATATATTTAAAAATTATTCGCTATTCGCTGCTTGTTTTCTTGTTTCAACAGAAGTTAAGCGAACTGAATGTCAGTAACCAATCAGAAACGGAATGAGGAATTGACCTCGCCCACGTCTGCCATTGTTTGTTTTAGGTGATGATCGCTTGTCTTAAAGTGACACAGTGGAGTGTGCGGCTTTTCTATTTGACCAACGTAAACGCACCAAACGTGGAAGCCCTGCCTGTCCTCGCAACACAACTGTCAGGTAACAATTTCTAACAAGCCAGCTAACTGTTCTGTCTAACCTGTTCTGTCGGGTTAAACGAATGTAAAATGGTGGGACCTGATGGGAAAAGGTTGGGAACCCCAAGGCAAGTGTGCACCTGCAGCGTTAATGTCCATCCTGCATGCGGATGTGCGTGCCTGAGCTCACACCCAGATGACAGTCGATGATAGTAGTATAGTGGAGACCTGACCGTCTGCGCCCGAGGTCGGGTGGCGTCTAATGAGGGACAGATGGCTCTGCTCATCCAGCACCTCTTCTTCACCTTCCGCTCAGAACATTATCTCCCCGTCTGTCGGCATAGTAACCGGTCGGTCGGAGAGGAGCAACTGCAGTTTAATAATGACGATGGGGAAGCCTCTCGCAGCCAGACCTGAACACGATGAACACAGGCTTCAACTGCGTCATTATTGCGCACATAAATTGGAACTTACAACTTGGTAATTCCACATCATCAGGCGCGCAACACTTCACCTACCAGTAAATAACTTATTAACACGTTGTTAACCAGCTATCTGTCTACGTTTTTTAGGATAATATTCGCTAGTCAGCTTGACTGAGACACATTTGTTGACAGTTGCTTTTCATTTGGGGTAGGCTAAAACACAACCCTTCAAAAAAGTTGACACGGTCAGGCACAACCAGGTGGACAAGGACAGGGACAAACAGGTGGATATGGACAAGGACGACCAGGTGGACTAGGACAGGGATGAGCAAGTGGACAAGGACTAGGGTGACCAGGTGGCCTGTGGAAAGTGACAGTGACTTTGGGCAGAGTTGGCTAGGAGTTGCTAGGTCAGGTAGTCCTAAAGCATGGAACAGTGGCTCTCAAAACTATCCACCCCCTTGGACTTTTACATATTTTATTTTGTATAACAACATGAACTCAAAATTGAGGTAATCCAGATTTTTTTATTGATCAACACAAAATGTCAGTGAAACAATAGTTAATATCAAATTTACACAGTCATATTGTTCAAGCTGTACCACAGCTAAGTGCTGGGTCCAGGTACACCATGATGCATCAAGCCTTAGAGCAGCTCTTAGCCATGGTATATTGGCCATATACCACACACCCTTGTGCCTTTCTGCATAGTGTCAGATATGGTAAGGATGAAGGAGGAACCAGATGCAGGAGTAGTACTGACAAAGATGTTAATTATATGTAGCAAGGAATGTAAACTACAACGATAACATAAACTACTTTTATAAACACTTAGGCTGAGCGAAAGGCTACTGTGTGAGCAGGTACAATGTATCAAACACATGAACAGGGTGGCAATACTCAAAGACAAAGGAGAGGGAGAAACATTTACACCATCAGGGATTAGAACAATGGGAACAGGTGTGGAGAATAAAACGAGACAGTCCTGGGATGTGTTCATGGATGGAGACCAAGGAACGGTGGTGGCTGGTAGGCCACTGACGAGGAACGGAGCGAGAAGGAGGAGAGGCACTTAAATAAATGTGTTACAAAATGTTGTGATTTAATTTATAATAACTCTAGAGGTTAGTCAGTGTTGTGTTATAATCTCTTATAACAGCAGTTTACATAGTGTGGGGATATAATCTTTTATAACTCTACAGGTTAGTCAGTGTTTTGTTATAATCTATTATAACTGCAGTTTACATAGTGTGGGGATATAATCTTTTATAACTCTACAGGTTAGTCAGTGTTGTGTTATAATCTATTATAACTCTACAGGTTAGTCAGTGTTGTGTTATAATCTATTATAACTGCAGTTTACGTAGTGTGGGGATATAATCTATTATAACTCTACAGGTTGTGAAGTGTTGTGTTATAATCTTATATAACTCTACAGGTTGTGTTGTGATATAATCTTATATAACTCTACAGGTTGTGTTGTGATATAATCTTATATAACTCTACAGGTTGTGTTGTTATATAATCTTATATAACTCTACAGGTTGTGTTGTGATATAATCTTATATAAATCAACTGTTGGTTACACAGCAACACATAAGCAGGTGGATGGCAAAATGTGGGGTCAAGATTCTTGCATAAATTTGCACTTAAACATGGAGCACTTCTGTTTTTGAATATAGTCAGACACCCCTCACCCCATCTACAGCAGCATTTGCTTATCTCGGTCTCAGTTTACACCAGATGCTGACATGTGTCCGTTGTCTTGATCCTAACCACATTCCAATAATCTCCACACGATCACACAGGTGTAGACAATTAAAAGAGCTATTGGGATCAGATTGTGCCTGGATCTCTGATAAAATAATGTTGCGATTGGGACACAATCCAGGTGAAGGCAGCATGCCAGAAGAAGGTACAAATGGGGCTAAAACACAAGGCCAGGAATCAGAATGCATTACAGTGCAGTATGGTTTTAGGAGTATTTATATGTGCTTACCTATGGTACCAAACTGGTCCTGCAGTACTACTCACACATGTAGTTGTGTGAGTAGATGTGTTTATGCAGTTTACGTATTTACCATATCTGTGGGAGTACTGGGTCTATAAGATCTAGAGACACTTAACTGTAGAGGCCACAACAACAGGAAGAGGAGGCTGTCTAAAGCAGTTTACTCATCTTGAGATGTGTGTGTCTCAGTTCAAGAGTGAACTAGGTGAATTTAGGTCACGGGGATAGGATGGAGAAATGGGTACATTAAATAACGGGGCAACTTCGGGGCAACTTTTCAACTTGTACCTGATCATTGTTCTTTAAAGATCACTTTCATGTTCACTTGACTGGCTTCAAATGGCCACGTTAGCCTGTTTCAACAGCAACAGAGGAAAGCAGGCTGGGGGGCTCCGCTTGAGAGATTCACAACAAACGCAGCCTGGGGTTTTTCAGCCATCTGTCATTTCAGTCTTTAGATGAGAGTAAAACGCATCATGGCCCTGGGCACAATAGGAGAACATAAACAACATTAACAACGCCTCCCCCACCCTCCAAAACCCCCTATTACCCACCAGTGATAATTCATTTTCTATCATATTTGAGAAGAAAGAAGGACAGCGCCTCTCTGTTATACAAACACAAATGAGTCGTGAGGCAGGGGGGGTGTGTCATATGGAACACTGAGAACCAATCCAAATGAGTGGTGAGGCAAGGGGGTGTGTCCTATGGAGCACTGAGAACCAATCCAAATGAGTCATGAGGCAGGGGGGTGTGTCATATGGAACACTGAGAACCAATCCAAATGAGTGGTGAGGCAAGGGGGTGTGTCCTATGGAGCACTGAGAACCAATCCAAATGAGTCACGAGGCAGGGGGGTGTGTCATATGGAACACTGAGAACCAATCCAAATGAGTGGTGAGGCAAGGGGGTGTGTCCTATGGAGCACTGAGAACCAATCCAAATGAGTCACGAGGCAGGGGGGTGTGTCATATGGAACACTGAGAACCAATCCAAATGTGTTTTCAACGATGACAATCGGAAGAGGACAGGAACCCCATTAACAATGCAAAAAGTGTGTAGGAAAACAAATGCGTGTTTTACATAGAATGGAGTATATCATAAATATGTCTACACACAGTGCACCACTTTGACCAGGGCAAGGGGAATAGGTGGCCCTATGAGCTGCAGTCATGACGACGCATCGATAAAGACGAAAATGACTAAAACGTTTCTTCGGCTTTGGTTGCACGTGCTACCGCTGGTCTGTCTGATTGATCTGTTTGAACATTTCAGTCTGTCTGATTGGTGAATTCCTAGTGATGGTGGTTTATTTCTCTGTACTCGGGACATTGCTCGAGGAGTGTAGAGCAGTGACCCAGGACTGGGCTTACAGCCAATCAGAGTGATACCCTAACACTTACAGCCAATCAGAGTGATACCCTAACACTTACAGCCAATCAGAGTGATACCCTAACACTTACAGCCAGTCAGGGTGATACCCTAACACTAACAGCCAGTCAGGGTGATACCCTAACACTTACAGCCAATCAGAGTGATACCCTAACACTTACAGCCAATCAGAGTGATACCCTAACACTTACAGCCAATCAGAGTGATACCCTAACACTAACAGCCAGTCAGGGTTATACCCTAACACTAACAGCCAGTCAGGGTTATACCCTAACACTAACAGCCAGTCAGGGTTATACCCTAACACTAAGAGCCAGTCAGGGTTATACCCTAACACTAAGAGCCAGTCAGGGTGATACCCTAACACTAAGAGCCAGTCAGGGTGATACCCTAAACACCAGCACCAACATATCCTTGTTAAAGCTGCAATAGATATGATTTATTCTGAAAAAAAGTTAAGTACTACCATTTTTGGAGCATGCCGTTACTTCCCAGCCAATTCTGTTCCAGCCAGTCGCCTTCTGCGAGGCAGGCTTTCCTCCTTGACTTATTTTGTGAATGCGCATTTTACCCGGATGATATTATATATTGCATAAGTAACTACGTTTGCTTACTGTAAGAAACCATAATGGCAGCTAGAGACCAGGACTACAAAGTCAGTTCCTCCCTTGTCTACTACAGCATACACCACGAAAACAGCAAAGCGAAAGAAGACTGTAGCTACCAGGAACCCTAAGCAAAGGTTAACAAGGCTAAGAAAGAACATCATCGTGAGTTAGCACTTTTTTTTTTTGAAAAGTTTCTTAAATTTTTTATATTCTTATATTCTTGTAATTCTCTATCAAAGATTGGTGCGGAACCGCTTTCTCACGGGTGAGTAATTGCAAAATGCTGTCATAGTTTTTTTTACTGAAAAAATCCTACATACTGTAGTGCAGCGTAAAATATTTTCAAATTTGACCTATTAATTTGTCTAACTACAGGACTGTAGCTATCTGGCTAAAACATGGCCACCATGCAACCAAAACTAGGACCACAGAAATGGAAGGACAAATCTTAAAAGAGATCGTCTAAATACAGGTGCTGGTCATATAATTAGAATATCATCAAAAAGTTTATTTGTTTCAGTAATTCCATTCAAAAAGTGAAACTTGTATAATGTATACATAATAATGTATTCATTCCACATAGACTTATATATTTCAAGTGTTTATTTCTTTTAATTTTGATGATTGTAACTGAACAATTGAAAACCCCAAATTCAGTATCTCAGATAATTAGAATATTACTTAAGACCAATAAAAAATACAATTATTTTTAGAAATGTTGGCCAACTGAAAAGTATGAACATGAAAAGTATGAGCATGTACAGCACTCAATACTTAGTTGGGGCTCCTTTTGCCTGAATTACTGCAGCAATGCGGGGTGGCATGGAGTCGATCAGTCTGTGGCACTGCTCAGGTGTTATGAGAGCCCAGGTTGCTCTGATAGTGGCCTTCAGCTCTTCTGCATTGTTGGGTCTGGCGTATCGCATCTTCCTCTTCACAATACCCCATAGATTTTCTAGTCTGATGGGTAAAGGTAGTCTTGTGGGTAAAGGTAGTCTGATGGGTAAAGGTAGTCTAATGGGAAAAGTAGTCTGATTGGTAAAGGTAGTCTTGTGGGTAAAGGTAGTCTGATGGTAAAGGTATTCTAATGGGAAAGGTAGTCTGATGGTAAAGGTAGTCTGATAGGTAAAGGTACTCTTGTGGGTAAAGGTAGTCTAATGGGTAAAGGTAGTCTGATGGTGAAGGTAGTCCCATGGGTAAAGGTCGTCTGATGGGTTAAAGTAGTCTGATGGTAAAGGTAGTCTGATGGTAAAGGTACTCTGCTGGTAAAGGAAGTCTAATGGGTAAAGGCTGTCTGATGGTAATGGTAGTCGGATGGGTAAAACTAGTGTAATGGGTAAAGGTAGTCTGATGGATAAAGGTAGTCTGATGTATTAATGTAGTCCAAAATTTAAATTAGTCTGATGGATTACGTTGGTCTGTTGGGTAAAGGTAATTGCATTATGTAGGTGTCTTTTTAATGTAAAAACAAAGAACATTTTATTGTGTCTTAAACACAACAGTAATTATGTTCTGCTCAAATGGATTCTTTAAAATGGAGGCTACCTTTGAACTTCCAAACACTAATTCCAGCATTTAAGCAAGCATTAAGACGAGCATGCTTTAAACCAGAACAGGAACATAGATAGAAAACAATTATTGTTAAACTACTCTTTACTGACTTGAGAGTCATAATATTTCATACAGAATGACTCATTTATTTTAAATGTTATTTTGAATTGCTTACAGCAATTAATTTTGCAGCAAGATGAATATGCAGTCTTCCAGCGGTGGTGGCTGAGCCTTGCTTCGAACAGAACCTGTCAATGAGGAAGCATAGTGAGGAAAAATACACCTGTTCACAATTATAGCTGATGATTGATTCCATATGGTGCAATAATAAATCAAATTAGGTGATAATTGTTTATGTCACCTCCGAATCTCCAGGACCAGTAATCCTCATTATTGTAGATACAGAGCATTTACTACCATGCCTTAATATGCTTTTTTATGTTAACAATATGCAATTTTAGATTAGATTATTGCATTTTTACTTGTTTAGCACCATCTCTTATTAAGAGCAATGCACTGGACCAATAGGGCTTCAGTGCTTTTCTCCAGGAAACAATTACCTTTTCAACTTGGAACTAGCAACCCTCGAACCTTTGGCCCATTAATAGACACTCTACAGACTTGAGATCAGTAGCATTTCAACTATTTACCTTAGCTCTAGCCCTAAACCTAACCTCAAGATTATCCTAACCCTAAAGCATTATTCTAAACGTAACCTTAACCATAGCAAAATGGTGGTTATTTACAGATGACCTATTGATGGCGTGATCATCTGTAGATCATCCTTTTTACAGTACATGGGAGTATCCAAATAGTGTGATGTTTAAAAAAACAAACAAGATTCAACATTTTCAATCCCTCCTCTTATGTAAGATTAGTCTTTGTGATAAAATTCCCTCTAACGTCCCTCACCCCATTCCTGGCAAAGTGCATATTGTGCAATCATTTGTGAGTCTGTTGATTTAAGGGATCCTGTTTTATGTGGAAGAGGAAAAAGACAGTTGACAGATCGGTCAAAGTTGATATCTAATTTCGAGACGCTATGCCGACACTGCAGTTCCGTGGTGTGGTGGCTGAAGACAATCTTTCACGTGGGCGACCCAGGTTCGAACCCAGTGCAGGCAACAGCATCCATCACTTTCAGTTGTGGGCTGGCTGAACTAGGCCTGCCTGGTTCCTTTTCTGGTGTAAATATTTTCTTCTTTGGCAAATAATCAACTTTTCACTTAAATATATTGAGTTTTGCCAAACCGCAAGTTGATTAAAACTAGCTAGATTGCCAAGGCTAGTATTGTAAATACATCGTTTCTTCTCCCCTTGTAGACGGTAAAACATACACATTTCTCCTGTAATTTACATCTGAATAGGATCTCCACTAATGCAGAAACATTGCTTTTAATAAAAGCAACAATGTCAACATCCTATGACTGGACTGAATCCAAGGCTTAGATCTGCTTTTTCCCCCTACTAGAACTGACTTTAATGATAAATATATATATACACCGATCAGCCATAACATTCTGACCACTGACAGGTGAATTGAATAACACTAATACACCCATCAGCCATAACATTATGACCACTGACAGG
This sequence comes from Esox lucius, assembly GCF_011004845.1. Lineage (NCBI taxonomy): Eukaryota > Metazoa > Chordata > Actinopteri > Esociformes > Esocidae > Esox > Esox lucius. The sequence continues at coordinate 47,143,308 of NC_047575.1, read as the reverse complement.
TGAAGTGAATAACACTGATACACCCATCAGCCATAACATTATGACCACTGACAGGTGAAGTGAATAACACTGATACACCCATCAGCCATAACATTATGACCACTGACAGGTGAAGTGAATAACACTGATACACCCATCAGCCATAACATTATGACCACTGACAGGTGAAGTGAATAACACTAATACACCCATCAGCCATAACATTATGACCACTGACAGGTGAAGTGAATAACACTGATACACCCATCAGCCATAACATTATGACCACTGACAGGTGAATTGAATAACACTAATACACCCATCAGCCATAACATTATGACCACTGACAGGTGAAGTGAATAACACTGATAATCTCGTTATCATGGCACCTGTCAGTGGGTGGGATATATTAGGCAGCGAGTGAACATTCTGTCCTCAAAGTTGATGTGTTTGAAGTAGGAGAAATGGGCAAGCGTAAGGATCTGACCGACTTACACAAGGGCCAAATTGTGATGGCTAGACGACTAGGTCAGAGCATCTCCAAAACTGCAGCACTTGTGGGGTGTTCCCGGTCTGCAGTGGTCAGTACCTATCAAAAGTGGTCCAAGGAAGGAAAAGTGGTGAACCGGCGACAGAGACATGTACCACCTACCTAAGCATTGTTGCAGACCATGTGCACCCTTTCATGGCAACGGTATTTCATGATGGCACTGGCCTCTTTCAGCAGGATAATGTACCCTGCCACAAAACAAAAATGGTTCAGGAATGGTTTGAGGAACACAACAACGGGTTCAGGGTGTTGACTTGGCCTCCAAATACCCCAGATCTCAATCCAATCGAGCATCTGTGGGATGTGCTGGACAAACAGGTCCAATCCATGGGGGCCCCATCTCACCACTTACAGGATTTAAAGGATCTGCTGCTTACGTCTTGGTGCCAGATACCACAGCACACCTTCAGAGGTCTAGTGGAGTCCATGCCACAACGGCCAGGGCTGTTTTGGTGGCAAAAGGGGGACCTACACAATATTAGGCAGGTGGTCATAATATTATGGCTGATCAGTGTATACATTAATGGAAGTGTTTATCCCACTTAGATATCTTAAGAATGCACCCGATGTAACTGATTCCACAGAGGATGACCTGCTAAAAGCTAAATGACTCAATTAAATCTAATAGCCTTATTATACTATAAAAGACTTTTATACCACAAAAGGAACAAAAAAAAACTATGACTATGTCTGCCACTTAAACCTTACGAAATATACACCTGTGGATCCCTATCTGTCAGTCTTCAGAGCAGTGCATGTACAGATGTAGGGTTTTAAGTTGACCCAATATGCTATTGCAGGAAAAAAAATTGCAGCAATAATAATTATTATTTGGGTTATATTTCGTTTACATTTTCTTTTGTGTTAGATACATTCTTTAGTAAGGTGAAAAGTTATTCAGAAACTTCAAAGTTGTAATGATTAACTTCAGATGCCTTTTCCAACTTAAATACACAACCAGCTTTAATTGGCCTGTTAGGTAATCCTTCTTCGGGGTGATGAAATTATGATCCTTCATCTGTACAGTTGGAGTGTTGCAACCGTCTGGTAATAATGTTGGTATCTGAAAGCATGCAGCGTTCTCAATGGACTCCTGTTCTGCCTTCATTACTCTCTCGTTGTTTGATATAGTGGGTATGTTACGGAGAGGACAAGTCCAATAAACACCTCTTCACCCAACGGATGCACCTGCTCTATATAATGTTACCCATACTGCTTCCTGTTCCCGCGATGAGACAAGAGCTTGAGAAGGTCCTTCAACGGCTTACTGTTTTAATAAATGAACTCTCTTTTTTTGCTGTGCACTTGAGTGGGCATCAGTGGAGAACTTTTGGAGGAAGTGACCTGGACTAAGAGTGGTATTATTGTCGGTAGTAAACTAAATGTCTTTTCAAAAAGGATGGACTGTGTCGCAGATCAACACGGGTAACAGCGTTGAAACTGTCATCGCCTTCGCTTGTGATTACAAATGTGACCAAGCGAAAATATACACACACTTTTAACACACAAACACACTTACGACAACTCATATGAACATCCCTCAAGGCAATTCTATTTTCTCCCCCCCCCGTCCCAAATTCTCTTTTCTCTCCCCTCTGTCCCCAATTCTCTTTTCTCTCCCCCCTGTCCCCAATTCTATTTTCTTGCCCCCCTGTCCCAAATTCTCTTTTCTCTCCCCCTGTCCCAAATTCTCTTTTCTCTCCCCCCTGTCCCCAATTCTCTTTTCTCTCCCCCTGTCCCCAATTCTCTTTTCTCTCCCCCCTGTCCCCAATTCTCTTTTCTCTCCCCCCTGTCCCCAATTCTCTTTTCTCTCCCTCCTGTCCCCAATTCTCTTTTCTCTCCCCCCCCGTCCCCAATTCTCCCCCCCCCCGTCGCCAATTCTCTTCCCCCCCCCCGCCCCCAATTGTTTTTTCTCTCCCCCATCCTTAATTATTTTTTCTCCCCCCCCGTTCTTAACCCCCCCCCAGTCCCTAATTCTCTTCTCTCTTGTCCTCTTTTCTGCTCTCCTGTGTCTCCTCCTCTTCTTGTCTCTGTTCTCCACTCCTGTCCTCTCCCAGGGTTATGCAGGATGGGCTTTGAGAGAAAGGGAGTACAATAGTCATATTGTTGTCTATCTTATCCTGACAGAGGTCAGGCAGTACTGTCAAGGCATCCCCGTTAGTCCAAATCTCCACAGGGCATTGCTTCTGTCCAGATCACTGTGGGCCCTGTTCATACCAGCGCACACTATCGTTTATAGTAACACTGCTCGTTGGTCTCCTAAAGTCTCACCCTTCGTTTGATTTCAATTATGCTAAGTTATGGAAAGGTTTTAAGGTGGTCATACTATGAAACATTTAGCTATTCCGTTATGATTTTTTGTACACAGTGAATACAAACAAATATATGAAAAACCTTTGAAAATACAGTGAAATTTGCCTTTACTACTGTGGTGTATAGAAATGCATAGAAACCTACGTGTCAACATAACTGAACAGACCACATGAATACAACCACTAGACTGAAATCCAACTAACACTGATGATGCATCAGAAGATCACTGCTTTCAGATACAAAGTCCAAAAACACTGACAGACTGACTGTTGTTACTGGGGATCACGTATGTGCTGTTTTTTGATCTGCCTATTGGATCACGGACATCGCTGAATATTTGGTGGAGAACAGAAACCCAGTTGTGTCCTTGTTTTAATGCACTGACACAGACAGGATCCGTGTGATGCAATAGAGAGCTGCAGGGCGGCAATCTCATCCTGGAGAAGTGAGTTGCGCGGTGAGTTAGTGTTCTCCGTTTTCTGTTGTTGAAGTTCTTCTCAGTTACCGAAAAACTACCTCCTCCATGCTCCGTCTGTTGTGTAAAGGGCAGCTATAACTAACAGAAACACACACACACACACTTGATGAAACATGTTCAGAGCCATCTTAACATCAATCTCCATTATCACATCCTTCTATGGGAGCCACACTTCTGAGTGACTTTCATTACGGACACATTGGTTTTTCCTCAAACTCTGCTACCACACCAGATCCCTCCCTTCCCTCTCTGACACATCTCCCTCCCTCTCTGACACATCTCCCTCCCTCTCTGACACATCTCCCTCCCTCTCTGACACATCTCCCTCCCGTCCCTCTCTGACACATCTCCCTCGCTGACACATCTCCCTCCCGTCCCTTTCTAACACATCTCCCTCTCTAACACATCTCCCTCCCGTCCCTCTCTGACACATCTCCCTCCCGTCCCTCTCTGACACATCTCCCTCTCTGACACATCTCCCTCTCTGACACATCTCCCTCCCGTCCCTCTCTGACACATCTCCCTCTCTGACACATCTCCCTCTCTGACACATCTCCCTCCCGTCCCTCTCTGACACATCTCCCTCTCTGACACATCTCCCTCTCTGACACATCTCCCTCTCTGACACATCTCCTTCCCGTCCCTCTCTGATACATCTCCCTCTCTGACACATCTCCCTCTCTGACACATCTCCCTCCTGTCCCTCTCTGACACATCTCCCTCTCTGACACATCTCCCTCTCTGACACATCTCCCTCCCTTCCCTCTTTGACACATCTCTCTCTTGCTCACTAAAAAGTTGGTAATTGATAATATATGTACCATTTGTAAAGAAAACCTGAGTGAGCAGGCAAAACAGGTCTTTTATTTCTTATGGGATTCACATTCAACTATAGGTCATAACAGAATGGCACAGTCATAAAACAAAACATGGCAACAAAGAAAAACGTGAACTGACCCCTGTTCAAAAGTCTGCATACCCTTAGTTCTTAATATTGTGTTTTGCCCCCTTTAGCATCAATGACAGCATGCAGTTTTTTATAATAGTTGTCTATGAGGGCCTGAATTCTTGCAGGTGGTATAACTGCCCATTCGACTTGGAAAAATGGCTCCAGGTCATGCAAAGTCTTTGGTCGTCTTGCATCAAGGGCATAGCCATGGAGTCAACATTGGGGTACCAAATCGGCCGGGTTTTTAATATTTTTAAGACTTTTAACCATCAATATTTACAAAATCTGATATCACTGATCCTACAACATCATAATTAATGTTTCTCCAGGACCATCATTGCAACTGACCTGTAGTTAGTTGGTTACCCCAGTCCAAAGACAGAATATTCCCCTGCCCCCCACCCTTTGACCTAACCCTGACCTCAGAGACACCTTTGACTTAACCCTAACCTCAGAGAGACCTGTGCCTAAACCTAACCTTTGTGGTACCTGTGCCAACATTAATTATGATGTTGTCAGAAAACAACACATGGCCATGTCACCTGCTCTCCCTGCCCTGTTGGCATCCTCGTACCCTCTCTCTCTCTCTCTCCAACTCTTTCTTTACTCTGAACGCACCATGAAAGAAATATTGGTAAACAAGTTTCTTGCCATGATGTTCAGGAATGGATTACTAACCATTTCTGATCTGAATGGCAATGGTTATATAAATAAACATGGACTCTCTTGTACTACTGCATACTATTTTGAGAGGGGGATGTGTGGCCTGTATTTCTCTATATTATGATTAAAAAAGGAGCCAAACAACTATGTGATAATCAATGGCTTCATATGATCACTATCTTTAAATAAAGTACAGTTTTTTTTGCATGATCAGTCATATTTTCCAAATCAGTGCCAAAATTTCACAATTCCTGCCAGGGCATGCAAATCTATGAGCACAACTGTATATTTATAATCATCATATACAGGGTCCAGATACAGACTGAGAGGACTGGCTCAAAAGAATACGTTTGTTTAATTCATAAATCAGAGATACAGTCTCATGCTCTGAACTTCCCCTCTCTCTTGGCCCTCGCTCTAATCCCAGAGACACAGTCTCATGCTCTGAACTTCCTCTCTCTCTTGGCTCTCGCTCTAATCCCAGAGACACAGTCTCATTCTCTGAACTTCCTCTCTCTCTTGGCTCTCGCTCTAATCCCAGAGACACAGTCTCATTCTCTGAACTTCCTCTCTCTCTTGGCCCTCGCTCTAATCCCAGAGACACAGTCTCATTCTCTGAACTTCCCCTCTCTCTTGGCTCTCGCTCTAATCCCAGAGACACAGGTGAAAGTGGCCAATATGAGAATGTTGAGATCAGCTACTCTGTTTTTGTTTTTACGTCTAACGGATTAAATCAAACTCCCTTTCTGGTCACTTGACACATCTTCTGTCCAGGTATAAAACAGTCAAAAACACTTTGCTCTCCGATGTGTCTTGGATCATGGTCCATGTAAACCTCCACTCCCCATAGATAGTGAATAAAAACCATCAACATCTGTGTCCTAGACATTTCTCACAAACAGATGTCTGCTTGCAAATGACAGAATTCATGACGTGCAGATGAGGCAAATGACTGTTTTGATTATCAGTATTTAATTTGTGTTGAATGCTTCTTTAAGTGTTTATGTTACATATGTTTCAAGTTGACCTGGGGTCTGATTTAAAATTGTCCCTTGTGCTGCCAGTGGCGAATGGGCTTTTTCGAAAATATCTGTGAGGGTGGTTGCTCTGAGTTTTTAACCTCTTTCCAACATAAACTTGAATAGAATATAATTGAATAGGGTACTACTAGGATGGTAGTAGATGTTCAATTTTACAAGGTGCACATGATGAGTCTATGAGTTTATTTGATATTTGCAAAAATAAGTTATGTTAAAAAAACGCAATGTGGGTTTGATTGAATTGAGCCCCTGATTTCTATGAGTTTTATTAACCCCCACAACACTCAGTATACTCAGATTACTGACCAGGCAGTGACAAGCTGCTCACATCACCTTCAACGCCTCGGTTCTCTCCCACTTTTTAATCTCTGTTCATCATTCTCTTCAGTAACACACATACACAATCACGCAATGCCGTTCAGTCCAACCTCTGATCCAGATTTAGATGTATATTGGTTTCTTAACCCCCCTACGTCCACAACCGAGCCAGTAGCCCTGTCCTCCTCCACCAGGCAGGTGGTTTGGCCGACTTTGGCGTCCTGTGCGTTACGGTTGAACCCATTACACATCATCTCAGCGTCACCCTGCCTGCTGTCAGGGTTGCCTTGGCCAAGTCAACGCCACATTGTTTTCAGTGGTGTTGAGTGGCATGAATGTAGGCAGGTTAGAGCACCGACGCCACATAATAAAACCACAGCACTGACTGAACGTGAAAAGATCAATCAATCACATTTGTTTTATTAAGCCCTTTCTACCAGCAGTTGTCACAAAGTGCTTTTACAGAGACCCTGCCCGAAACCCCCAAGAGCAAACACAAATACAGTTGATGCACAGTGACTCGGAGAATTCCCTATTAGGGTTGAAACTTAGGGAGAAACATAGAGAGGAACTAGACTCTGCGGGGTGGCCAGTCATCTTCTGGATTTGTTGAGTGAGGATTATAAGAGTACCTGAACTTTTGGGCCACATCAATGTGTTTGCATGTTGTGATGACAAGCAGGTCAATAAATGCACATGGGCTGTGTCCAGAGTCGTTAAACAGAATCCAAGTCAGCTTCACAACCAGGGGAGGGACAGTCTGGTGGGGGTGGGCACCGGCTGCGGAAATCACCAGGCAGCAACTGGATCTGCAACACAACCAAAGAGATCTCAAACTCTGAGTTTCACGGAGCAGCTACATTGTTTCCCTGGACCTTGTAGGACTGAAGGACTATGGCAGTGCAAACATACAGCACAGGTCTGGGGAAGTAAAAATAAAACAGTGCAACGTAAATCAAATAATGCACCAGCCCTGAACACATCAGCTCGGACTACATTAGGTCCAAAGCTAGGAGAGATTAAAGGGCTGAGATCGTAAAAAGTTTTCGAAGGTCTCCTATCGTCACCCCTATAAGGGCTGTGCTGTGAAGCGATGATGTGGCAAAGACCCAAAGGACTGCAGCCCCCTGTATATCCTTGAAATAAAGCCCTGGCCTGATTACAGTCTCTCGCACGCATACACACACACACGCGCACACACACGCACACACACACACAGGCAGGATAGCTGGCCTTAGTGCTCCAGATTGCAGCTAACTACAGCTGCTCTATCTAGCGAGCCCAGTAAGGCCAGGTAGAAAGCAAGGCAAGTGACTGCAGGGGCCACACTCAGTTCCATGTCAGTTTAAAAAGAAGCCAATGGAATCCAAATGGAAATGCACTGGAGAACATTTTGTGTACCTTCTGAAGTGACTTGTATCGAAACGGAACTGACCTCAACCCTGAATGAATGTGGTGATGTCGTAGACCCCTACGTGGTGATGTTGTAGACCCCTACGTGGTGATGTTGTAGACCCCTACGTGGTGATGTCGTAGACCCCTACGTGGTGATGTCGTAGACCCCTACGTGGTGAGGTCATAGACCCCTACGTGGTGAGGTCGTAGACCCCTACGTGGTGATGTTGTAGACCCCTACGTGGTGAGGTCGTAGACCCCTACGTGGTGATGTCGTAGACCCCTACGTGGTGATGTCGTAGACCCCTACGTGGTGAGGTCGTAGACCCCTACGTGGTGATGTCGTAGACCCCTACGTGGTGAGGTCGTAGACCCCTACGTGGTGATGTCGTAGACCCCTACGTGGTGATGTCGTAGACCCCTACGTGGTGAGGTCGTAGACCCCTACGTGGTGATGTCGTAGACCCCTACGTGGTGATGTCGCAGACCCCTACGTGGTGAGGTCGTAGACCCCTACGTGGTGATGTCGTAGACCCCTACGTGGTGATGTCGTAGACCCCTACGTGGTGATGTTGTAGACCCCTACGTGGTGATGTCGTAGACCCCTACGTGGTGATGTTGTAGACCCCTACGTGGTGATGTCGTAGACCCCTACGTGGTGATGTTGTAGACCCCTACGTGGTGAGGTCGTAGACCCCTACGTGGTGATGTCGTAGACCCCTACGTGGTGATGTTGTAGACCCCTACGTGGTGAGGTCGTAGACCCCTACGTGGTGATGTCGTAGACCCCTACGTGGTGATGTTGTAGACCCCTACGTGGTGAGGTCGTAGACCCCTACGTGGTGAGGTCGTAGACCCCTACGTGGTGAGGTCGTAGACCCCTACGTGGTGATGTTGTAGACCCCTACGTGGTGAGGTCGTAGACCCCTACGTGGTGAGGTCGTAGACCCCTACGTGGTGATGTTGTAGACCCCTACGTGGTGAGGTCGTAGACCCCTACGTGGTGCTGTCGTAGACCCCTACGTGGTGATGTCGTAGACCCCTACGTGGTGAGGTCGTAGACCCCTACGTGGTGAGGTCGTAAACCCATACGTGGTGAGGTCGTAGACCCCTACGTGGTGAGGTAGACCCCTACCAAAGAAGAAGTATGCGCCCGTGCATGTTTGAAGACTGCCGATGCCTTGTCAGGTGTGGTCGACACTGTGAAAAGGCTCCCTGGTATTCGAATCATGTTTAAACCAGGCTATGAACATCCATAGGCACACGTGCCCGTTGAACAGACTCTTGTAGCTCTTCATGAACAGGTTGCTTTTCTATGCCCTCATTTGGTGGTTGAGAAAGATCATGACTGCTCCCCATTGGCTCTTGACTTCCATCACCTTGACAACCAACCTGTGATAATAAGAGCAAAGGGGGAATTATCATTCTAGAGCCGACCGACTGGCAAGCTGACTCACTGACGGCATGACAGGTTGACCGACTGACTGGCAGACTGGCTGGCTGACTAGCTGATTTGGTAACAGGGGCTGAGAGGAAGGTTGGTGGATAAGATTGATGCATAATATTTGCCTCGTAAAGAATGGGAGCCTCGGGAGGCCATGCAAAAGAGTTGAGGGAGAGGTCATGCAGAGGGATTGTCTGGGATCTGAAGTGAATACCACTCTCTTTCACTGTTGTCTGCTAGGAACAACCAACAAAGATGAGACGGAAAACCCCGGAGAGAAAGTCAACAAAACAAAAAGAGTGAGCGAAGGAGAGAGACTGGAAGGTCAAATAGAATAGCTAAGACCTGTACATCTTCATTGCCTCAAAACAGACACAGAAACAAGCAAGCCCTCAACATTGCTTTGAGGCTTACCTTCCAAGACATTTTGAGATGCAACGCAAATTGTTACTGAGTGGACGATCTGTTGATCGATACGAGTTGAAAAGGCTATCTTTCTGGCATCGAAGAACATGGCCAGTTATTTGTAAATAATTGCTTTGACTATGTGATTTTCCCCCAATTTGCAGGGGTGATATTGACATTTGGCCACTAACCACATCTTTCTTCTGGGACCTAAAGCACTAATTATAAGAGCAGGTACATTTCTTTGCTGTCCATTGGTGAGATCCCTCTTTCCAGTTACAGACAATCCATTTCAGGAATTATGTTTGTACTGGAAAGGAACAGATTCTGAGTTGTAGGTGCCTGTCTCTGTGTGTGTGTGTGTGTGTGCACGTGCGCGCAGGTGCGCAGGACAGGCCAGCTGTGTGTGACAGAGAGGAAAATGCGGTACACGTCCCTGTTTCGTTCTGTTTAACAAATACACGTGCACGCATGCACGCTCACACACACTTGTTGGTTTTTCTATCTGCGTGGGGACTTGAGACCATGTAGCAATTAAAGGGGCAGCCACCTCCTCCAAGCTCTGTCTGTTGTGTAAAGGGCAGCTATAGCTAACAGAAAAACCCACTAGGGCTGTCAACGAATATTCTAAATTCAAATATATATTTGAATAGTTTTTAAAAAATGAATTTCGAAGGTAAAATTTAATATTCAAATTTTACAAAAAATTTGGAAAAAAACATTTGCGGTAGCAGAGGTTGTCTGGCTGTCTGCTTTGCGAGTGGGCGTGCCTGCGCGCCTGACGGTACAGATCCATATGTCCGACACAACTGAAGCGTGGTGTCGCGACGTCATACAGCCATGGTTGATGCTCCACGCCCCTGACCAGCAGCTGATTGGATGAACACGTGATGTGGGTCTGGCTACTCGAGAATTTCAACAGTGTCTCTCCCCAGACACTTCCTCCAGCTCTTCCGGGGGGAGCCGTTCCCAGGCCAGCCGGGAGACATAGTCCCTCCAGCGTGTCCTAGGTCTTCCCCGGGGTCTCCTCCCGGAGGCATCCGAAACAGATGCCCAAGCCACCTCAGCTGACCCCTCTCGATGTGGAGGAGCAGCGGCTCTACTCTGAGCTCCTCCCGGGTGACCGAGCTTCTCACCCTATCTCTAAGGGATCGCCCAGCCACCCTGTGGAGAAAGCTAATTTCGGCCGCCTGTATCCGGGATCTTGTCCTTTCGGTCATGACCCAAAGCTCATGACCATAGGTGAGAGTAGGAACGTAGATTTCTTAACCACGACGGACCGATACATCGACCGTATTACTGCAGAAGCTGCACCGATCCATCTGTCAATCTCCCGTTCCATCCTTCCCTCACTCGTGAACAAGACCCCTAGATACTTAAACTCCTCCACTTGAGGCAGGCACTCTCCACCAACCTGAAGTGGGCAAGCCACCCTTTTCCGACTGAGGACCATGGCCTCGGATTTGGAGGTACTGATTCTCATCCCCACCGCTTCAAACTCGGCTGCAAACCGTCCCAGTGCATGCTGAAGGTCCTGGTTTTTTTAGAGGGAATATTCGAACGTCATTTTTGAGGAATTTTGACAGCCCTAAAACCCACACACACACCTACACACACACACCTACACACACACACACACACTGTGCCTCACAAGCATAAATTGCATACATTTAATATAAATATATGTATCAGCGTCCTATATAATGTCATTAAGTATGTATTAAAGAGGGGAAGAAATTCACTCAGTGTCATCTTTAAGAAAGTCTCCCAGTGTCATCTTTAAGAAAGTCTCTCAGTCTCATATTTTAGAACGTCTCTCAGTGTCATCTTTAGGAAAGTCTCTCAGTCTCATATTTTAGAAAGTCTCTCTGTGTCATCTTTAAGAACGTCTCTCAGTGTCATCTTTAGGAAAGTCTCTCAGTGTCATCTTTAGGAAAGTCTCTGTGTCATCTTGAAAAAAGTCTCTCAGTGTCATCTTTCAGGCCCTTCACTCCAGTGAACTGACTCCATCCTCAATATCATGCCTTTTCTCTTTCTACTCAGTGTGTATATAGAGGATTTCTCAACATATATTTACGTATGTGCCCTGAATATGTTCATGAAATATATAACTTGCACATAATACAATTCATGTCATGTATTTTAACATTGAATATTATGTGTAAAAATAATAAAATATATGAATATTCAGTACTTTAAGAATTTCTCATCAACACATCACAGAGATTGTTATAGTGAGTTTAATTATAGTTGGCAAAATGGGGATCAAACCAACATAACTACCAGTCTAGACCTTATTGCATTGCATTACATAATTACTGTAAAAAATACAATTATTATCTTTTACAAACATGAGCCGATGTATAAATTGTACAGTATGTATTTATCATTTACATTAAATACATTGTAAATGCAAGTAAAGAAACAACTGGTTTGAGTCAGTCATCTTAATTTAATAAGGACCTTTATTCACAATATCATACAACTGCCACTGTGTCATAATATAATGATAGATGTTTAGTAAATACACCAAAGTTTTGACTTTAGTCACTGTCAAGCAGCATATAGCACATTTGTCAGCTTCAATATAATGAACCATTTTGTACTCCAAGTTTACATTTCAAAAGAGAATCATTATGAAAACAATATGCATACATTTTAACACAGTATCATGAATGCCGTTCCTCTCTGTATAAGTACTTAAAAGAAACGACTAGATAACATAAAAAACACATGACAGAAAACAGTACAAATATAGAAATATATCAGTTAGATGTAAATGCTAAATGCATATTACTAACTATAATTTAGTAATTAATGTAAATATATTCACATGTATTTAAGACATATTAAAACATATTTGAAATTGGCCAAAATCGAATATGAAAATATATTTATGAAATATATGGCCATACATTAGAAATATATATAATACATATATTAATATAGGTTTAAAAAAATATATAGGCACATATTAAAAATATAGGCATGTGTGGGTGGGGACAGAAAGGGCACTGTACTATATCAATAACAGCCAGAGACGGGTTCTAACTATTATGTATTCCACATTGGACCTCCGGTTCCACAGCTTTTTGTCAGGGTCTGATTCTGACCTGGGACATCAGATGGATGTGGTTAACTGTCAGGTAGAAGAGAAAACCAGCCGGCTCTGGACCTCTTCGGGGAGGAGATGAATACCCCTCTGACACTTACTGTCTGACATTTCACATCTGTTGTTTAAACCCAAAATAAGGCCCATGAGTACTATTTTATATTTGTTTTTTATCGTATTCCTTACATAGTGCATCACTGGGTTCCACTAAGCTTTGGCTTATAGTGCACTAACATAAGGAATAGTGTGTCATCTCTCCCTATGACGGTGGTCTAAAGTAGTGGACTACATAAGGAATAGGGTGTCATCTATCCATATGACTGTTGTCTAATGTAGTGCACTACATAAGGAATAGGGTGTCATCTCTCCATAGGGCTGTGGTCTAAAGTAGTGCACTACATAAGGAATAGGGTGTCATCTCTCCCTATGACGGTGGTCTAAAGTAGTGGACTACATAAGGAATAGGGTGTCATCTCTCCATAGGGCTGTGGTCTAAAGTAGTGCACTACATAAGGAATTGGGTTTCATCTCTCCATAGGACTGTTGTTTAAAGTAGTGCACTACATAAGGAATAGGGTGTCATCTCTCCATAGGACTGTTGTTTAAAGTAGTGCACTACATAAGGAATAGGGTGTCATCTCTCCCTATGACGGTGGTCTAAAGTAGTGGACTACATAAGGAATAGGGTGTCATCTCTCCATAGGACTGTTGTTTAAAGTAGTGCACTACATAAGGAATAGGGTGTCATCTCTCCCTATGACGGTGGTCTAAAGTAGTGGACTACATAAGGAATAGGGTGTCATCTCTCCATAGGACTGTTGTTTAAAGTAGTGCACTACATAAGGAATAGTGTGTCATCTCTCCCTATGACGGTGGTCTAAAATAGTGCTCTACATAAGGACTAGGGTGCCACCTGAGCAACACTTTGTCTCACGATGACGAAGCCAGTTGTCACTGGCTATGTACTTCCATGATGAAGTGTCCTATAGCATCACTGTTCTGCGGCTCCTCTCTGTTCTGTTCAGCCAAGTGTGACCTGAATTCATGGAGGGAATGCAGAACAAGAAGAAGGGAAGATTAAAAAGACTATGAAAAAAGAACTCCACAGTAATTCGACATTTCGGTCACGCTTTCGGGAATGAGAAAAATCGTTATCTCCTTAAGGTTGGTGTTTGTGTGTTGGACAAAGCAAACCACTTCAGTGATTTTCTAAGTAATGAGTGGAAAGAAGGCACAGGTGGTGAGTGGGGTATATAACCAATATACAACGATCTGCCATAACATTATGACCACCTGTCAGTGGGTGGGATATATGAGGCAGCAAGTGAACATTCAGGCCTCAAAGTTTATGTGTTAGAAGCAGGAGAAATGGGCAAGCGTTAGGATCTGACCGACTTTGACAAGGGCCACATTGTGATGGCCAGACAACTGGATCAGAGCATCTCCAAAACTGCAGCCCTTGTGGGGTTTTCCTGGTCTGCAGTGGTCAGTTCTTATCAAAAGTGGTCCAAGAAAGGAGAGGCAGTAAACCGGCGACAGGGTCATGGCCAAGGCTCATTGATGAACGTGGAGAGCGAAGGCTGACCCGTGTGGGCCCATCTAACAGACAAGCTACTGTGGCTCAAATAGCGGAAACAGTTAATGCTGGTACTGATAGAAAGGTGTCAGAACTGGACCAAGGCGCAATGGAAGAAGGTGGCCTGGTCTAATGAACCACGTTTTCTTTTACACCAGGTGGATGGCCAGGTGCGTGTACGTTGCTTACCTGGAGAACACATGGCACCAGGATGCACTATGGGAAGAAGGCAAGCTGGCAGAAGCAGTGTGATGCTTTGGGCAATGTTCTGCTGGGAAACCTTGGGTCCTGCCATTCATGTGGATGTTACTTTGACATGTACCACCTACCTGAGCATTGTTGCAGACCATGTGCACCCTTTCATGGCAACGGTATTCCCTCATGGCATTGACCTCTTTCAGCAGGATAATGTACCCTGCCACAAAGCAAAAATGGTTCAGGAATGGTTTGAGGAACACAACAACAAGTGCAAGATGTTGATTTGGCCTCCAAATTCCCCAGATCTCAATCCAATCGAGCATCTGTGGGATGTAATGGACAAAGAAGTCTGATCCATGGAGGCCCCACCTCACAACCTACAGGACTTAAAGGATCTACTGCTAATTTCTTGTTGCTAGATACCAAAGCACACGTTCAGAGGACTAGTGGAGTCCATGCCTCAATGGGTCAGGGCTGTTTCGATCTCACATCCCTCTTCCTGTGGGTTCTCCCTCCACATCAAACGTTATGAAGACCCAGCTGCTGTCTTTGCAAAGGGAAGGTGCACTAAGTGCTTTGTGGCACAAATGTTTTTGAACAGAATAATTAATTATTGATGATGATTTTGTTTGGAACAATTTTCACTCAATTAAAGGTTAGATTGATACAATTATTTTAGTGTAAGATCAAGCTGATGAAAAATGATCAGTTGTTTTCTTTATATTTACCAAGGGTGTATTGAATCTCAGTCCGGTGTTGTCATGTGGACCAACTGCAGCCACTGTATTCAGGCAGAACAGGGGCGACATTGAAGACACAAGCTCCATATTGTCGTATTGTTTCATATTGTCAGTGTGATGATCGTAGTGAATGTTTTGTATTGTCAGTGTGATGATCGTAGTGAATGTTTTATATTGTCAGTGTGATGATCGCAGTGAGTGTTTTATATTGTCAGTGTGATGATCGCGGTGCATGTTTTATATTGTCAGTGTGATGATCGCGGTGCATGTTTTATATTGTCAGTGTGATGATCGCAGTGAATGTTTTGTATTGTCAATGTGATGATCACAGTGATTGTTTTATATTGTCAGTGTGATGATCGCAGTGATTGTTTTATATTGTCAGTGTGATGATCGCAGTGATTGTTTTATATTGTCAGTGTGATGATCGCAGTGATTGTTTTATATTGTCAGTGTGATGATCGCAGTGATTGTTTTATATTGTCAGTGTGATGATTGCGGTGAATGTTTTATATTGTCAGCATGACAGTGTCAGTGATTGTTTTATATTGTCAGTGTGATGATCGCGGTGATTGTTTTATATTGTCAGTGTGATGATCGCAGTGATTGTTTTATATTGTCAGTGTGATGATCGCAGTGATTGTTTTATATTGTCAGTGTGATGATCGCAGTGATTGTTTTATATTGTCAGTGTGATGATCGCAGTGATTGTTTTATATTGTCAGTGTGATGATCGCGGTGATTGTTTTATATTGTCAGTGTGATGATCGCAGTGATTGTTTTATATTGTCAGTGTGATGATCGCAGTGATTGTTTTATATTGTCAGTGTGATGATCGCAGTGATTGTTTTATATTGTCAGTGTGATGATCGCAGTGATTGTTTTATATTGTCAGTGTGATGATCGCGGTGATTGTTTTATATTGTCAGTGTGATGATTGCGGTGAATGTTTTATATTGTCAGTGTGATGATCGCGGTGATTGTTTTATATTGTCAGTGTGATGATCGCAGTGATTGTTTTATATTGTCAGTGTGATGATCGCAGTGATTGTTTTATATTGTCAGTGTGATGATCGCAGTGATTGTTTTATATTGTCAGTGTGATGATTGCGGTGAATGTTTTATATTGTCAGTGTGATGATCGCGGTGATTGTTTTATATTGTCAGTGTGATGATCGCAGTGATTGTTTTATATTGTCAGTGTGATGATTGCGGTGATTGTTTTATATTGTCAGCATGACAGTTTTATATGGTCAGTGTGACATTGACACTGAACATTGTGACAGCGTGGCAATCACTGTAAAAAAACAAAACAGGAAGTCATCATCAACAGAGACAGAATAATGTATAACAGAAGTGATTGATTTGTATGCTTTATAGATTGAGACAGAGGGGAGAGTTATGCTGAAAGGGCAGGGTCCAGCCCACAACCTAATTCTAACCCCAAGGTCACACCCTCAACCTAATTTTAACCCAATTGTAACTTTTACCCTTAACCTAAATGCTGAGCCTTTTTCCCCATGGCCAGAAGTCCCCAGAAGGTCAAACTGCTCCTCTTGCAGCTCTTTCTGCAGCTGCTGCATTTAGAGCAGAACAGAGGTGACCTTGTAAGTCTGTCCAGAATGCAGCACTGCATCACCCAGCATGCGTATTCACCTCCCCCACTCTGTTCTTCCCCTCCTACTCTCTCTGTCTCTCCCTTTCCCTGTCTCTCCTGTGTCCCTCCTGTGTCCCTCCTGTGTCGTCGTCCCCCCGTCGTCCCCCCTGTCCTGATAAGCACCAATACGTGTTGTGTGGTTGCGCTCTCAGCCACACCTCTAAAGAGAGAGGTTTCTTCCGGAGGGATTTCTCTCCCTCTCTTCTCTGTTCCTCCATCTCTCCAGAACCTTATAAGTTCTGTTCGCATAGTCCCCACACCACAGCTGAAGGGCGGTCCCTCTGTTTCAAACAGGATGTAGCATGACTGTGTCATAGGAATGGAAGTGGATAGAACGGTCGTCCTCAGTCAAATGATTGAGGGCCAATTCTATTCCATTATATCTGTTCTTCTTGGTGTGCGCATTGTCACTGTATTCAGTTAAGGCACACTGTTGGGAACGAAGAACGTGACTGATGACATCTATGGATATCTCTCTTTAACTGCTGCTTCTCCCCAGTATGAGCAATTAGATGAACCACTTACAGTTATCCTCTTAATTTTCCTTTCCCTGGCAGAAATGGTGACATTTTGCCATTGATGTTGAAAAAATTACTGATCATGAAAAGAAAATGTGTTATTTATTTAGGGATAGTGATCATATGAAGCCATTTATTATCACATAGTTGTTTGGCTCCTTTATAGTAATGATAACAAAAATCACCCAAATGGCCCTGATCAAAAGTTTACATACCCTTGAATGTTTGGCCTTGTTACAGACACACAAGGTGACACACACAGGTGAAAATGGCAATTAAAGGTGAATCTCCCACACCTGCGGCTTTTTAAAGTGCAATTAGTGTCTGTGTATAAATAGTCAATGAGTTTGTTAGCTCTCACATGGATGCACTGAGCAGGCTAGATATTGAGCCATGGGGAGTAGAAAAGAACTGTCAAAAGACCTGCGTAACAAGGTAATGGAACGTGATAAAGATGGAAAAGGATTTAAAAAGATATCCAAAGCTTTGCAAATGCCAGTCAGTACTGTTCAATCACTTATTAAGAAGTGGAAAATTCAGGGATCTCTTGATACCAAGCCAAGGTCAGGTAGACCAAGAAAGATTTCAGCCAAAACTGCCAGAAGAATTGTTCAGGATACAAAGAAAAACCCACAGGTAACCTCAGGAGAAAGACAGGCTGCTCTGGAAAAAGACGGTGTGTTTGTTTCAAGGAGCACAACAAGACGATACTTGAACAAAAATTAGCTGCATGGTCGAGTTGCCAGAAAAAAGACTTTACTGCACCAATGCTACAAAAAAGCCTGGTTACAATATGCCGACAACACCTTGACACGCCTCACACCTTCTGGCACACTGTAATTTGGAGAGACGAAACCAAAATAAAGCTTTATGGTCACAACCATAAGCGCTATGTTTGGAGAGTTGTCAACAAGGCCTATAGTGAACAGAATACCATCCCCACTGTGAAGCATGGTGGTGGCTCACTGATGTTTTAATTGGGCTGTACGCCGCTAGCAATACTCGGCCCTCATTCAGGGGGGTTGCGGTTGGTGGGTGTCCCTTTGGTTGATGCCTGGCAATGTGGTTGGATTGATTTCCTGCCTGTTGGGCCCTGTCCGGGGCCTCCCCCGGGTAGGACCACAGTGTCACGGGACCCCCCCGTCTCAGTTCCAAGGTGTTACGCTGCTATATTATTGTGCTGGGGGATATGAGGGATGTACTACTAACTTTTCTCAGTTTCCTCCAGTTTTACATTTTAGAAGGAGATGAGGTCCTGGTCCACACCTGCGGATTACCTGGTTTGGGGGGCCCGTTGCTGTCCCTGTCCTTGTCCACCTGGTCATACTTCTGACCTAGTCTAAATTCAAATAGGCTCTGGAATTAGCCCAGAGAAATGTATTTATTATTCCAATTGGACTCTTAATATCTCACCCGGCACAGCCAGAAGAGGACTGGTCACCCCTCTGAGCCTGGGTCCTCTCTAGGTTTCTTCCTAAAATTCGACCTTAGGGAGTTTTTCCTAGCCACTGAAATTCAACACTACTGTTGTTTGCTCCTTGGGGTTTAAGGCCGGGTGTCTCTGTAAATCAAACAAACTGCTGTTGTAAAAAGGGCTTCATAAATAAATTTGATTGATTGATTGATGTTTTAGGGGTGTGTGAGCTCTAAAGGCACAGGGAATCATGTGAAAAGTGATGGCGAGATGAATGCAGCATGTTATCAAACAATACTGGCAGACAATTTGCATTCTTCTGCATGAAGGCTGTACATGACGCTCTTGGACTCCAGCACAACAATGACCCTAAGCACAAGGCCAAGTTGACCCTCCAGTGGTTACAGCAGAATAAGGTGAAGGTTCTGGAGTGGCCATCACAGTCTCCTGACCTTAATATCATCAAGCCACTCTGGGGAGATCTCAAATGTGCAGTTCATGCAAGACAACCAAAAACTTCACATGACCTGGAGGCATTTTGCCAAGATGAATGGGCAGCTATAACACCTGCAAGAATTCGGGGCCTCATAGACAACTATTACAAAAGAATGCATACTGTCATTGATGCAAAAGGGGGAATACACAATATTAAGAACTAAGGGTATGCAGAACAGGGGTTAGTTCTTCTTTTTACTTTGTTGCCATGTTTTGTTTTATGATTGTGCCATTCTGTTATGACCTACAGTTGAATGTGAATCCCATAATACATTAAAGATGTGTTTTGCCTGCTCACTCATGTTTTCTTTACAAATGGTACATATATTACCAATTCTCCAAGGGTATGCAAACTTTTGAGCACAACTGTATGTCCTACAGCTAGATAGTGTGTGTTACCTTACCTAATACCCAACCGAAAAAAGTATGTCGCTCAAAGGAATGGAAAGATGTCACGTTTAGGTATCGTTTTGGTTAGGTAAGGGAAAGACTTCACCACTGAAGTCACTCCAAACAGTGTGCAAAACACATTCAACCTTGCAATAAACAAATTCCCTGGCAATGTTTGTCCATTTACTACGGCTTCGAAGAACAAGAATCCCCATATGAATAGTAAAACCATGAAAATATTTCCTTGTGAGGACATAAAAAAAGCTATTTTAGTCTTAGGGGTTAGGTTTTGAAATAATAAAAGCTTCAAGCAATCTTTGTCCATTTACTATGCTTTTCGTAGAGCAAAAATCCCTACATGAATGGTAAAACAAGGAAAATATGACTATGTGAGGATGAGGGTATTTTAGGCTTAGGGGTTAGGTTTAGGGGAAAAGTTACATTTGGAGTTTAAGGTTTCTGCTGTGCTGGTATTCAACATTGAGTTGCACAAGGTTGCAACATTCTGTCTAAATATTGTATGTACAGTCTGTCTGAGGACCATGGAACAACAGTTTGTCAGGCCTATCAGTGGAGAGAGCCCAAAGGGGGTCACCCCCTGTGATCTAATTGAAGGAAGGCAAAGATCACTCAAGTGCTAGAGGTAAACAAATCAACAAATAAAAGTAACCACAATGCATGCAAAATAGATCACTAAAGAAATGAATAACCACTCCTTAATTGCCCTGGCTGTGTGTTTCGGGTTGTTGTCATGCTGGAAGACCCAGCAATGACCCATCTTCAATGCTCTTACTGAGGGAAGGAGGTTGTTGGCCAAGATCTCGCGATACATGGCCCCATCCATCCTCCCCTCAATACGGTGCAGTCATCCTGTCCCCTTTGCAGAAAAGCATTCCCAAAGAATGATGTTTCCACCTCCATGCTTCATGGTTGGGATGGTGCTCTTGGGGTTGTACTCATCCTTCTTCTTTCTCCAAACACAGCGAGTGGAGTTTAGACCAAAAAGCTCTATTTTTGTCTCATCAGACCACATGACCTTCTCCCATTCCTCCTCTGGATCATCCAGATGGTCATTGGCAAACTTCAGGCGGGCCTGGACATGTGCTGGCTTGAGCAGGGGGACCTTGAGTGCGCTGCAGGATTTTAATCCATGACGGAATATTGTGTTACTAATGGTTTTCTTTGAGACTGGGGTCCCAGCTCTCTTCAGGTCATTGACCAGGTCCTGCCGTGTAGTTCTGGGCTGATCCCTCACCTTCCTCATGATCATTGATGCCCCACGAGGTGAGATCTTGCATGGAGCTTCTTAAAGAAAAACTAACAGGTCTGTGAGAGTCGGAATTCTTACTGGTTGGTAGGTGATCAAATACTTAGGTCATGCAATAAAATGCAAATTAATTATTTAAAAATCATACAATGTGATTTTCTTGATTTTTGTTTCTCACAGTTGAAGTGTGCCTATAATACAAATGACAGACCTCTACATGCTTTGTAAGTAGGAAAACCTGCAAAATCGGCAGTGTATCAAATCCTTGTTCTCCCCACTGTATGTGGTACCAAAAGTGCACAAATAAGTGATTTATACGAAAAGGAAAGTTAATACACAATAAGGGTTAGTTTTTAGGGGTTAGGTTTAGGGTTCAGGGAAGCATACCATTTGACCGGCTACATGGGGCAGACCTGCGGACAAGCTGATTCAGTACCAGCACCTCGAGTGACACCAGAACAGCCTCAGTAATCAGTCCAAACTTGCTGCCTGATTATATTCAGGCGCCTGGGCCTTGTTCGCAGCTTGATAGAATGTGGCTTTCAAATGGCAAGCATGCATGAGGCAGGGTCATAGCAACTGGAGACAGTCATGGGCAGCCATGCAGGAGATGAAAGTGTGTGTGTCTTTCAACTGGCGTAGGATCCTTATTCATCCTTATTAGGGATCACAATGGCAGCACATGGCTAATCATGTAATGAGGAGATAAAGAAAAATTTACCTAATAAGGCACCTATGATGTGACTCAGCTTAAATCACCAAGGAGCCAGGACCAGGAGTCAGAACACAGAATTAGATCAAATGTTTTTTCCATCACTTATGCAACCTAATCTTCTGGTTCATCCGCTGGAAGCTGAGCTGTGTCGGAGGTTTGAGAGACAGAAAAGGGCAAGAGAGTGGGGCAGAAATCAAGAATTAGAGAGACTGAGGGAAGGGGAAGATGTTGAATTAGGGAGGACGTGAGGAGAGAGAAAGGATGACTGGGAGGCAGGGAGAGAAAGGGGAGGTGGTATGTGGCGTTCAAGAATGAACGAAAAATAGAATGAAAGAATGGAGAGGAATAGTGATGCCCATGGAGACGTGTGGCCCACATCTGGGTCAGGGTGGAAAACATCTGGGATTGAGGATCATTTTATTGGCAATCAAAAGTTTTATTTGGTCATAATAATGGTCAGAAAAAAGAAATGCATGCATACTGAAATGCCTTAACCGCCCTTTCCCCAAGGACATAAGATTAGGGCCTCAAATTAACTTTTTGCAACCCCTGCCCCAAAAACACACACACAAACACACCACAACAAAATGTGTGTTGTGTAGTGTGTAATGGTTCCAACAGAACATGTTTTTCTAGTAACAATTAAGTAACGCAGTATATTGATCCATATCCAAAACATCTTGTGACCTCTGCCAATCTTCGACAGATCACACTTTTCAGCTGTGGCTTTAAGGGCAGAAGTTACTGTGGTAATGGATATAACAGCACAGAGTTTCTGCTGCCACTCACAGGCTTGAATCTGACTGTCCTGTAGTAATTTGACGTTTTCACTAGATGTTGCAGTTTAATCTGAAACTAACACTGAATAAATAACCAAGGAAGACTAACATCAGGAGATTAGTCAGTGCCCAGATTTCTGCTGCTATTGCTGCGCATGGTAGAAATAGTGTCAGAAATACTTTGATAACATCGACGGTGGATTTTTCCTGTGCTGTAAATCGCCACTGTCAGGTAATCATACTTGACCTTTCAGTATTTTCATGTCACAAAAAAGTGAGTAAAACACTTTTTATAGGGCCCAGTATGACCATCCGCCAGCATGAATGACGAATTAGACATTCTACCAATGCCAGAATCTACCCACAATTGGCAGGTGGCGGATGTTAATTTTAGGCTGGGCATAAGATCAAACTGAAAAAAACTTACATGGATCAGAAATGGAGACTAATGAAAATTTTCCTGCGCATGTAAGACAAGATTAAGACAGAGAGAGCTGTCGAGAGGAAGAGAGAGAAACAGGAGAGAAGTATGAAAAGATATAAAGAGTGGAATAAACTTGCCTGCTGCAGTTTTTGCCTGGGGACAGGTGGAGAAGAGGAAGTGTACAAGCTCTACCTCTCTCCTGCACTTGGCAGAGTTTGAACCAAACACTGCCTAGAGATGTTTTCCACTACCAGCATTGACTTGAGAAAGGCACAGGCATAATTAAAGTGTAATATATTACACAAAGTCGACTTCCAGATAATCCTGTGACCATTGTCTCAGTAATCTATCATTAGTACTGACAAGCAACCGGTAAACAACCATGAATCAATCTCAAGAAATGTTCAGCTGAACTAAAACCCAACACATTCCCTCATCTAATACCGTTTGCCCTCACATACTGTTTCTGCCATAAGGAAGCAGACCTTCATTTATCACTTGGCTCAGTAGAGTTCAGTTCTTGTCCTGAATCAGTGTCTCTCGGCCCTACTCTGAAAGCCAGCTAGGCCCTGTTCTATCTCCACTGGGCCAGCCAGTGGCGTCATTCGGACTGGGAGTCCGGGGCTATAGTCCGGGTCTTTTAATGAATAGCCACGGATCTCAAATTGACCCAAAATAATTATAATAAATATCCCCTGATCTATTCATCTATAATTCCGATCATACATTATGACAGTGTAGACTTGTAGGCTAACATGTACATCGACATTTTTGGGGTTGGGGGGTGGGGTGGGATGGGGTTGGGGGGTGGGATGGGATGGGGTTGGTGGGTGGGATGGGATGGGGTTGGGGGTGCTCTGGGGCCAAATACTATAAGGGCAGTGTGTGTATTCTTGAATGACAGAGAGATATAGTAGATGTTTTATAAAGCTTTCCACTTGCTCTGAGAATGTTGACACATGTTTCCCATACCAAATTCCCATATAGATCCCAGTACATTGGACAAATGAGAGACAGACCGAAGAAAATACAGAACCAGTGCCGTCAGTGCAAAGGTGCAGCAAGGATTCTCCACCTGAATGGACAAAAAAATATACTGGAACACTCAGGGTCATATTTCTGGATATCCAAGCTAAAATCCAACACATTCATTGATGAGTTTAACAAAATGTGACAAAATACACTAAAAAATAAACTTTTAAACCATTTATGCAATTACAATAAACACAAATACAGTTTCTTTATGGTAAAAAGTTAGTACACCCCTATTTTTACCTTCAAAAAAATTATGGTGCAAAAGAAAATCATTCGGGAGTAACTTGGCAGTGTCCAGCCTTCCAGAAAGATAATAAACTTGATCTGGTTTGGTGTTAACCATATCGGTGTGTGATAACACATCATGTCAAATCAAAAGAACTATCTGAGGCCCTCAGAAGAAAGATTATTGATGGCTGGCTATCCAACCAAATTCAGCCCATGAGCTGAATAAAAGATGCTCAAAGAACTGACAAAATCACAACATACATCAAGGGATCTATAGGCCTTTTTTGACACAATATGTTTCAAAGTGCAAGAGTCACCAGTCAGAATGAGACGGCACAAACTTGGCCTACATGGAAGGTCAGGAAGAAAAAAGCCTCTACTCCCAAAAAAGAATATGAAGACATGAATGACATTTGTCTAACAGTACCTGGGTAAAGACCAAAACTACTGAGTCAAAGTTGGAACTGTTTGGCTAAAATGCAAGATGCCATGTTTAGCAAAAAATTTAAATTGCCTTTGAACAGAATAACCTCATACCAATTGTTGTATGGAGGCGGTGGCATTGTGGTTTGGGGCTGCTTTGCTGTCAGGGCCAGGCCAACAGCAAGCCAAATCAACTGGGAGTTACAAATGTGGGATTAAAAGGGCCTGGGTTAATAAATGGGCCATTTCCTGTGTGTCATGATGTCATACATGAGGAATGTCATGGAGCATGAACCTGCAGGAGTGAACCGCCTTAATGTTTGTTACTCTCCCTTGTGGTTCTTCACTCTCCTGTGGTGTTCATCACTCTCCTGTGAGGAAGAAGCCCGGAATGAAGGCCAGCTTCCCCTTGATACGAGAGAGGTTCAGCTGGGCTGGCAGAAAAGTCTGTAACCTAGAATAAAATGAGAAGAAACATTATGACATCCAAAACATTGCTCTCCCCTGAACTATCAGAAACCAAGCTTGGTGGTGTTATGTGTAGCAGCACAATATGAGCCAAGGGATTTATACCCCTACGAATTGAGTTCAACAAGCTTGTCCTATTCCTACCGAGTGATTTAAACTACTCAGTTAAGGAAGATCCTGGGGTGAGATGATCCATAACCCTTTCCGTTGGCAGTGGGTACCAGGAAGTAGGTCTCATTTCAATATCCAATAAGGCTGCCTCGGAAAGGTCGGAGACAAGGGCAGCGGACACAGGACGTCACATCATCAGACCAGAGGCCTGAACACGTGTTCCTCGTTTTCGCTCCAAATCCCTGAGGTGTCGACCGTTGTCATGCCGATGAGAAAACACAAACAGACTTGGGACAAGGCTGTTGCTAGGGGCCGTCAACTTTGACTGGGTCAACTTCAAAGTAATCAACAACAGCATGGATTCCCGATGAGACAGAATTGTACAGGGTTCAAAGGGATCAGACCAGCTCCTCGTTTTATAAACCAGTGAACTGGAAAAAACATGTAGATACACACCTGACATGCTGAAAGGAGCGGGACAGAGAGACAGGTAGAAACAGAGACGGACAGAGAGTGGGGGGGGGGGGGGTTGGACAGAGAGGAAGAGAATGAGGAAGACTGGGGAGGGAGGGTTTGTAAGATCACTTACATACAGATGTTTCATTGGAAGGTTTTCAAAATGATGCATCGCCAACTGACGCTAACGTCCACTTAGAATGACAAACAAAACCACAACCATCCTCGTTGTTCATTAGAGCTACAGGGGAGATCATTCCAGGTCTGATCACACGTATTCACTAATCTTTCTATACTGAGTCACAATTATCCTCTAGTGCATCACACAAAAATATGGTAGGCGACACAAAGAATGGTGTGACGGTTTTAAGGGAGACGAGGAGGTTGTGGGAGGAGCTAGTAACATACTTCCATGGAGGTCACCGAAGGAGCCTCTAATCTCCCACAGGATGAGTCACAGGACTTCTTCTCAGATTGATGTGTAAGTTCCTTAGAATTTCATTCATACAGTCCAAAGGTGTAGCATTGTCTATATAAGGTTAAATAAACAAACTATGTCTGGTGCCTGGCAACTTCAAAAACATTTATGTACAAATTAAATGATGTGCCAACATATTCCTGTTAGATCTTGGACAGATGAAACCCTGGATGGTTTCAACCAGAACTGAATGAAACAATCTCATTTAATCCCAGTTCCACTATACAGGATTGAACTGGACCACCCCCAGCAACAAATGACATGCCCGACAGACCTTGGGGTGGGACTGGTACTGAAAATGACACAACCTTCGATCTCCTCTGCTGCTCCTTGTTGTTCTTCTATAGTCTTAACAGGCTGTTGTTCTGGGCACATGGGCATCAGTCATGGGCTTCACACTATCAGGGTGTCAGCCCACAGATGGCAGGGCGGATGAGTCCCTGACGTCACCATCACATCCCGCACCATTCTCCTTTTTCACCATCTCTCCCTCCCTCCCTCCCTCTCCACCCCCCCCCCATCTGGGTCTCTCTGTTCATGAAGCTGGTTAGTGGTGCACTTTTCCATCTGACTGAGAGAGGGAGGGTGCTTGGAGGCTTGGGTGGACAGGGACTGAAGAGGGTCTAGGAGGCGGGGAGGGGAGAGGGGGGCGAGAACAGAGCGCTGACTCACTCTGGTGGGGTGGGGGCTATTTTGTGCGTTTGTGCACATGGCTGCGTGTGTATGTGTGTAACTGTGTGTAACTGTGTGTGGCTGAACAGCAGCACTGAATCACCCCCCCCCACCCCACCCCCATTGAATATTTCCTCCAATTGATGTCATTATCTCCCGGACGATCATGCTCATCATCACCGGAGTCCCTGCAAATGTGAATCATGCAGACAGAAGTGAGAGGTACAGACAGGGAGACAGGAAGCGGGAGGAGAGTGGGAGACAGAGGGGAGAGAGGATAGACTGGCAATGAAGCAAAACATGGGAGCTCTTTGAGGGGCAGGGGAAAACATGGAGAGATATTGGAGGGAGAGAAAAGGATAGGAGACAGATATTGAGTGAGGGTGGGGAGAGAAGCAGAGGTGGGTTTCTGAGGTAATAATATAAAACGATATACTGTCCTTCTGAGTTGAATATGTGTTCTGAAGCTTCATATCCTGCCAAGACAAAATAATTTAAATGAATGGATGGTCCCATTAGACTCTGGTCCCCATTACCCAGGGGGGAGATCAACCATTGCTCGGGGTCTCAGAAAGTACGGCCGTTTACAATGGTCTGAAGCTCCGATTTTTTCCTTCAGACTCTTTAAGGCAGAGAACTACTGACAATAAATTAAGAATAACGAGAACATACTGGTCAAATTTACAAATATTGAATATAAAGTGTGATTTAAGTTTTTAAAATACAGGGACCCCCTGGGTCCTCAAACCAGGAGTTAAATGTCAATGTCAACTTTATTTATAAAGCACATTTAAAACAACTGTCATTGACCAAAGTGCTGTACAGGACAAAATATCAACGTATACAAAATATATGAAAATTACAGGTAAAACATTTCATAGATACACATAACAAGACAGAGACAACATAGCAGCACAGACAATTAATGCCAACTCAGCCAAGATTAAAAGCCAGAGTAAAAAGGTGCATCTTTGGCAATGACTTAAAGGTGTATATAGTCTGGGTATTTCCAATATGCAGTGGTAAGCTATTCCAGAGGATGGGACCATCCACTGCGAAAGCTCGATCCCCTCTTGTTTTTTGCCTGGCTTTTGGGACAACTAGAAGTAACTGGTTAACTGACCTCAGTGCTCGGGCTGGAGAATGTCGATGTAAAAGTTCAGACAGATATAAAGGGGCCAATCCATTTAAAACCTTAAAGACAAGCATTAAAATCTTATAATCAATCCTGAAACGAACAGAAAGCCAATGGAGGGAGGCCAAAATTGGTGTTATGTGCTCCCGTTTTCTTATACTGGTTTTCTTATACTGGTTAAAAGTCGAGCGGCTGCATTTTGTACTAACTGCAGCTGATTTAGGGTTTTCTGATCTACCCCCAGGTACAAGGAATTACAGTAATCCAGCCGAGACGTAATAAATGCATGGATAACTATCTCAAAATCCCTCGGAGGAAGATAGACCTTATCCTTTGCCAAACGTCTTAGCTGAAAGAAGCTAGATTTCACTACTAGACTAACTTGCTTATCGAGTTTGAAGGAGCTATCAAAGATAAAACCAGTCTACTATAAGAGGCTAGAGGGCCTAGGGTACCAAGAGGATCACCCAGCAAGTTATCTTGTTCGCACATAAGAATCTCTGTCCTAATTTCATTTAAAGTTTAGCGGCAACTAGATTTAGATTTTCTTTAAGCAGTCTAAGATAGGCTATACAGAGTCTTTAGATGTTGTTTTTATCGGCATGTAAATTTGTACATCGCTGGCAAAGCAATGAAAGGAGATATTGTGTTTCTTAAAAATGTATCCCAAGGGCAACATATACAGTGAAAAAAGGATGGGGCCTAAAATGGAGCCTTGTGGGACCCCACAAGTTAGAGGTGCTGTAGTTGCTGAAAATTTGGTTACGTGTACCGAGAAACTCCTATCAGTCAGGTATGACTCAAACCATTTCAGGACAGTTCCTTTGTTGCCAATGGACTGTTCAAGGCGTTTCAAGAGAATCCTATGATCCACCGTGTTATTAAAAAAAAAGAGTGCCGTTTCAGTACGATGACATGGTTTGAAGAAAGACTGAAACTTTTCCTGGATATCATGATTTTCTAAAAACATTGTCAATTGGTTAAGAACTAATCTCTCTAGTATTTCAGAGAGAAAAGGTAGTTTAGAGATGGGCCTAAAATTTGAAAGAACATTAGGATCCAGGTTGTACTACAGCATGTTTAAAAGCAGCTGGAACACACCCAGAAATAAGGCAAGTATTAATCAGAATAAGAATACTGGGCCAAACCGTATCAAAAACATATTTTAAAAGATGAGAGGGAATGGAATCCAGGGGACAGTTTTTGGGGCGCATGGTACGAACTACCTTTGTTAATAATGAAAGTGATACAGGCTCAAACAGATCGAAGACAGCTGAGAAAGTAGAGGGAGTAGAAGGGTCTAGGGCGGAGGAAGTGGGTACGTTTTTTATAGCAGCAATCTTTCCAATAATTCTTTTTTTTAATCCTCACACAGTTTGGCTGATGGCACAATACAAGCTGTGCTACTGGGGTTTATCAGAGAGTTAAGAGAGTTGAAGAGAACCTGAGGCCTACGATTATTGTTGAAAATAAGGTTTGATATAAATTGTGCTTTTGCAGCTTTAACAGCTCTCTGATAGTTGGTACAACGGTCACGTAGCATTCCTAGGGAAACCTGGAGTTTATCTTTCTCCCATTTTCTTTCAGCTTGTCTAAGGGAACGTCTGAGAGTGGAGGGATTGTCGTTTAGAACAGCTCCAACTTGAAGAGCTCTACGTAACGTTCTGTTAGGAGGAGGACCGACCATCAAACATGGAGGTGGAAACATGCTTCAAGGGTGTTTTTCTGCTAAGGGGACAGGACAATTTCACAGCATCACGATGGACGGGGCCATGTACTGTCAAATCTTGGGTGAGAACCTCCTTCTCTCAGCCAGGGCATTGAAAATGGGTCGTGGATGGGTGTTCCAGCATGACAATGACCCAAAACACACGGCCAAGGCAACAAAGGAGTGGCTCAAGGAGAATCACATTAAGGTCCTGGAGTGGCCTAGCCAGTCTCCAGACCTTAATCCCATAGAAAATCTGTGGAGGGAGCTGAAGGTTCGAGTTGCCAAACGTCAGCCTCGAAACCTTAATGACTTGGAGAAGATCTGCAAACGGGAGTGGGACAAAATCCCTCCTGAGATGTGTGCAAACCTGGTGGCCAACTATAAGAAACGTCTGACCTCTGTGATTGCCAACAAGGGTTTGGTCACCAAGTACTAAGTCATGTTTTGCAGAGGGATCAAATATTAACTTCACTTATTAAAAATAAAAATCAATTTATAAAATGTTTTACATGCACGTTTTTCTGGATTTTGTTGCTGTTATTCTCTCACTGTTCAAATAAACCTACCATTAAAATTATAGACTGAACATTTCTTTGTAAGGAGGCAAATGTATAAATCAGCAGGGGATCAAATAATCTTTTACCTTACTGTAGGTACTGGGATGAAATCCTCAGGCCCACCGTCAGGCCTTATGCTGGTGCAGTGGGCCCTAGGTTCCTCCTGGTGCAGGACAATGCCCAGCCTCATGTGGCACTGAGTGTAGGTAGGCAGTTCCTGGATGATGAAGGCATTGATGCTTTTGACTGGCCCTCACATTCCCCAGACCTGAATCTAATTGAGAACCTCTAGGACGTTACGTATCGGTGCATCCAACTCAGCCAAGTAGCACCACAGACGGTCCAGGAGCTCACTGATGCCCTGATCCAGGTCTGGGAGGAGATCCCCCAGGACACCACCCGCCGTCTAATCAGGAACATGCCCAGACATTGTCAGGAGTGCATAAAGGCACATGGGGGCCACACACATGACTGACATTATGAGTTGCTGTGATGAAATTCACACAAGTTGGAACAGCCTTTGATTTCAACTGTTTACTTTGATTTTCAGTGTTTGAATCCAGCCCTCAATCGGTTGGTGATTTTGGTTTCCACTGACCTTTGTTACCTCATTTTCTTCTCAGTGAATTACACAATGTACAGTAAAGATTTTGATCTTTGATACATTTCCCTCATCAAGACCCAATTTGTGATTTTAGTGTTCCCTTAATGTTTTGGAGCAGTGTATAAGAATATATACTCCCAGATCATAGTAATTGTTTAAGATCCAATGTTTAGGAGGGTAAAAAAAAACAAATAAAACATTACACTGTCCCAAAAATTACAGGGTGTGCTGTATATCAAAACACTGTTTCAAGATCTGCTCATTAGGGTGTGTATCTAAAAGACAGAAAGAAGAAAGTCACAGACAAACACATCCACGCTTCAAAATTGTGTTTTAATTAAAAACGGATAACATTTTTACCCAAGCAGTACTTTACTTCCTTTTCTTAAATGTGCCACACATAGAAAAATCAAAAGAATCAACTTCTCTTTAGAGACCAATACAATGCATAATTATTCTTTGTAAGGGGTTTGATATGAAAGACTTTCCTCTTTTCTCCTGCATTAGTTATACTACGCGCAATGAACAATATTCACAACTATGTACATTCAGACATAAGTCTCAATTAACAAACATCATCCACCAAAACAAAGGAAAGCAAAAAAAAATACTTCAAAAGTAAAAAGATAGAAAAAAGCTAAAATTAAACAATATATTTCTCTTTAAAAAATATACTTGATAAAGAGTTTTACAATGAAAATATGAGTTAAATTATGATTGCTTTATTATTACTATCAATTAACTGTAGGCACATTGTAGATAAGTGAGGCGTTGTTCAACTGGATTCTCTGGGAGGGTAGAGATGCCCGAGGCTGCCGCCATTATGGTGATTACGTGACCATGCAGCCACCATTTTGAAAAGGTCGTGGTTGACACTTGTGTAAACAAAAACACTTGCGAACCAGCAGCCTGTGTAATAATCAGCTAGTGCCCAACAACCCCCTTTTAACCTCACCCCAATAACAGTACGGTACAAAATAAACAGTTGTGTGGCAACACAGCATCAGGAGGCTCAATGAGCTCGGGTTGGAAGAGATATATAAAGACATATTATGCTTTGACAAAAAGGGTATTCTTTGGCATACACGATCCGTTGGATTTCCTTTTCAATTATGCCACATACGAAAAACTCCAACAGAAATAACATGGATCCCCAATAACTAAATAACGCCACAACAGAAACATTCATCCAAGTCATCTCAAGGAAGCCATTTTAAAATAAAGAGCTTTCGTATTTGATCAGGACTATTTAAAGAACAAAACAAAAAGAATAAAAACGACTATCTAGAAGAAATTAAAATAGCATGGTTCACACGTTTGTGATGAGAACAAATCCCAGAAAGCTCACACACCGATCTGACCGCAACCAATCACATCACCACATCAGAACCACACGCTAACCTCAACGTGCCATGTGATTTGGGACAAACATCCAGAGATGTGATTGGTGGAGGTAATGCACATGGAGGTCACGAAACATCATCCTGAGTCTCCTAGATCAGTCATCCACCACCAGGCCAATAAACATGCACAGCTAGAGGATGACTACAGCACATTCAATGCAGACTACCAAGCTACCATAATAAACTGGTGTGTGTGTGTGTGTGTGTGTGTGCACACTGTACAATGGCCTTCATCACACACTGCTGATGTGGCTACCAGAAGCAGGAAAATACTAAGCCGATGCATTTCCTTATAATCTACAACATAGAACACAGCCAAAGTCAAGACCCTTTCAAAACCCCCCATGAATACATTATCACCAATACATTATCACTGTCATGCATTCAGAAAGCTCCACGGTGGGCGGCCATTTTTCTCCTAGTGGTCTACCATTCTTTTATAATATTTTACTTGTGGGATTTTGGTCAAAAACGATTACACAGGTGAATGTGGATAAAAGGCAGTTTGAGGGTTGACCACTGGAAGTGTCCCCCTGCCATTAACAACAACCACAAGTGCCATTAAGACCCAGAGCCTACCTGTGAACACACCCACACACAACACCCAGATGAACACACAAACTTCACCTGCCCTGTCGATGTGTGAATGTGACACTGCGTAAGTCTCACGGAGGTGTTGCCAGGGTAACCCTGTACGACTGTTTTAAGTGAAGGATATATTGCCAGAAAGATGACCCCCCCCCCCCCATCTTCACAGAAAAAAGCTGTGGATAGGAAGCCGCTGAGAATCTAGCTCAGAACAGAGCAGCTGAGGACTCTACTCTCCCTCTCCTCTTCTCTCTGTCACTTTCTCTCTCCATCTCCTCTTTTCTTCTCCTCATCCTCCCCCTCTCTCTCTTTCTCTCTCTCTGGATGGTGACAAATGAGAGGTTCAGGAGTCTCCATAGAAATGTCCTGTCAGTTCCTGGGCTGCAACGGTACTAGTATTTTTAGTTCTGCTCCACATTCTCCACATAGAGAGACAGAGGGTACCAGGGTACCAGGGGACCAGGCAAGGTGACCTCTAAAACCAACGTGGATTTTGTGTATAAAAAAAACAGAAACAAAAGAAACAAAAATCTCCTGAAGTGTAGAATTTGGCACACACATTGTCCTTTAGCACAGGGGCTGTTCCAGAACCTTCACGTAAACAGATCCTAAACATCACACTGTAAGCCAGGCTTGTCACCCCCTCCGATGAAGCCCATATGAACTGTACCTATGGCGACTTATCGTAGTCCAGAGATGCACGGACCGACCTGTAAAATATTGGACTGTTGGCTTTTTAGACATAATCGAATTCTACGCCCAGCTCAAGCTGTGAACAACAGAATAGAAGACGTATACAGAGAGGGTTGTCTGGGATATCTGGAGGGATGTCTGTTTGGGCTGTGTATCCCCGACAGACAGAGGTCCAAGAGAAACACCAACAGGAACTAAACTACACCCTGAATTAACCTTAAGGCAAAAGGATAACAACACAGCAGTGATTTGTTACCAAGTGACTAGTTAAAGAGAGGACAGGGGAGGGTTAAAGAGAGGACAGGGGAGGGTTAAAGAGAGGACAGGGGAGGGTTAAAGAGAGGACAGGGGAGGGGTAAAGAGAGGACAGGGGAGGGGTAAAGAGAGGACAGGGGAGGGGTAAAGAGAGGACAGGGGAGGGGTAAAGGGAGGACAGGGGAGGAGTAAAGAGAGGACAGGGGAGGAGTAAAGAGAGGACAGGGGAGGGGTAAAGAGAGGACAGGTGGGGGAGGGAGAAGTGAGTTGTGTGGTTTCAGGGATTATTCAGTGTGTTTGTCTTCATTTCTCTCTCCCTCCCTCTTTCTCACCCTTCATCCCTCTTTCTGAACTGTCAGAGAAAAGACATGAAGATGTCACGCCCGTTCCAAGTCGCTATCCGTCTTTTTCCTCCTCCTCGGTACAGTCTCCCCCAACGTACTCAAGGGGAGGTGTTGAGCAGCCTGGTGGATTTATTGGGGTAATTGATTGCCAGGCTGATGGCAGCGATGTTCTTCAGAGCCTGCACAGTAAAACAGGATACCAAGGTGAGTGAATGAATAAGGGAAAGAGAGAAGGGGATGAGGGAGAGGACATGATAAAAAAAGGGGATGAGGGAGAGGGTGAAACAGACAAAGGGGGTGAGGGAGAGGATGTAACAGACAAAGGGTGTGAGGGAGAGGATGTAACAGACAAAGGGGATGAGGGAGAGGATGTAACAGACAAAGGGGATGAGGGAGAGGATGTAACAGACAAAGGGGATGAGGGAGAGGATGTAACAGACAAAGGGGTGAGGGAGAGGGAATGACGAGGGGGTGAGGCAGCACGACTAACAGCAAGAGTGTGAGAGTGAAGGACAGATAGAGGAGTTAATTACAATCTTTAAGCAGTAAGTTCACTGAGGTATGAGAACTCCTTTGTGATGTTCTATATGAAGGACAACATTTCACCTCTTGTTCAATGTAAAGGACAACATTTCACCTCTTGTTCAATGTAAAGGACAACATTTCACCTCTTGTTCAATGTAAAGGACAACATTTCACCTCTTGTTCAATGTAAAGGACAACATTTCACCTCTTGTTCAATGTAAAGGACAACATTTCACCTCTTGTTCAATGTAAAGGACAACATTTCACCTCTTGTTCAATGTAAAGGACAACATTTCACCTCTTGTTCAATGTAAAGGACAACATTTCACCTCTTGTTCAATGTAAAGGACAACATTTCACCTCTTGTTCAATGTAAAGGACAACATTTCACCTCTTGTTCAATGTAAAGGACAACATTTCACCTCTTGTTCAATGTAAAGGACAACATTTCACCTCTTGTTCAATGTAAAGGACAACATTTCACCTCTTGTTCAATGTAAAGGACAACATTTCACCTCTTGTTCAATGTAAAGGACAACATTTCACCTCTTGTTCAATGTAAAGGACAACATTTCACCTCTTGTTCAATGTAAAGGACAACATTTCACCTCTTGTTCAATGTAAAGGACAACATTTCACCTCTTGTTCAATGTAAAGGACAACATTTCACCTCTTGTTCAATGTAAAGGACAACATTTCACCTCTTGTTCAATGTAAAGGACAACATTTCACCTCTTGTTCAATGTAAAGGACAACATTTCACCTCTTGTTCAATGTAAAGGACAACATTTCACCTCTTGTTCAATGTAAAGGACAACATTTCACCTCTTGTTCAATGTAAAGGACAACATTTCACCTCTTGTTCAATGTAAAGGACAACATTTCACCTCTTGTTCAATGTAAAGGACAACATTTCACCTCTTGTTCAATGTAAAGGACAACATTTCACCTCTTGTTCAATGTAAAGGACAACATTTCACCTCTTGTTCAATGTAAAGGACAACATTTCACCTCTTGTTCAATGTAAAGGACAACATTTCACCTCTTGTTCAATGTAAAGGACAACATTTCACCTCTTGTTCAATGTAAAGGACAACATTTCACCTCTTGTTCAATGTAAAGGACAACATTTCACCTCTTGTTCAATGTAAAGGACAACATTTCACCTCTTGTTCAATGTAAAGGACAACATTTCACCTCTTGTTCAATGTAAAGGACAACATTTCACCTCTTGTTCAATGTAAAGGACAACATTTCACCTCTTGTTCAATGTAAAGGACAACATTTCACCTCTTGTTCAATGTAAAGGACAACATTTCACCTCTTGTTCAATGTAAAGGACAACAGCTCCCAGAAAATGTCTTCTGTACGCTGATGAAATCCCTCCAGTTCTTAGGAGGTCGAGTAGATAAACGTAGATTAAACACGCAAATAAACAAGTAAAGAAACGCCAACACGCACTCGACTTGAATAGGGAAGGAAAGTGCTAGAAGTTCCTACGCAGGTAATCACTCCTCTGCTCTCACAGTCGGACATAAGCATTTTAAAATCATGCCACTCACGCCCCCGGAATGCCACCTCCCGTACCTGATGCCCTCCACAACCTCCCTCTAACTCCTCCCACTAAACGGTTTGTCTACAGCCCCCTTGTGCCCCCCCCCCCCCTCCAAAAGCAGAGGCAAGCGGAGATTATGTTCGCTCAGTGGTGTATTATAATGGCCGGTGATTACCAAATACATCAGTCCTGAATGCAGACGCTGCAGCCCACACACAGTGTGCGGTGAGGTGGGGGGGTAGTGTATGTGTCTGCTGTGTGTCACTAGCCCTGTGA
Source organism: Esox lucius (assembly GCF_011004845.1). Classification (NCBI taxonomy): domain Eukaryota; kingdom Metazoa; phylum Chordata; class Actinopteri; order Esociformes; family Esocidae; genus Esox; species Esox lucius. The sequence continues at coordinate 47,106,972 of NC_047575.1, read as the reverse complement.
TTCAACCAGAGAGGTGTGTAGCAGCTAAATATCACCACAGCTATTTAGACCATCTGTATTCCCCTCGGACACGTCACAGCCAGAACGAACTGGGCGACAACAGACCGCGAGATGAGTCCGGACCCGTGGGCTGGTTACGAGTCCGGAGGGCAAACATTCATCTACAATGCTGAGATCCATGAAGGCCAATAGGTTCCAACCCATTTCAGTAACTGTACCACCAGCACTAGTGAAATCAAATAGAAAAATAAACCAGTGCCTTTTGTTTGGAAGCACTGAGCCTCCACTATGCCAAAGATTCAAAAGTCTAGGCCTGGTGGAGGAACTATGGAAGAGTATCTACGAACAACCACCCTGAGAAAGTTGAGTAAACGTCAAGCTACTCTCAATCCTGACAGGCAATACAGGAACACGACTCTCTAAGTTGTGAGTCTCTGGCAACTGTAGAGGTCATTGCCAGGTCATCAATCTTCCACATGACCTGTTCCTGGGGATGTAAACTCTGTCACAAGGTGGAACGGGAAGGTCTTACCAGTGCTGTGTGGGCGAGGAGCTGTTCGTTTGTGGTCAGGGCCATCAGGTAGTCCTGGAGAGTGCCTTCCTCCTGGAGAAAAAAAAGACAGCGTTTGAACTTGTCGTCTGAACTGCCATCCCAGACTGCTGCATAGTGTCTTGGAACTAGACTGTCATCCGTAACTAGACCTTGTTCATACCTTCTTGTGACTTCACTTTCACAGTATACACTGAACGATACAACTGAGCTTTCAAACAGTCATTAACAACACACATTGTTGACCATTCTGTTCTCTGACTGAATGTGCCATGGCTTTCAAACCACAGAGTTCTGCCAAAAAACTGAGTGCTACGTCTACACACATCCATTTCAAAGTTTGTTATGAGAAATTCCGGAGACACAGTGTCTCAGAGACAAGAGAGATTTCCTGAACCTGAACACAGAGAACAGCTTTTCTTTGGTATGTAGAACTAAAGAGTCGGAAAATCCTTTAAAATGACAAACAAATCAAATTAATCTGCTAGCCCATTCCGAGGACGAAATACCTGGAACCTGCACGACTGGGTTCAGATTGTATATGTTTTTTTTTTGTCTTTTCTCCCCAATTTTGCGATATCCAATCCAATTGATTAAAGCCCAGCTTAATTGCAGCAACTCCCAGCAAACTCAGGAAAGTCAATTCGAAGACGTCTTCCGAAGCACATCTGACGCTGTTCTGGTTCTCTTCACAATGCTTCCTGGTAAACCAGAAAGTTTGGACCAGAATCCATACATGCCGGAACGAACAAATGCCCTGACCTTCTACCTCATTTGAGCACACAGGAATCACTAGAGAATGGTGAGGCAAGTCAGTCATATTATATTACTAACGCCTCAAACCCAGACGACGCTGGCCAATTGCAACGCACTACAGGAGACTCCTGGGCCAATCCCCAAGCAGGATTAGAAATCTGGTCTCATAATGACACCGCTAAATGCAAGGCAGTGACTTCAGTGCTGTGCCATTTAGAGACCCCTGGAATTTGCTTTCTGACAGATGCTCTTGGCTGCGCTCGATTGAGCCTGTCTGGAGCAACAGAACCAACGCAACAGTCCCATTTCCAACATGCCCATCCCACAACTCCTCACATATTAGACCAAAAACAAACACAGCTTGAACCCAGGGAGTCCGTAGTTCCAGTTAGGCGACTGTGACGCGAGAGGAGAGGTTCAAACCATAGATGAGACTAAAACCAGGGTAAATGGGCCGTGAATTCACTGTGACGGGCCAAATGGAGCTCTTATGGTGTGGCTCCTAGGAGACACAGTCCAGACATCCATACCCCCCCCCCATCCCTCAGTCTCTCAAGCCGCCTAAACGGCGCCCTATTGCCTACATAGCGCTCTAGCTCTGACCGGAACCACACCACGAGCCCTAGCTTTGAAGGCAGCACCTCAGTGAACCGCCTGACATTTGGGAACGCACACAGACGCCGGCAGGAAGTGAGTCTAGCATAACTGCATTTCCACCATCGTCATCATCATCATCATCATCAACAGGATCTGTTAGTTGTCGCAGCCCGTATCTTCTGAAGTACGCGCGTCTTGGGTTGTGATGCACCGACGGCTGTGTAAGTTGTCCGGAACGGTCTGCGGCAGGGTGCACTTCCCTAGAGCTGCCTGAGATGAAGTGGAAGATGGTTTCATATTCCGTTTTGGCACAAGCCTCTAAGAGGAACATGTCCCCTCTCATGCTCAGGCTACATTTGGGAATCCAGATCCAAATCTACCACGCACGTTGTCCAGCACTGACACATGAGAATATGTTCAACCATCTTGGGGAAGAAGTAACCACATATTAAAGCTAGCGTCCTAAACCGAAAATATTACAGAACGGTAAGTACATATGCCCATTATAAAACCTGGCGGGTTCTGACAGTTGAGGCACTAATAACCCCTAAAAAAGAAAAAGGCACAGCAGCATCTGTACTTTTTGAGGAGGTTGAAGAAGCCCCGCGCCGTCCTCCAAGGTCCTTGTCTGATTGCAAAGGAAGTTTTCAGTTGTTACAGATAGGTGTCTACCTCAGGAACCTCACCGCTGCCATCCCTGCATTTCAATTGTACATACACCTTGTACATTCAATGTGCCTCTTTGCACATTCAGAATTGCCATCATACTTGCATTTTTCAGTTGTTACATACACGTCTACCTCTGGGACCTCATTGCTGTTATCTCTGCATCCTGGTTCCAAATGCTACCTTGCTGCTTAAATTTGCTACGATTGCACATCTAGAATCCCATTTTAAATTGCCATTTGTACCCACACAACTATTAATCCCACTGGTAACATCCACTATACTTAATACTTGTATATTTTCTTGCCTCCTCTATTGGCCTTAATGGCACATTTAGCGGTGCCATTTGTACTGCATTTGCCTTCTTTACACATCCATACCTTCCACCTGTAATATACATATACTTATTACTGTTAAATTGTCTGCCCCTTCTATGTGCACTTCTGATTAGATGCTAACTGCATTTCGTTGTACTGTACTTGTACATGTTCAAGGACAATAAAGTGAAATCGAATCTAAATCTAATCTAACAAGTTACGTTCTTTAGAATCATTGGGTATAGATTAGAAATGGTTAAAAGTCTAAAACTAAATATAGAAGCCAAAGACCCTTAAAAAGAATATATTCATAGTGAAAAAAAGCCTAGAGGTGGAGGAGGCCAATCAAATGTCTGTCCTCAAACCTGTGGCTGGCCAATCAAATGTCAAGCGAAGGATCTGGCCAATCAGCAGTCCATCTAGCATCAGTATTTTTTATGTCTGGTATACATCCAGAGCATTTCAACATGGGAGAGATAATTCCTTGAAATGAAAAAATATATATAATAATAATAAATAAAACACTGGGCAGCACCTTAACTAGGTAGGGTACTGTTTGTAAAGGCAATATAAATATCCTTTATAATGTCTTCAAATAGTGTTTGTAAAGGCAATATAAATATCCTTTATAATGTCTTCAAATAGTGTTTGTAAAGGAAATATAAATATCCTTTATAATGTCTACAAATAGTTCTCCCAAATAAAGTAAAGGCACTAAAACACAACAACTTGCTCACCATCACACCAGATAATGATCAGTGTGAACATGTGTACCATGTGACAGCCATGTGTTTGCACCTTCATATAACATCCTTATTCAACACACCAAGCCTAACTCTTACTACGAACGTTGTGTGTCAGACCTTCATATTCAACTCCTAGCAAAGCCAGTGCCCAGACTTAGGGAACACAGCATCTGTGTCTATCTCTGTGTCTCTTTCGGTGTGAGTCTCTGTCCATGTGCATGTGTGTGTGTGCGCATGCATGCAGTAGTGAGAAAGTGTAATATACTATAGTAGGACAGAGTTCACAAAGTCCATTGTTATAATACAGCAGTGCTGTCTGTAACCCAGATTCCATTGAGTTCACTTACCCAGGAGACAAGCTCGCTCTCTCAAACACTCAACACACCAGAAGAAGCAAAGCAAGGGGATTATCTCTGCCCAAAACATGTTCTTGACATTTTTCTTTTACCAAATAAACGCGTTGACTGAGAACACACACACACACACCAGAAGAAGCAAAAGTAAGGGGATTATCTCTGCCCAAAAACATGTTCTTGACATTTTTCTGACCACTAGGCTACCTGCTGTACCGAAGAACTGCGGTCTATGAGAGAGCGATGAACTGTGACAGACTTCAGGCAACTTTTTAGGGAAAGATGAATGTTCCCCCACCCACACCCCCGTGCATTCCACCTCAAAGGACCATCATTTTCTTCGTAAGAGCGGTCGCTCCACTATCTTGTCCTTCTAATAAAAACACAGTTGGCAGCCTCACAAACTGTAACAGCAAATTGCAAACCTGTCAAAGCACACCAGGAAGTTAATGGCCTTTCACATCTACACTTTCAGTCTGACAACTTGTCCCAAAATGCCCCGGGGTGTTTTTTTGAGGTGCTGGGGAGCTAACCAGAGCCTGCAGTATCGTGACTGCGACTGGTTTATACCACAGCTCACCAGAACCAACCAGAACCACGTCTTTATAAGAGAGCTGAGCACATTTCCTGCTGGAGTAGTAGTACCTGTTGGGGCTGAATGTGTCCTGTATGTGAGAAGGTCTTGCCCTCCTATCATAAGCCTCTCCTATTTATCTTACAAGACGTCAGTGCCCCCCACTGCCCATCAAAGATGTAGGGTTAGTCAGTGCCAAAGAGGCTGGGTAGAAAACAAAACGCATTAGGGGATTCTGGGAATTTATTTTTAAAAAATCTGAAAGACAGTATTGACAGAGATGGATGGACTCCTGTTCACCTCAGTGTGTCTGGCTATCTCCATGGTACCCAGAATGACTGGCTGATGTGCTACAGAGTTCCAATACTGGCCCCTGCTGGTAGAATGATGACAACTCCCCACTACCACCACAGAAAAACAAACACATTCTCACCTTAGCTACAAGCAGACGGCCAGACACAGACGGACAGAGAAATCCAACAACATATCCTTATAATTAGGATACCTCAGGCACACAGGCTGGCAGAAAAACGGACAGACGGACAGGCAGACAGACGGACAGGCAGACAGACGGACAGGCAGACAGACGGACAGGCAGACAGACGGACAGGCAGACAGACGGACAGGCAGACAGACGGACAGGCAGACAGACGGACAGGCAGACAGACGGACAGGCAGACAGACGGACAGGCAGACAGACGGACAGGCAGACAGGCAGACAGACGGACAGGCAGACAAGCAGGCAGACATTTCTGCAGCGATGTGTAGAAATCTCTCTGAGTGACACATCAACAGAGGTCAGGTAACTGTCAGGTCAGGTCAGGCCTGAAGCCCGTTCATTCATCTAACGTGAAGAGGGAGTCATATACTGGGTCTGTAGTGACATGATTCCACCAGCGTCAGACAACGTGACGGTTCAACAGACCTGCTGGACGGATTGTTTTCTGGTGGCACATGAACTCCTTCACCTGGTCTTTCATCTATAATTCAGGACAGGTTGAAGAGCAGATAGTCGCCCATGCACCTGTAAACATTTCAGGGGGGCGGCTGTGTCTCTCCCCCTCTCCATTCCTCTCCCCCACTCTCTGTCCCTCCCGTCCTCCTCCACCTCTAACCTGCCTCCTCCACCTCTAACCTGCCTCCTCCACCTCTAACCTGCCTCCTCCGCCTCTAACCTGCCTCCTCCGCCTCTAACCTGCCTCCTCCGCCTCTAACCTGCCTCCTCCGCCTCTAACCTGCCTCCTCCGCCTCTAACCTGCCTCCTCCACCTCTAACCTGCCTCCTCCACCTCTAACCTGCCTCCTCCACCTCTAACCTGCCTCCTCCACCTCTAACCTGCCTCCTCCACCTCTAACCTGCCTCCTCCACACCGGCATTTCTGCAAGTGCATCAGAGGAGCAGCTCTTCTGGTAATACAGAACTAAGTACCAACCTACTTTGATGACATCATGTCCTGCAATGGGACATCAGAATGCGTGTGTGTGTGTGTGTGTGTGCGTGCGTGGGTGTGTGTCTCACCATGGCTCTGGCCTCAGCAATGAAGAAGAGCTCCGTCAGGGCTCTGTGAAGAGGCAGCAGTACGGTGATGCTGGTTGGGTCCTGACTCAGACCACTCTCCATGGTCACAAACAACTGCCACAGAGGCCTCAGTAGGGTCAGATCACAGCCCCTAGACAGACACAGACAAACAGGATATAAGACGAGCAGACATCAGTTCACGCACGTGCGCAACAACAACAACGACGACATAGAAGATGTAGGTGTTATTTATTGGTAACCAACATTTCTCCCGTATCTTGGTGTAGCTTACAGCATCAGTTAAAATGTAAACGGGATCCTGTCTTCGGTCAGGGTAACGATGAAACTATGGCCAAGTGGTGCAGCTTGGGTGGAGAACATGCTAATTCTCCAACAGAACTGTGACCTCATCACCATGGAAACTATCAGGACATTAGTCTTCTCTGAAACACTATGTGACATCAATATTCGTAGCTCCGGTGGGAAACACAGATAGTGATGATTTGGACGTGTTCTCAGTCATTGCTAATCAATGGGTTTCAACAAAAGCTTTCAAGGATCATAAATTATGTATAATCCAACATTTGTGACAGGTTCGCTTCAGGGCTGCAGTAGGCCGAGAACAGTTTGTTACTTTAAAACACCTGACCCTAAACTACGCCAGGTAGAGCGAAGACAGAGACGAATACAGGAATAACACAGGATAGTGGGCGGAGCCTCACCTTTGTGACTGACACTGCAGTAGGCGGAGCAACAGGTGGATTGCCTTTAGTCGCTGATTCCCGGTCTGGCGACAGGCCACACCCACTAGCCACTCCCAGATGTCAGCCAATGGGAGATGGCTGAGGACTTGGTCGTCTGCCAAAATCTGTTTAAGAATCTCAAAACCTTTTAGTAAAAAGATGAGAGAGAAAACCGTCAAGTTACGTGTAAAACAAATCGTGTGTCATGTTAACAGCTTAACGGTCTCTGATACATGGGCTACGGTTTTCCAAGGGTATGTTTCAAGAGTGAATGTTAAGTAAATATCTACCCTGAGACGGAGTGCAAAAAGGAGAGCTTTTGTTTGTCTCTTTGTTCAGACATTTAGTACAATTGATGAAATCAGCTTGGAACCTCTAACCATGGCAATTTGACAGCCTGCTTATGAAATAATTGCCTAATGTAGCCAATGTTAAATAAAATTAGGCTAACTGACATGGCTCTTCCAATGGAATGCATTTGCCGTAATGTCAGTTAATTCATCAGATGACGGGTACATTGTACTTCCTGGTTTAAATTCCTGCTCGGCTCTTAAGGGGGACTGTTGTTGCAATTTCTGTCAGGCAGTCCACCCGTCACGTCAACCCTACAATCAACCTGTTCACAGTTCACACACGTTACGGCTCCGACAGAGCACATTAGTCGTTTGTGTGTAGGTGTGTGTTTTAGTGTGTGCGCGGTCTGACCTGTCTGGAAGCGCCCCCTGTGTCCTCCCGTGACAGTGAACTTGTATCCCCATTCTGTGTTGCTCATGTCAGAGATGAACCTGTAGTGGAGAGTATCCCCTGAGGAGAGAGTCAGCCAACCACGTCACGGTCATGACAGAGCGCACGCACGTTCCCTTTTACAGCTGAGCCCTGAGCTACGGCAAATGAAAATAAAGTCTATCTTGAGGTCGTTCAGCAGAACATGAGCAAGGGGCACAGTAGACAAAAACAGTTCTACCCAACACCGAATGAACCTGCAGAATCTTTAAGAGTAAGCAGTCTTGAGGGCACATATGAAAACTGCTGATTATCCTATTTATTTTCGGAGTTATCATAGTTTTAAAGTTTTTGCATTATAGCCTTGTATTCAAAGAGCTGCTTTTTTTAACGGCATTCAAACCCATAACACATGGGATTCTAGCCAACATGGAGGAGTCACTCACCAACTGGCACAGGCTCCCAGTACCAACACAACGCATGTTCTTTGAGGGCCTGATTCTAGAACACCAACCCATCTAAATCCCCGCCCACCCTCCCCACCCCGCCCCCGCCCCCTCTCCCCGCCCCGCCCCCTCTCCCCGCCCCTCTCACCAGGGATCTCGATGTCGGCCCATTTCTGCGGAGAGCCGCTGAAGTTGTGCAGGTCCTGGAGATAGTCGGAGCTGCTGGCCATGATCAGCTCGTCACAGCCCTCCTCCGTGTAACAACGTGGGTCGAACTTGACTGACAGGTAGATGGCGCCGGGAATCTGCACCTTGTCCTAGAATCAGACGAACAGATGAAGCTCTTCGCCATCGTTCATGACTGCGGAACGGCTCTGCAGCGAAGGGCTACATTCTATCAGCACGAACAAGTCTTCTTCCATCAGCATCGTGACATCCCGCCCCCGCCATAACAAAAAGACAAGCAAAAGCTTTTATCCATCTCCAAAGAAGTGCCTGCTGAATGGCTGAGGGTTGTACCGGACGCTCGTGGGCTGTAGCCTAGCAAGACCAGCCACATGGAAGATCTCATCCACATGCTTTCACCTAAACCTACACTGTCGACACGTTTACAGCTACAGGGGGGATGTAGCTACCTCAAAGTTGGTGTTGTTGTCGTAAGGGTGTTTGGACTCCCGGGCCTGCACCGCCATGCCAGGCTCCTCCATGAACTGGCACGCTGTCAGGGACAGGCTACCCAGCATGCTCTGGCTGCAGCCAACCAGGACCTTCTGTAGGATCTGGTGACGGGAGAACCAGGCGAGTGGTCAACACAAACAAATCACACACTAAAACATCCTCGCTTTCATAAAACCGGTCTTCAGTTGGCAATTTCGCACGCCCCCCCCCTTACCCTCTCCCAGAGTGGTCTCTCCTCCAGCTGCATCAGCATGTCCAGGATGTAGGCCATGTGGGAGGCCCCCGTTAGCTCCAGGGCCTCCTCGCTCAGCGCCATCCCCTGGGGCCACTCTGCCAGCAGCGACGCCAGCACATGGCGGGCATAGAGGGTGGCGATGGCCTGGTTCACCTGAACAGAGGCACATAAAGGCCATTTCAGAGGGGGCTCATCCAAAGCCATTGAGAGGGCAGTCGGTACGTGTGTTTTGCCTATGGGTGCTGATTAAACCGAGTGGAGGGGGAGAGCAGATTAAACCAATGTGTTCCTCTGTGTCTGGGAAACCAGCACGTTAAGTTATTAGTAGTTATGTGATCCTTGCTGGAGTCGAACCTGTAACATCGGTGTTGCTGCCTAATGCTACGCTGTTACAGCATATACTCAACCACACACACACACACGACCACACCTCCAGACCGGACCACACCTACACCCACACACACATACACACGACCACATCTCCACCTCCACACAGGACCACATCTCCACCTCCACACAGGACCACATCTCCACCTCCACACAGGACCACATCTCCACCTCCACACACGACCACATCTCCACCTCCACACACGACCACATCTCCACCTCCACACAGGACCACATCTCCACCTCCACACAGGACCACATCTCCACCTCCACACAGGACCACATCTCCACCTCCACACAGGACCACATCTCCACCTCCACACACGACCACATCTCCACCTCCACACAGGACCCACATCTCCACCTCCACACAGGACCACATCTCCACCTCCACACAGGACCACATCTCCACCTCCACACAGGACCACATCTCCACCTCCACACAGGACCACATCTCCACCTCCACACAGGACCACATCTCCACCTCCACACAGGACCAACACCTCCACCTACCTTCACCAGGTACTGCCTGACGGAGCGGTTGCTGCGTGCGTCCAGCTCCTTGTGCAGTAGGGCAGAGGACTTGGTTCGGCGTTGCTTGGCGTAGCTCAGCTGGAGGTCACTCTCAGTGTTGGTGATCAGCTTCTGGGTCACCACCGTGGTCTCCTCCGTGGCCTTGTCACAGTGGCTGGGCTTGGACTGGTGGGTGGAGGGTGAAAGGGGTTAGGGAAGACAGGGGGGAAACAGGACAGGGTTATCAATCAACGTGTTCTGAAACCTTCCTGGTTGCTAATTCTTCGGAAGATGTCAAATGTGAAAGTAGACTACCACGCAGGGCACCAGGATCATGTCCGTGTCCACTGCCTTGGTGCTCCGCTCCTCAGTGCGAGGCCTCTTGGTGGGCTGCCACTTCTGGGCCAACGTCCGGATGGTCTCGTCCGTCTTTATCACGTCCCCGTCAAACCTGCAGGTTGTCAGACAAGTCAGGCAGAGATTTCAGACAATTTCGCCACATTTTGTTGTGTTAAAGAATTAATTTATAAGGGATTACATTCTTTTTTAGCCAATCTACACACAATACACCATAACGAGACCAGAAAAACTTGTAGTGAAGTATTCAAACAATTCAGTACTTCGTAGAAGCACCTTTGGCAACAATCAAAGCTCCGACTCTTCTTGGGTATGACTACTAGATTGCACACCTGGATTTGGGCAGTTTCTACCACTCTTCCTTATAGATAATGTTAAGCCCTGTCAGGATTGGATAGGGAGCATCATTGAACTGCAATCTTCAGGTCTCCCAACAGATGTTCAATCAGGTCTGGGCATTGGCCGAGTCACTCAAGGACATTCACAGACTTGTCCCCGAAGCCACTCCAACGTTGTCTTGGCCACACACCTCGAGTCAACGTCGTACTGAAAGATGATTCATCGCCCCAGTCGGAGGTCCTGGGCGCCCTCGGTCAGGTTTCCATAAAGGATCTCCCTGTATTTGCCACCTTTATCCATCCCTGAGGTTTGACTAGTCTCCGGTAACTTCCGCAGAGCAGCTCATGCCCCCATGCTTCACTGAACTGATGGCATTAGCCAAGTGATAAGCGGTATCTTATTTTTGCCAGACAGAGCTCGGCATTCAGGCAAATAATCCGATTTTGGTCTAATCAAATTATCTTATTCCACATACTCAGAGTCTTTTAAGAGCTTTCTGGGCAAACGGCAGGTGGAATGTCATTTCCCTTTTATTGTGGAGTGGCTTCTGTCTTCTGTCCAGCCACTCCACAATAAAAGCCTGATTGATGAAGTGCTGCAGAACTAGTTGCCTTTCTGGCAGGTTCTCCCATCTCGGCAGAGATAGATATTCAGTTTTTCAAATAATTGATTGTCACAAATAACTTTTTCATAAATGCTCTAGGGCAGGTCCCAGAGCAAAGCAAGGCAAAACATTTGTTGTTCTTGAGCAAAACCGTTAACAGTAACTTTTATTAATTACCCTGAAATGGAGCATGTCCTAATATCAGGGTCCCAAAAAGGAAACATTCTCAGGTTTTTCAGAAATGGTGGTTTGTTTGTTTCAGATTTCCAACCAGGATTCCAGAAAACAGGATGTATGAAGGAATGTAGGATGTATGAAGGAATGTAGGATGTATGAAGGAATGTGTGACTCGATGTAAATCTGACCTCTTCTGCACTTCCAGGAAGAAAGAGTCCGTCCTCTTCATCTGCAGCTCATACATGGCCCTCAAGATGTGCAGAGGTGCATTCAAGGCATCATGGGTAATCTGAGACAGACAAATGAGACAGATTGTTACTCAGAGTGCTTCTACAAGTTTTCCACATTTATGAATGTTTAAAGGGACGTTTTAAATACAGTACAGAGAGCAGAGTCATGCGAATCCATCCTGACCTGGAAGCAGATCTTAGTCTCCTCGTCAAGCCCCTCTAGGGGGTCAGGGCGATTGGGGTCGGGTTCTTCGGTACAACAGCTGGAGTGGTCCGAATCATGCTCCTTCTCCGGCTCCCTGTCCTCTCGGTCTCCCTCCTGGCTCTGGGCCATGCTGTGGATCTCCCTCTTGGAGGAGTATGAGCATGATGGACAGGATCTCCAGGTCTCTGAGCAGCCACAGTTTACTGAAGCCTGTGCCTTTACTGCACTTCCTCACCAGGAGCTTGGTCAGACCAGACTGCTGGATGGCCTCCTGCGCCTCGGCCACACCGTGCTTCTGCGGGAAGAACACAACAGCAAGAGGAAGTTCTAATCCGACGACAGCACATGACGCCAAGTAGGCAAGACCAACATTCAGCCACACTAGGTTGGGAACGGATATCCAAGAAAAAGCTGAGGCAGAAAAGGACGGAGACAACCGACAGTTTCGTAACATCAAATGTAATATTGAAGAGAGAGAAAAAATGGACAGATGAGTTCGGGTGACAACGGCGGAGAGGTGGGTCTATTTCCGCTGTACCTTCAGTGTGTTATAGAGGCCCTTGAGGGCCAGCGACAGGACCCAGGAGGCCTCCACAGCGTCTGGGGCACTGCTGTCCAGATTGCCCTGCAGCAGGTGGCTGATGATGGAGGTGAAGTTACTGAGGTATCGGGTCAGCTGGGCCTGGGGCGGAGCCTGACCCGCACCGTGGACATGGAAGCCTGGGCTGTGGGCACCCCGTAGAGCTGGAGTTCCTGAGACTGGATCAGCTGGTAGTCCTTCACTGGAAAGACCAAGGGGGAACAATGATGCACTGAACCAAAAAACACATTTCGGCTTAAAACTGCTACGTGTAAGTCAGAATGTCTGATTGGGATTATGGTCAAAAGGTCAGTCATAACCAGGATTCATGTCAGCTGCATTTCTTAATGAACAACTTTGAGCATTGGCGAGGTCAGGCGCACTTTGAGAGAATTTGGCCAGGTTGTAAAATTGCTGCCACGTTAGCTCCTTTATTCACTAAATGTTAACACGATGATACCCAAGCTCCTCCCACATTTCCCAGGGAAATTACAGTCTGTAAATAAACTTGAATTAACTGAAATGTCTTAATAGTTAAGAGTCAGAAAACTAAATCACAACCTTTACTGTTTTGTGGCATCAAAAAACTGCATATCCTTTTCCACTAAACATTTTGAAACTGTGACAAACAAGCAGAACCTACACCTGGAAGCTTGATTAGTGATAAATCAAGTTTCCAGGTTGTCCCTCTTCCCATTCCTCTCACGGCCAGGCAGTACCGGCTGTCCTCTCACCGGTCTTTCTCTTGCGAGTCTTGACATCCACCACGGCCGCGTGGTTCTTCTCTGTAAAGTGCTTGAGGAGGATCATGTGGTGCTGCTCGTTAGCATTGTCCACAAACACCGACTGGGTCCCCATGCACAGCACCTAGGACAGCACAGGGCACAGTACAGATGCGGTTCCTCACCAAGCAAACACTCGCACCCAGCTTGTCTTGGGCCAGGTAAACGAAACAGCCCGTACCTCAGGGAAGCCCACCAGCACCAGGAGGGTGAAGAGGTTGGTGCGTCGGAGTGCATGTGGTAACTTCCGGACACAGTGGTCCGTGAAGGCCGCTATGACGACGCTCCACTGGGGACAGGCGTTCAAGCTCCGAAGGATATCCGCCACCGAGCATGCCCAGTCAAGACCGATGCGACTACAGCACAACAGAGAGAGACAAATGACATCCAGCGACTTTCTGAGGAAAAAAAGACGGTCCATATCCAGCTGTTCTTTCCTGTTTAACAATAAAGAACAGGAGATGTTCGCTATTATTACGCGCTGGCGGCGCCACGTTTTCACCTGTCCAGACAGACGGCACCCAGGCTGAAGAGTAGCTGGGTGGTCTTCCAGCCCTGGGTGTTGGCCCGGTCCACAGCCCCCTCCCCGGGGGTGAGCAGCTCGTACTTTTCGGCCAGTGCCCTCTGTGACGGCAGCAGTCGGCCTCCAAGGGGGGAATCCTCAGCAGGAGCTGCCCCCAGCAGACCCAGGGTCAGGTGATAGGTCTCGTTCAGACACCCGGCGTTGGACACGACCACCCCTGAAGAGCTGGGGCAGGATGGGCTCAGGCTGGACAGCGCCAGAGTGATGCCCTGGAAGGAGGTGGGGGGTGACATTGGTCAAAGGGCAACTTCGGCAATACCACATAAAAGCAACAAAGCACAAAGTCTTCCATCAGACAAAGCCAGTAGTGTGTGCAGCTTGTCTGCCGTTCCTGGTCACCGTCTCACCGGTTTGGCGGGAGGCAGCATGGCTGCTCAGCAGACCCAGGATCCTTTCTCTGGAGCACTCGGCAAACACGTGCTCCTGTATGGGGACCTTGGCCATCTTCCCCGCCACGGCATCACTCTCCTTCATCATCTGTTGCATCTCCTCTACGTCCTCCGCGGTTGGGGAGGTGATGGTCTCTGAGCCAGACTCGGGAACTGGGGGATACAAGGAGACAGTTAGCGTGGCGCTTTCTACGCAGTACGCTCGGAGACACCGTGTGAAAATATAAACCACATGTGAAGACTCATGTATTACAAGCTGGCAAAAAGATGGGAAATGTTCCATAAGCCCAATAAGCATATTTCCCTCATGAAATCCAGAGATAAAGGTCAGATAAATGTATTTCAATTGACTGATTTCCTCATATGAAATGTAGCTCAGTAAAAATAGTAGGCATTTTATAAGTCCCGTCCTCACCTCTGATGACAGGGGAGAGTGTATCCTCAGTGGACAGGGAGGGGGTTTGGCTGAGGCTGGAGTCCAAGGTGTCCTGTTTCACCAGTTTCTTCCCCTCCTCCCCCCTTCTTTCTCCATCTGTGGCGGGGCACACCTCCAGGGCAGCAGGGGGCAACATCACATCCTTCACAAGGTCTTTGCTCTAATAGATCACCAGAGGAGAACAGAAACAAGATAAACAGTGTGCGTTGCATAAAAACCACAACCAAAGACAACTGGCCTGGAACAGGGACACAAGTCGGAAAGTCAAAACGAGAATCTCAATTTGACTTCCTTTATTCAGCGCAGTTAAGGAGATACACCTGTTTTTCTCAGAAGGCCCGGGCGTTGAAACTCACCCTGTCCCTAGAGGGCGGTGGTGAGCAGATAGCGGCGGTGGAGCCGGGCAGAGAGGAAGTGTCTTCCGTGGTGCTGATGGTGTTGGTGCTGAGGTCCTGGGAGGGGGACTCGGGACACTCGCTCTCCGATGCAGACCCATTGGAGGAGAGCAGGGACAGCAGGGCAGAGGATCGGAGACCTGCACATGAACACACAGAGAATGTTCACGTGGAGAGGCCGGAGAGCTAGCACGCTACCGTTCCGACGGAGTTGAAAGCTATCCTCCTAACCAGGTGTACAGTAGCTGCAAGGCCCACCTTTACCCGTCTGTCCCTTGAGCAAGCACTCCGTGACGAGCTGTGAGCAGCGGGTCTGCAGGGCGGAGGCCTGGGTGACGGTGTCGGGCTGCAGAGGTTCACCCTCCTGCTGTTTCTCCGTGCTCATGTCTGAGGTGAACACAAAATGGACACAGACCTCAATTACCACTTCATCAAGCCGGTCACGTTTTCCGCAGTGCTACGACTGGCTAGCGCTTTCCCAAGTGCTACGACTGGCTAGCGCTTTCCCAAGTGCTACGACTGGCTAGCGCTTTCCCAAGTGCTACGACTGGCTAGCGCTTTCCCAAGTGCTACGACTGGCTAGCGCTTTCCCAAGTGCTACGACTGGCTAGCGCTTTCCCAAGTGCTACGACTGGCTAGCGCTTTCCCAAGTGCTACGACTGGCTAGCGCTTTCCCAAGTGCTACGACTGGCTAGCGCTTTCCCAAGTGCTACGACTGGCTAGCGCTTTCCCAAGTGCTACGACTGGCTAGCGCTTTCCCAAGTGCTACGACTGGCTAGCGCTTTCCCAAGTGCTACGACTGGCTAGCGCTTTCCCAAGTGCTACGACTGGCTAGCGCTTTCCCAAGTGCTACGACTGGCTAGCGCTTTCCCAAGTGCTACGACTGGCTAGCGCTTTCCCAAGTGCTACGACTGGCTAGCGCTTTCCCAAGTGCTACGACTGGCTAGCGCTTTCCCAAGTGCTACGACTGGCTAGGGTTTTCCGCAGTGTTATGACTGGCTAGCATTTTCTGTGTTGTTATATGGACTGACAGTCGCATGGGTCTTCAGCTTGGGTCCTAGAATGGCCAGAAGAATTGCATAAAAAGACCAAAAGGACCAGAGTTGAATAGCCCCGACACCATGACTCAATGCTCCCTTTCATCGTTTCTAGCCGAAAGAGAGCCAAAGCAGGTTAACCTCTCGCTACCTAAGGTGTAGAGGGCCAGGGCAGGTTAACCTCTCGCTACCTGAGGTGTAGAGGGCCAGGGCAGCAAACAGCAGCCAGGAGTAGTTGTGGATGTAGGGCTGGATGAGTCGGTGGCGGTCACTGATCCGGATGGTCACCATGGGGTACACAGTGATCCGATGGGTGGGGAGGTGACTGGAGGATCAGACATGAGACAGGATATGATGGGTTCTGCACAGTCATGCAGTCAGTCCTACCCAGGCAGACACCAGCTTTAGCCACTGGCAGATTTTAGTAAAGACATTAAGCAATAAGACACGAGGGGGTGTGGTATGTGGCCATGGGATGCTGACCATACACCACAAACCCTTATGACTACTGTAAGGCAATTAGAGCAGTAAGAAGGTTCTGTGCTGGCAAAGCCGTGGTACAGTGTATGGTGTCACAGACCACGGCGTTCAGCCAATCAACATACAGCGTCCAAACCACCTGATTTCTAGCTTACGGAGACATACAACACTAAGCGCTACACATCAGGCATTATAAAGACTTGTGCACACAACAAGCAATGAACCGTCGCACGAAGTGTTTCCGAAACTCTGCACCCTGATCCAGCGAGTTACCGGCCCGGGTATTTCATACCTGTCCGGGTATTTCTTAGCGTTGTAGCAGCCAAAGCAGAGGTCAAAGTCTTCACAGACGTTGCAGTTGATCCTGCTGCCTACGATGAGGCCTTGACAGTGGTCACACGCATACTCCATGTTGACCATCTCATGGTCGTCCTCATGACCTTCAGGCTTGGCGCCACCTAGGACGCACGCACACGCAGACAGACGCAGACAGACGCAGACAGACAGGGAGGGAGGGAGAGAGGGAGGGAGACAGCGAGAGAGAGAGGGAGGGAGACCGCAAGGGAGGGATGGAGAGAAACAGCAAGAGAAACAGGTGGAGACAAAAAGGGAGACAGACAGAGAGGGGGAGAGAGGGTTAAGAAACATTGAAACTCTTCTGCATTCATGCATTAAATAACAGTAAAAACACTGTGTGTGGGAGGGTGTGTGTGACCAAATGTCCCAATGAGTATAGTAAAACCAGACAAAATGTGACACATTGGGACCTTTTGACGATCCCTGTGAGGCAAAAGTCAATTTCCGGCTCAGGGTTTAGGTTTAGGATCAAACTTACAATTAATTTTAGAGTTAGAATTGGGGTTTCTTTAAGGTCCAGGTGTTGTTGGTTCAGTTTAGGGTTAAGGTTAGGCATAAATGTTACTTTATTGAGGTTAAGATTAGGTTTAGGGTTAGATTAGGGTAAGGGTTAGGTTTAGGGTTAAGATTAAGGCAAGGGAGCATGCAATTTCTGGTCCCCATGAGGAGTAGCTGTAGCAAACTTGTGTGTGTGTGTGTGTGTGTGTAGTCGTACTATGGGGAAGGTGTGTTGCGTGTGTGTGTGTAGTCGTACTATGGGGAAGGGTGTGTGCGTGTGTGTGTGTGTCTGTGAGTTTACTCACTGAGGAAGCAGGTCTTGCACAGGTCCATGTCCATACACTGCAGACAGCGGTACCGGTGCCAGGGAGCCATCCTCTCGCAGCCGTCGCAGGAGATGACCACGTTGAGGAGGTCACAGTAGCGCGCTATGAACATGTGCATCTGGTCACAGGAGAGGAAGGGCTTCAGTGCTACAGCTGGGGGGCAGCGGAGAGGCTGTGTGATGTGGTTTGTGTGTGCTGTAGGTCAGGGGTCGTTCTGAGCAGTTTGCACATGAGGGCACTAACTATGTCATGTGTCCACTAGGGGA
This sequence comes from Esox lucius, assembly GCF_011004845.1. Taxonomy (NCBI): domain Eukaryota; kingdom Metazoa; phylum Chordata; class Actinopteri; order Esociformes; family Esocidae; genus Esox; species Esox lucius. The sequence goes on along the minus strand of NC_047575.1, from coordinate 47,089,129 downwards.
CCAGGAAGGGTTAGCACAGGCGAGAGAAGATGGACAGTTATTCCGGTTTCAATCCATCAGATGTGCTGTACGCAAATAACTAAGTAAACCGGAGTATGAAAGGGTCTGCTAAATGACAAATACTTTCATTATCACGTTCACCAGAGAGAACAGCTACTCACAGATGTAAGAGTTTTGGGCGCATATTAGCAATTTGACAACCCCTTCCATGCGCATCTACCGCCATAACGAGGATACCTTTCTAGTCCCTTCCGATCGGTCTCATCGGGGGAGGGGCTAAGGTCTGATTTGGGATTGAACTCTACCTTTCTCCGGTCTTCCATGGAACCCTCTTCGTCAATCTTGTCATACCACTTCTCAAACATGCCGTCCATACACTGGTCCATCCATTCACGGTTCTTCTTATAGTCGGCGATCTCATCCTCCACGGTCCACTGACTGGGGCAGACGTCAAATCGGTGTTAGAACTTCCCGCCAGCCAAAGCCAAGCACCCTTTATAATTCCGCTAATATATATTATTGTGAAGACGCGGTTCGAACCCGTGGTGGGACTCAGCTAAAGCGCTGCGCTCCACCCTCCACTCCACTAGGTGGCGCAGTTCCCTGTGCCAACTCAGATGGTACCTGATGGCTATGTCGTGCACACTGATGTTCTCCTGGGACATGGTGAGGAGTAGGTCCGGTAGTTTGATCTGGAGGAAAAGGGGGAGGTCCTGCACCTCCCAGCTCATGTCTAGGAGGTGCAGCAGACATGTCTGCACACAGGACAGGGCCGGCAGGAGAACCCTGGGGGAGGAGAACAGAATAAACCAGCACATCTCAAAGGAGCTGGGGAGAGGAGACAGCAGAACGGGCTTCACTTTCTCTGTAGTCCCAAATAAACACAAAATGGAACTTAAAGACGATTGGTTTAACTTCTTATAGTGTCTTGTTACAAGGCCTATAACATGTACTCCACGTAACGCAATTCATTTTTTTCTGACAACAGAGACTCATACATACTTTTCGTTGAGACTGCTGAAGCCCTGTACCGCCTCCACCAGCATGAGGACCAGTTGATGGTAGGACCTCCTAACCTTTTCCCTCAGCTCCTGACCACTGCCAGTCAACTGGGAGAAATAGCTGCCCGGGGAAAACAAACCCTGAGTAAATACTGACTGGAGAACAAAGTGGAAAATACAGCCTTGCATAGAACACAAAAATTAACTGACAGCACTCAGACCTGTATGCATGTATCCTAAAGCGTCTACACACAATATAATATCAGCCTTGGGAATGTCTCCGGTGTCAGACTGACCTGGTGAAGTCTTTCTGACAGGCCAGCAGTTCCTGTAGGAACAGAATGCAGGGGGCCTGGAAGAGATGTGGTTTCCCCAGGGACCGTAAACACTGCTGCACTGTATCCAGGACAACGCAGACACTCTGAGCCTGGGCTTTGTTCAGGGACAGCATCTGTTGGACACTACGGACGAAACACAATGCAACATCAGATCGGTTCTCATACATTCAGATCCTGAAAATGCAACAACACCTTTATAGACGAGCGGACCAGTCAAAGTGAACAAACAACACCTCGGGACACTCTGGTTTATGGACGACAAACCTGACGGTCGTGAGCGCCTGGTCCTTCATGAAGTTGAGGATGTGTTTGAGAAGGGGGTAGCGCTCCTTGACAGAGGGGGCAGCCCGGGGCTCCTCCACCGAGCGGAAGGAGAGGAGGCGTAGGCGGCCCCGGCTGAGGGAGGAGGCCTTACGGGGAAAGGTTGCCAAGGGGACAGGCTCGGCCGCCCCTGGCTGAGAGGACAGGCTCTCTGTGGAGCCCTGGAGGACCTGACTGGAGGGCCCCGGCCCTGGATCGGAAGCCGTCGAGTCCTGGGTTTGGACCCTGGAGGGATGGGGTAAGCCTGCTCCAGACACCGGGCCAGCAGTCCCAGTCCTCGCCCCAGCGGCCCCCACCTCAGAGCCCGCCGCCTCGGACGACTGGGCTCCTGATGAGGGGCTGGGCTGGAAGTCCCTGTCGGATAAAGAGCTGCAGCGGAAGAGTGGTGGCTGCAGGACAGTGCTGCCCTCCACAGGCCTGGAACACTCCGTTCCCAGGTGAGATGACCCCCCGCTGGGCGGGAATTTCAGCAACAAAGAAGCCTTCCCAAGGAGCACCTCAGCTGGAGGAGAAGGAAGAGGCATGGGAGAGATTCAAACACAGAAAACAAAAGGCACACATTCATAAACCTGCAAGATATGAAGACGCAGGGGAAGATCTGGGGTTCTATAGGGTTCTAAATTCAGCTGAGTTCCAGGTTCAGTAGCATTTAGTTAAATAGATCAGGGGTTCAGTAAGGCTCAAGGTTTCTTGTGTTGACCACCATTCCAGGTTCAGTAGCATTTAGTTAAATAGATCAGGGGTTCAGTAAGGCTCTAGGTTTTCTTGTGATCTGCAGTGGTCACTCACCCAGACCATCCATGGTGACCTCACTTTGACACTCCCCCTTCCCCTCAGACACGTTCATTGTTCCCATAAGATACCGCTGCTTCATCTCCAACTGAAAAGCACAGACGGAAAACACCTCACACAACTGACACAGGCTTTCTGATTGTGCCTCTTTTTGCATTTGTGTGTGAGAATTGTAGTTAAATAAATGTATTAATTTCCACATGGGGACTCATTCATAATACACTCACCATCCATGTTTTGATGCTCTCAGCCAGACTGAAGACTTCCATAAAGTCCTCAGTGAGACTTAGTTGACCACCATGACTGACTTCACATCCAGAGGGACCGGGTATGGTGTTAAAAGGGAAGGATAATGTATGTCAATTTACCACAAGAGGACTGGTCAACCCTCTGAGCCTGGGTCCTCTCTAGGTTTCTTCCTAAAATTCAACCTTCTTAGGGAGTTTTTCCTAGCCACTGAAATTCAACACTACTGTTGTTTGCTCCTTGGGGTTTAAGGCCGGGTGTCTCTGTAAAGCACTTTGTGACAACTGCTGTTGTAAAAAGCGCTTTATAAATAAATTTTGATTGATTGATTGATTGACCACACACACACAGAGACACACAAATAAGTGGATGTCCACTACAGCACTGAGTACATGACAACTGCTGGGTTATCAAGAATTGCAGTTATGGTGCTTTGCATGATATTTAGACCCGACTTGCCCAGTTAAATCCATGAATTAAATGCCTAAATTACCGTAGGTCCTGAGAGCCTGGTTGAGCGGGGGTGTGTGGTAAACCATGGCCACAAATATGGCATTCACCGCCATTTCTCCTTTCGACCCAGCTATTATTTCATTCCTGATTGTTTGCTTCTTGCAGGCCAGCATGAGGTTCCGCATCAGTTCAGTTCTTCCGTCGAGTGGTTCCTCTGTGGGGTTCCAGTGACCAAAGTCCTCACAAAACTTCACGAACCAATCAGTACCATCTGGCTGAAGTCAAAAAGAGAAAATATTATAATTTTATACCTTAAGTCTATCATACAACAAAACGAGAAGAAAGTTAAGGAGTCTGAATACTTTTCAAAGCCACTGTACATTCATCCACTGGCATTCAACTACGCAGAAGAAGGTATACAAACAGATAAACAACCCCTAGTTCAGTGCTGGTCCACCTTACCTCTCCTGTCGGTATGTGGGGAGATTCAACGAGTCCATGTTTGAAGATAGGCTTCCACAGAGGAGAAGACAGGACGTGGGCCATTTTACCGGCAGGAAGCTCCTTCAGATTGCGGATCTCTGACACAACACACAATAAAAATAAAGTCACTCGAGCATTCTGACCCCTCAAAAGTGGACTGAAACTGCTTGAGCAAAGTGGCGTCTTCAAAGGTGCCCACGACGCCAGCCCACCCTCACCGTGGGGTGATTTGAGGGCCATGGTCCTGGAGGCCAGGCGACCCATCAGCCGGGCCACCAGGAGCTGCAGGTCGGACATCCAGGACACCGTGATGTCGGGCAGACCGCGGGCCGTCACTGTGAACTTGTACCCCCACTCGTTGTTGCTGCTGTCCGAGTGGAAGAGGAACTGCAGCTGGGGCCCCGCCTCAAAGGTCACCTTCTGTGGAGCGAACAGGGCCACCTTCAAATCAACGTTTATAGGTGGAAAGAATTTGACGACGCCTGTGGCAATCTTAATCATCATGTCCCTACAACGGCCCCAGAACAGCGGAGCGGCGTGTCGAACCGGGGAAAGCCACAGAAGGGAATTTACCTTTGGCCACTTCTCCGTCCCGACCTTCATGTCATAACGGACCTTCCCTCCTCGAGCGTCGGTGAACTCCAAGTAGTCATATCTGCCAGGGTTCAAGAGAACGCTATGTGAGGTAACGGAGACGCCGAGAAATGTTTGCCCTGTGACACTTCAGAGCACGTCACGCGAAAGGATTCAAGTAACTACACACAAGAGTTGGTTCCGGAAGAACAATGGGTGTGCCACACATACTCCTGACTGAAAATGTACAATGAAGAGAAGAATGGGGGACAGAGAAAGCCGACACCAGACCAAGCGGTCCAACAGGTACCGCGAGAGGAAGGTAAGGGGCGGACAGAAGAGCTATGCTCACCTCTTCTCGGTTTCACTGCGTTCGTCAAACTCCACCTCAAAGCAAGTGGCTCCGGGGCAGGCGAAGACGGTGGTCTGGTGTCGGCTGTTCTCGTAGTTGTGAGGAGACTCCATGTTCCATGTCCTGAGGACCACTGGCTGTTGGGACTGCTGGCAGCTCTCCAGGTCCACCTGGCAGCGACACGGGAACACATCAGGGACGCAAAATTCCAGCAAACCTCCCCAAATTCTCTGGTTTCCCATAAAGTCCGGTTGGAGAAGATTCCCAGGAGTATCCTCTTATCCTCTTGAAAAGGTTATTCATGACATCATACATGGTACAGCTCTTTATGACAACATACACCATTCAGCCCATCATGACGTCACGCAGAACTAGTTCTACGGAATGAAGTCGTTAGCACTGACGGACCTTAGAGAAGATGTCTCCCGTGTCGCTGGACAGGTTTTTAAGCAGCTCCACCAGAGAGGAGAAGCTGGTCAGAAGTACAGAGTGAGGAATGTCCAGGGAGCACAGCTCCAGCATGAAGATCATCTGACAGAAACACAGACAGGGTCAGTATTAGCATTTATTATTGACATCTACCCGCAAAACAAATTGTAAAAATGCAGACATTGGAATGTTGGCATGTGATGTCAAAGTTAGCTAGTCCTACTTAAGAAGAAGTGGATTCAAGGAACTGCTCCATAAATAAATAAACAAACAAACAAACAGTGATAAGGTTAATATTGAACATGAGTAACATATAGATCCATTAGTGACAGAGGCAGCAATAGGAACCAGAGGCAGCAATAGGAACCAGAGGCAGCAATAGGAACCAGAGGCAGCAATAGGAACCAGAGGCAGTGTACCAGCTGTCTGGTGGCCATGGCCAGGATGGATCCACTGAGCTTATCGGTGATCTCAGCTCCACTGTATCTCTGCAGAAGGCCTCCCAGCACCGCCTTAGTGCTGCCCAGGAAGAGATCCACATCTATGGGGAGTGACAAGGCACACTCCTTACTCACTGTGGATCTCTCTGTACTTCAATTCGTGTGTGCACTACACAATTACTCCACACCAATTTTGCACTTCCTATTTAGCAACACGTCCGTAAAATGCAACACGAGCACCATGAAGTCAGACGGTTTTGGCGAGACACTTACACCTCAGGAGGATGTCCCTGGCCAGGTCCGACGCCGCCCCTCCTTTGAGCTGCAGGTAGCACCAGGAGAGCAGGCTGCCCTGCAGGGCCCAGAACAGAGAGAGCAAAACCGCCCGGCTGGCTCCTCCATTCACATCCACCATCAGCACCTCACTCTGTGGACACACCAACCCATGGGGTTACTGAGGACGGCGTCTGAGGCGGGCCTCAGAGAGTTATGGCACAATTTTTGGCCAATGGTCGTAAAAGCCTCACTGCCGAGTCAAAACAGGTGCATCAGGGCACCGAAACCCGCTCGCTTCTTAACTCAGAATCTGATGGCCATCTGACCCTAACAGTGATGTGAGTCGAAGATTATGCACATAGAAGCAACCTATTAAACATCCCAAATAGCCCTGAGGAGGAGGTTTGAGGCGCGTTGGTGGTGGGCTCACCTCCCGAGTGACCACCATGAGTAGAGTCTCCATGACGCTGAGAACAGGGCTGACGTCAAAGTCTGACGGGGCTCCTTTTGGGGGGAGCAAGAGCAGGCCGCTGGGATCCTGGTCACTGTCGCAGAGGAGGAGAGGACAACGGAACACGTGCTTATTCAACCCTAACCTTGGAGTAACCCGGCCCAGTGAGTTATAACAGAGAAACAGCTCCCCATGGGGGTGTGTTTGTATAGCGCGTGTGTGTGTGTGTGTCTGTGTCATTACCTGAAGTAATTACAAAGCGATTTAAATGTCAGCTTGACCGACTCTGGTTGATCTTCTTCTGTAATGTTTTTCTGAAATAATAAAAAAAAACAGAACTGTCTTAGGCCATGAATTGACATTTAAAAAAAAAAGAAAAACCTTGGACGCCCCCTAGTTTGGCTCACGTCCAATCACTCACCATCATGTGGAAGAGCTTGTCCCTTCTGCTCTGTTTATCTGGGAAGAAGATGGCCGCTCCGGTCAGAATGGCTTTCACTGCCTCTCTCCTCAAGGCTTTGTCAACTGTCCCCTCAGCCTCTGGACCATCCACAACTGCTCAACAGATCAACCGCTTTACATTAAGCACTGAGGAAGGATGGGGTGCGGTATGTGGCCAATAAGCCCTTCTTATGCACGATGCAACAAGGAGTCCCCAGCCACAGCTCTAAGCTGTGGTATACCAGCCATGTACTACAAATAGTGCACCCCATAGTGCCTTATTGCTATTAAAAACTGGTTACCAAGGTAACTTGGACAGTAAAAAGTGATCGTTAGTACAACGTAATAAACCAGTTACCACTAACAGCGACACCATAGTGTCTGACAGGTCCTTACTTTGACAGAGGTGTGTGTAGAGCTCCCACACGGCGCTGGCACACTCTGGCTCGGCACTGGTGGGCGCGGACGCCGAGCCGGACGCCGACGGAACCTCGTCACCCACCCTGCTCTCCGGGGGGGCGGGCAGCACCGAGAAACAGTTCTGGAGCAGCTGGAGCACCAGCACCCTGCATTTCATCACCTCCTCCCCCGAACTGTAAAGACAGGATGGTTAGACAAGAGGCCCAGACCTAATCTGGACACACGCTTGTTTGGCCAACAGAGGGGGGCAACCGTGGGAGGGGGGCCATTTGGTTGGCTTACATATAATTATTAATTAGTCAGTGTTGTATTCAGTACTGTCTAGAAGGTTAACAGTTTTTAAACAGAAGAATTGCATTGATGAAGGGATTCATGTTTTTTACTCTTTGCTGGGTTCTTTTTATACAGCATTATGATTAAACCTTTGTCTGTGAAAATGGTTTGTTCTACCAACAGCCAATCAATGATACCCTAAACACCAACAGCCAATCAGAGTGATTCCCTAAACACCACCATCAACATAACGGTGTTAAAGCTGCAATAGATAGGATTTAGACAAGGGAGGACGACAGTCAGTTCCTCCCTTGACTACTACAGCATACATCATGAAAAACGGGCAAGCGAAAGAAGACTTAGACCAACTCTCTGTACCTAGCTACCAGGAACTAACTACAGTACTGTAGCTATCTGGCTAAAACATGGCCACCATGCAACCAAAACTACCACAGAAATGGAAGGAACAATCTCAAAGAGCACGTCTAAATATGTGTAGCGGTTCAGTAATGCATGGGTGGGAATGAGTAGGTTATGAAAAGATGTGACAGAATTAGTTACCCGTGTTGAAAACAAAGGGATTTGAATGTGGCCTAGTTACGAATTAAAACAATAAAACATTTAGGACCAGTTTTTTTGGACAGTAATATAATTACTATTAATACATTTTTTGGCCTGTGGTTTGGGTCCTAAACGTTCAATTCTGGCCCAGGTCCTTTCGTTCCTGTCAGCGTCCCAGTGGCAAAGCCACTTCGGCCATTCCTGCCTCTGGAAGAACTCAAGTGTCGGGGCTGTTTAGTCATTAACTACAGAGGGCCGTGCCACCCATTTACACTGATAAGTCATAAATAGACAGAAGCTGCTCTGTGGGGCATAATTATATAAGCCTATGTACACACATCTAGTATACATAGGCTTGTGTATGGTGAACGATAAACTACCCAGTTAGATCTGAACAGTAATTGGTTTTATTAGGTATGAGGCTATTTTGGCACTGTATGTTGTTTTGGCAAACCGTATATAAGAGCCTTCTCTGTACTCACATGTCCCTGAGTTTGTTGTAGAAGCTCCAGAAAAGGTTGGGGTTGAGGCCACTGAAGTCCAGGAGGAACTTCTGCTTGAACAGGGACACATCCTGCAGAGTCAGATTCAGAGACACAAATCTGAAAAGGATCTAAAAACAAATACAACAAGCACTGTATTTCGTCTCAGGTCTTGACCTCAGACTGAAAAGACAATTGATATATAGACCACACAGACTGACAGTGGCTACCATATCTATACACAGACCAGACCGACATACAGTAAAATAAAGACTGACAGCGGGTACCATGTCTATATATACAGACCAGACCGACATACAGTAAAATAAAGACTGACAGCGGGTACCATGTCTATATATACAGACCAGACCGACATACAGTAAAATAAAGACTGACAGCGGGTACCATGTCTATATATACAGACCAGACCGACATACAGTAAAATAAAGACTGACAGCGGGTACCATGTCTATATATACAGACCAGACCGACATACAGTAAAATAAAGACTGACAGCGGGTACCATGTCTATATATACAGACCAGACCGACATACAGTAAAATAAAGACTGACAGCGGGTACCATGTCTATATATACAGACCAGACCGACATACAGTAAATAAAGACTGACAGCGGGTACCATGTCTATATATACAGACCAGACCGACATACAGTAAAATAAAGACTGACAGCGGGTACCATGTCTATATATACAGACCAGACCGACATACAGTAAAATAAAGACTGACAGCGGGTACCATGTCTATATATACAGACCAGACCGACATACAGTGAAATAAAGACTGACAGCGGGTACCATGTCTATATATACAGACCAGACCGACATACAGTGAAATAAAGACTGACAGCGGGTACCATGTCTATATATACAGACCAGACCGACATACAGTAAAATAAAGACTGACAGCGGGTACCATGTCTATATATACAGACCAGACCGACATACAGTAAAATAAAGACTGACAGCGGGTACCATGTCTATATATACAGACCAGACCGACATACAGTAAAATAAAGACTGACAGCGGGTACCATGTCTATATATACAGAACAGACCGACATACAGTAAAATAAAGACTGACAGCGGGTACCATGTCTATATATACAGACCAGACCGACATACAGTAAAATAAAGACTGACAGCGGGTACCATGTCTATATATACAGACCAGACCGACATACAGTAAAATAAAGACTGACAGCGGGTACCATGTCTATATATACAGACCAGACCGACATACAGTAAAATAAAGACTGACAGTGGGTACCATGTCTATATATACAGACCAGACCGACATACAGTAAAATAAAGACTGACAGTGGGTACCATGTCTATATATACAGACCAGACCGACATACAGTAAAATAAAGACTGACAGTGGGTACCATGTCTCTTGTGAGCTGCTGGATGAAAAAGAGGGTCTTCTTGAGCAGGATGAGCCCAGTGACATTGTCCCCCTCAGAACCGTCACCCTGTGGACTGAGGTCATCCAGGTCATCAAGCCTCTCGGCGCCGGGACACAGGTACCCGCTGAATGACAGCGACTGAACCCCCAGGCGCTCAGCACTGTCCTGGCGCGCACACAGGAACTTCACCATCAGGAACTACGAGGGGAAGAGACAGAGCAATTTACCTAAACTATTTACCTAAACAGAGCTATTTACCTTACACAAACCTGCCGTGTCCAGGCATGATTGTGTAAAACTGCTCCCACTGTTTTACACACCCATGAACCCGGTAGATTACATTTTCTTTGTTTGATGTTAGGCGTGAGAGCAAGTGAGATGAAGGAATGTGAGAGAGTGAGAAATGAAGTGAGAGCAGGTGGGAGAGCAAAGGGGAGTAAACGAGAGAGAGGGAGAACAAGACAGGAAGCAAGCGCAAGACAGAAGAATTTGTTGCAAAATATTTTTGAGGAGATCTTTGATTGTTTTGGAAAGTTTCACAGAAACTTTAAGTGGAAGGAAGGATTTTGAAATGCTTGTTACTGTTGTCTCTCACTAGAAGTACAAATAAAGTTGTGCATACAAAAAGTATCTATCCTTAATTTTGACAAAGCAGAGAACTTTGTGCAGTCTCCAAAAGAAATCCATGTCAATTACATTTTGTAACACACAACAAATGTGAAAAATATCTAACATTATATCCATTGAATAGTCTATAACCTCTACATCATTATACTACGAACAGAGTACACTAACATATGGAGTATGTCTTAGTTGTGAAACACATCTTTGGAAAACCATTCCTTCCACATTACAAATGTAAATCCCAACCTTTTTGAGTCTTCGGGAACATGCGTTTACATTATATCATTGTAAAAATAAAAACTACAAAGACATTAACATTTCCAATGTGAGCTTGCTGGGACTTCCGTAGATACGATCCATTTTATACGCAGAAACTGAATATGGACAAGGACAGGAGAAGCAACGAGAACACGGAGTACCTTAGCAACGCGACACGTCTGCAGTTTGATCTCTACATCATTCCAGTCATCCTCCAGCTCAAACCAGCCAATGGGCTCATCCTCCGACTGCGGGGGAATCCTCAGACTGTGGCGTTCATGAAAAACCAGAAGGCAGATAGTGTTGTGGAATGGACACTGGACTGGCAGGATATTTTGACATAGAGGAACAGGCTGGAGGGCACTGAGGGAAATATATTAAGCCCAGTGTTCTACGTAAAAGGTTTCTGGTGACCCTTGACAAGAGTTCACTAACAAATATCAATATGAAAACACGCGAGGATCTAAACAGGCTGTTGGTGACACGTTAACATTTAACAGGAAGACGAAGAGTCACGGAGCGTCAGTCCTCACTTGTCCTGTACAAACTCCTTGTAGTCCCTGTAGTCCCAGGAGTCATATTTCTGAAACCTCTTCAGGTGTTTCTCAGCGTCAAAGGCATCTCCTTCGTTGTAGGCAAACACCAGGCCACACTTGGCTCCAATAGCACCTTTACGGACCTGGTGAAAACACAGGTGGTATAAAAACCAACGCAAACAACTCAGTGCTCAGGGCCATTGTGTCACGAATACACTAACAGAAGATGCTTCACGCTCCAAGAAATACACAGCTTCAACAGACAGTATTTTTTTTTTAGCCAGTTTGCTTCTGCAGGAAAAAAATCTAGGAAAGGGAAATATTATGTGGATGTTTTCTGTGGGGGCAAATCAGGTCTAGCATTTTTAAATGGAAATTAATAAACTTTATTCCAACTCTGTACTCCCTGCTGTGCAGGAGCATTCCTGGGATAACAAAATGATCCACACTGTCGATCACTAACAGTCAGACACTCACTTTAACCTTCATCTGCGTCACCTGGAAGCTGCTCTGGTCCTCAGTAGACAAGATCACACTTGCTCGCTTTTTACCACTCTCTGTAAGAAAACCTTCAGAGGAAAACATAACCACTAATAAAGAAAGCCAACTCAAAACACAAACATGAATACAATTACATACAGACAGACATACATGAAAAAGATAGAGACAGACAGACAGACAGAGGAAGAAACAGGCAGACAGAGGCCAGTAACTGTACCATCTCCAGTAGCAGGTTCCGTCAGCATGTTCTCCGGTCCGGATTTCTCTTCTTTACCCTTCACATCACAGGCCTGGAGGTGCAATTGCAAAGTCTTCCCTACAAAAGAACAAGGACATGAAGACTTCAGAAGACATCCATATCTAAAACACAGCTGACCAGACCTGGAGACTTCAGAAGACATCCATACCTAAAAACACCACTGACCAGACCTGGAGGCTTCAGAAGACATCCCAATCTAAAAAAAACCTGACCAGACCTGGAGGCTTCAGAAGAGATCCATATCAAAAACACCACTGACCAAACCTGGAGGCTTCAGAAGAGATCCATATCAAAAACACCACTGACCAGACCTGGAGGCTTCAGAAGACATCCCAATCTAAAAACACCACTGACCTGACCTGGAGGCTTCAGAAGACATCCCAATCTAAAAAGACCACTGACCAGACCTGGAGACTTCAGAAGACATCCATATCTAAAACACAGCTGACCAGACCTGGAGGCTTCAGAAGACATCCATATCTAAAACACAGCTGACCAGACATGGAGACTTCAGAAACATCCCAATCTAAAAACACAACTGACCAGACCTGGAGGCTTCAGAATACATCCCAATCTAAAAACACCACTGACCAGAACCAAAGTAGTGTGACCGGAGATGTAAACCTCTGGTAACTTTGAAAGCATTCACGCATCAATCCCCAGTACGTAGGGACATTGAGATAGATCTAAAAGCAGACAACTCACTTAATGTCGACTCACTTAATGTCGACTCACTTAATGTCGACTCACTTAATGTCGACTCACTTTTCTTTGCCCCTACGTCATAAATCAAATACAATCTGATATTGGCTGAAGTCTGAATGACAGATGGGCGATGCGGCGCTCGCTGAGGCTGTGTGGGGAGACTACCATTGCGATAGAGCAGGCGCAGCCTGACCGAGGCCATGGAGGAGATCAGGGAGGAGGCCCGGTACTCTGCCTCACGATGCCCAATGATGCCAGACAGGGACCGGAGGACCTGGGCCACGCTGCCCCGGGCCAGGGCAAAGGCCAAGAGGGTCAGTTCTGCATCCGGCGTCACACAGCAGCTACAGGGAGACGGAAGGAAGGGAAAACATCAATGTGCTGATGTCAGCCTCCTAAAGTCAGGGTTATGATGTAAGCATAATGACATCAGCGGGGTGATGTCACGTCTCTCTCTGGGTTCCACCGTAAGCACGGCGATGTCAGCAGAAAGATTTAAACACCCGATGCCCTCATCGCTCAGCTCCTCAAATGTCCGTGTGCGTGTTGTCAGTTAGATATATTATGTATAAGCATTCTGAATATAGACCTACTCTGCTATTCTGAGCAGGAACCCATCCACCTCCTCCAGGATGTTCATGGAGAAGAACTTGGGGAAGTCAGTGGAGGACGGCGTTAAGGACAGGGGCGGGATGTGCTGCAAGGCTTTTCTAGAGGGTGGAAAAACGAGAACCAAACCCGTCAAACACAGAGAGCGATAACAAACAATCACAGTGTTCAATGACTTTGGATCAAGATGCTGCTGCACATCTTCATAACCACCACAATGTCAGGTCAGGTGGTCAGGCACAAACTCTGGTCTTTAAACATCTTTCATAAGGCACATTCATAACCATAACATAGGACCAATTCATTTGCAATACACAACACCTATTCACGACCAGACAACACAACCATGACCCACCATTTTCATGTCAGAAGACATTAATGTGCATGACATAAAATCTGCCGATAACTATGACAACAGATACACCGAGAACCCTGATATTAAACCCGTTCATTAGCCTGACATTAAACCCGTTCATTAGCCTGACATTAAACCCGTTCATTAGCCTGACATTAAACCCGTTCACTAGCCTGACATTAAACCCGTTCATTTGCCTGACATTAAACCCGTTCATTTGCCTGACATTAAACCCGTTCATTAGCCTGACATTAAACCCGTTCATTAACCTGACATTAAACCCGTTCATTAACCTGACATTAAACCCGTTCATTAACCTGACATTAAACCCGTTCATTAGCCTGACATTAAACCCGTTCATTAGCCTGACATTAAACCCGTTCACTAGCCTGACATTAAACCCGTTCATTTGCCTGACATTAAACCCGTTCATTTGCCTGACATTAAACCCGTTCATTTGCCTGACATTAAACCCGTTCATTTGCCTGACATTAAACCCGTTCATTTGCCTGACATTAAACCCGTTCATTTGCCTGACATTAAACCCGTTCATTTGCCTGACATTAAACCCGTTCATTAGCCTGACATTAAACCCGTTCATTTGCCTGACATTAAACCCGTTCATTTGCCTGACATTTGCCTGATTGGAGACCCATTCACACCAATGGGATCAGAATTCACATCAGAGCGCCCCTCTCCCACCCTGGCTCCGGCCCGTACTCACTGTGTACTCTGCAGGACCGTCTGGGCCAGGACAGGGTTGGTCTCCATGGACGCCGTGACCAGGGACGTGAGGAGGGACAGGTACCAGATGGCCGAAGCATCGGAGACAGACACCTCCTTACTCTTGGTGATCTGGTAGCCCAGCGTCTTCAGACCGTGGATCCGCGTGTCACAGCCATCACTCAGGCAGCGCTTAATGTTGATCTGGATGTCTGCACAGGGGACAGAGGGTTATTATTAGACTGGGGGGGGGACAGAGGGTTATGATTAGACTGGGGGGGGACAGAGGGACATGATTAGACTGGGGGGGGGGGGGGGGGACAGAGGGACATGATTAGACTGGGGGGGGGGGGGGGGACAGAGGGACATGATTAGACTGGAGGTGGGACAGAGGGACATGATTAGACTGGGGGGGGGGACAGAGGGACATGATTAGACTGGGGGGGGGGGGGGGGACAGAGGGACATGATTAGACTGGAGGTGGGACAGAAGGACATGATTAGACTGGGGGGGGACAGAGGGACATGATTAGACTGGGGGGGGGGGGACAGAGGGACATGATTAGACTGGGGGACGGGGACGGACAGAGGGATATGATTAGACTGGAGGTGGGACAGAAGGACATGATTAGACTGGGGGGGGGGGGGCAGAGGGACATGATTAGACTGGGGGGGGGGGGGCAGAGGGACATGATTAGACTGGGGGGGACATGATTAGACTGGGGGGGGGGGGCATATGGACATGATTAGACTGGGGTGGGACAGAGGGACAGAGGGACATGATTAGACTGGGGTGGGACAGAGGGACATGATTAGACTGGGGGGGACATGATTAGACTGGGGGGGGGGGGGGGCATATGGACATGATTAGACTGGGGTGGGACAGAGGGACAGAGGGACATGATTAGACTGGGGTGGGACAGAGGGACATGATTAGACTGGGGGTGGGACAGAGGGACATGATTAGACTGGAGGGGGACAGAGGGACAGACAGGTAGCAACTGACTCACAGGGGTGTGTAATATTGGCATTTTCCAGCAGGGCTACGTAGCCCGTGACGTTGGAGGGGATGCGGACTTCCCGGATTTCCTGCAGCGAGCGCCGGTTCTTCCCAACTGCCACTGACACCAGCTGGGGCATGTAACTGTGGTCATTGGATGCCACAGCAACGGCCAAGCGACGCAGGACTACGTCTGGCTTCATCTTTAACCTGGGAACATTATCGTAACATGGATACTGAACCTCAACCTGGGAACATTATCGTAACATGGATAATAAACCTCAACCTGGGAACATTATCGTAAACATGGATACTGAGCCTCAACCTGGGAACATTATCGTAACATGGATAATAAACCTCAACCTGGGAACATTATCGTAACATGGATAATAAACCTCAACCTGGGAACATTATCGTAACATGGATAATAAACCTCAACCTGGGAACATTATCGTAAACATGGATACTGAGCCTCAACCTGGGAACATTATCGTAACATGGATACTGAGCCTCAACCTGGGAACATTATCGTAACATGGATACTGAGCCTCAACCTGGGAACATTATCGTAACATGGACAATAAACCTCAACCTGGGAACATTATCGTTAACATGGACAATAAACCTCAACCTGGGAACATTATCGTAACATGGACAATAAACCTCAACCTGGGAACATATAGTAACATGGATACTAAACCTCAACCTGGGAACATTATCGAAACATGGACAATAAAGCTCAACCTGGGAACATTATCGTAACATTGATACTAAACCTCAACCTGGGAACATTATCGTAACATGGATACTAAACCTCAACCTGGGAACATTATCGTAACATGGATAATAAACCTAAATCTCAGAACATTATCGTAACATGGACAATAAACCTCAACCTGGGAACATTATCATAACATGGACAATAAACCTAAACCTGGAGACATTAAGTTAAGATTAATAACAAACCTCAACCTGGGAACATACATTTAACATGGATTATAAACCTCAACCTGAATACACTAAGGAAACACGAAAAATAAACCTAAACCTGGAGACAAGCTAGCGGTCACCTTATCCAGTGTGAGCGAGCGCTGCCGTCTGACTGCCAGAAGGTAGCAGTCTCTCCATTGGTCATCTTGTGGATGTCTGCAGCGTTTGACGAAGCTTCTATGAAACTGTAACACTGTGTGATCACCTTGACTTTATCCACCTCCGGGTCCCGGATCAGCTCGGCCCGGTACTGGATGTCCATGTCTGGGAGGAGGGAAAGAACCAGAGAGGCTCAATGTAGTGGCATGGATTTATAATTAAGAGTTAACTACAATAATATAAAGTTCAAGTTCTGAAGCCATAGGCATGTACTAGATGTTTAATAGGTTGTAGTAGCAGGTTGTTTGTACAAGGCAGTCAACAAAAATGAGAAGCACATGGGGATAGTCCTGGATTATTGCAATAATTTTGAACATTATTGCTGGTCACCTTTCTCTTTCTGAATGAGGAACTCCAGGAAGTCCTGTACGACAGTGGACCTCATGGTACAGATGCTGTTGTATCCCTCCAGGACAGGAAAAGGGATGGCACTGCTGGGAATACGATTCCTGTGGAGGAACTTCAGGATCTTAGAGGCGTGCGCTCCCAACTTGTCTTTGGACTTGGAGAATATGTCGACAAATCCTAAAATGAAAACAAAATAAAGAAAGAGATAAGAGGGACATTTTTGGGTTGGCTGGGGACCACATCCCGTGCAGAGCCGTGGTGAAAATGTAACCCTCCCCATTGCAGGTGAAACGTAGAGCATCCCAGGGCAGGTGAAACGTAAAGCATCCCACGGCAGGTGAAACGTAAAGCATCCCACGGCAGGTGAAACGTAAAGCATCCCACGGCAGGTGAAACGTAAAGCATCCCACGGCAGGTGAAACGTAAAGCATCCCACGGCAGGTGAAACGTAAAGCATCCCACGGCAGGTGAAACGTAAAGCATCCCACGGCAGGTGAAACGTAAAGCATCCCACGGCAGGTGAAACGTAAAGCATCCCAGGGCAAGTGAAACGTACAGCTTCCCACGGCAAAGGTCTGCCACCAGGCCACCAACCAGCCCAGGCATGATACATGGCAGTCTGCAGACCACTCTGTATCTTCCCACCATAGTCTCTGAACACAACTGCCTATCACACCTCTATGCATACTCAATACATTGGGGGTGGGAGTAAACTTGACTGGTACCAGTTAGCCCGTATTGGTTACGTTCTTACCTGGGGTTAGGGTGCACGCCTGCAGTTGTCTAATGACGTGACTCAGCTCTCCCTGCAGATTGGCCCCGTTGGAGTTCTTCAGAGCTTGCAGCATGTTCTCAACGTCCACGACTCCGTCCCCCTCCGCGTCGAACTGGCCAAAGGCCTGGATAGCAGCGACAGTGGCAAGGACACAGGGACAGAAAACAAAATCAATGCAACAGCCAGGTTTAAAGAGACAGGCATTGAACTGGGTAGGATATCCGCCGCTGCTCCAGTCTACACTAGGACATCACCTAGGCGACGGGTACAGATGTGAAAACAATACCTTTGCCCAATTGACCACTGAGGTGGACACTGCACACATTCACAATCCCTTTCTCTGGCCTCTACAACTAGCCTGCTAGGAAAGGCCTGCATGAGTGTCATGTTGACAGTGCCATGTGTCATGTTGACACTTCATTTAAAGTGAAACTGAAATGGTGAAAACAATTGTTATTCCTCGCTGTAGTCTTTATCCATCTGTCCATCTCAGAAATGAAGGCACTCTTTATGGATTGGGAATCTAAATGTAAGTCAGGGCAAACACTACCACTGCTTTGCCACCCCTGACAGACATAAAGGCTACAGTCTATTCTAACGTGTTAACTCATTCAACAACTTGCAACAGAAAATATGGCAAAGTTGCTGTGTTAGATTGTATGGGTTAGACAACTGGTATGGGTTAGAAAGGCCACTTAAAAAATAACTGGACCCAAGCCTAAAATAAACAAACCACTGCCAACCACTCCCCCTATCAATGATGAAGCCCCATTCTGGAATAACTAACTAGCTAGCTAGCTATGCAAGCAAAGGTACTATACCTCTTCACATTCATCTCGCGGTGCGTCTCGGCTCTCCAGCATCTCGCAAAATTGTTCCACATTTACCGACTCCTCTCCCCGGCTCAACCGGTCTTCGAGCCACCGTACCAGGACGCCCTCATTCCCAGCCAGGACCGACTCGGGAATGGCGACCCCAGAGTCACTAATGCGTGCTGCCGCCTCTCTCAGTTTGACTTGCTCTAAAAGTACCCCTGGAGTGGGTGGTCCGCAGCCTGTCACTGGAGGGTTATTCGATCCGCTTCTGCCAGAACCGGAGCCTCCACTGTTTGCAACGCCGACGCCCGTGGCCGCAGAGGCCGGACTGCCT
This sequence comes from Esox lucius, assembly GCF_011004845.1. NCBI lineage: Eukaryota > Metazoa > Chordata > Actinopteri > Esociformes > Esocidae > Esox > Esox lucius. The sequence goes on along the minus strand of NC_047575.1, from coordinate 47,070,379 downwards.
TCCGCGAACCCAGGACTTTCGGCTTCGACATCCTCCTCGTCCCCACTACCTCCTCCGCAGCCGCTCTCTGCGTTCCCCATGTTGTTCAGCGGCCTTGGGCTTTCCTAAAATTTCTAGCCGCCCAGTTGAAGACAGTTTAAAGCGGCTTGAAAAATCCAGTCCTTTAAGTCCTACCCGTGTTCTTTCGTTAGGTTCCACTACCGCATTGACGTACTGTGCGTGAACATGAAGCTAGCTACAATAAGTATTAACTACAATCGTGGAATTTGCGACTGCATTCAAAGTAAAAGTTTTTAAAGATGGTCGACCAAAAGTGTAAATAAAACACCAGCAGGATTGGGAAGCAAGGGCTTGGATTTTTGTGATGGTCAAATGAACAGGCTCTTTCAGGTGAAGGGAGCCAGTAGTATAAACATATAGAAACTCGTATTAGTTGGCTCTGATCTTAACCAAGACAGATAGGAGTTTGAGTTTGTCAAGGGTGGTTGACAGACTCTAAACTTTCTGGTCTGCATACCTCAGTGGATTTGACTGTGTTATAAAACCAAGCAGTAAAGTAAAATAGTGTTTTTGCTGTTATTTTTGGTCGTAAACATTATTTGTTAATTCGTTTTAGGAAGTGGTGGGCATTTTTCATTCTAGTACAAGGGGTGAAAAAAAATGTCATGTTGGGGGAGCCATAAAACACAAATGTCAAAAGTTTGAACCAATATAATTTCATATCTCATAGTGAACGTCACCCTCATATATGTTCTAATGCTAATATTTGAGTGTACTTTAATACTAAAGCATTCACTCTGCAATTTCAACTAATATGTTAGTTTTTTTGGTAAATTTTAACTAACATTTATCTTTTGTAAGTAATTTATTTCACAACATTCCAACCATGTTTAACATTAACTACAGGAAATACAGCATGATTTCGGTACTTGGAACTATTTGTGTAATGTTCCATTTTGGACTATTATTTTGAAGATGAAAGGCAATTCAACTTCATGTTTAACAGCCTACCTATTGTGATTAACTTCACATAGGTCGAAACGTTCCCTCTACGTCATTATCTGTCAGAAACTTTGGACCCAATGGGTAGAATCGTAAAATACACAGGCTGTGTTTGAGACTGTTTGAGAGGATCAAAACCGCAATGTGTTATGGGTAAAATGGGACTGTCTACAAAATAAAAATGGCCGTGTTCGAGAGGATAAAAACGACCGCAGGCAGCTTCCGACTGACTGATCACGATTTACCATATAGGCTATTGATGTTTCAGTCATATCGAACCTGTCCACAGAGTGGGAGTGTATTTGTAAAGTGTTTTGGGGATGAGTCAAGACATTTAGAATTCCCTCTTTCAAAGGGATCAGAAGGACTGCAGACGACTGCTGAATGAGTAACCTACAAATTACTTTGTGTAATAGATTTCCTGACTGATCTTTATGGAAACAACTATGATTAAACAGCAACATTTTTAATAAAGGAGCCTCCAGGTACCCACACACATCAGCAAATTCACTTGGTGAATGTACAATTTCAGGATGTCACCTACAGACAGGCCTAAATATGAGGCGGTAAAGAATCAAATCACATGATATTCCCAAGGCTAGCCACTGACAAAAAAATCCTTACATCCAAATTAAACCAAAGCCATGAAAATGTAAAACATAGCGTTACACATCATACATGCCAGTGTATAAAGTTTAATAACCCAAGGACAAAACGGCATCACGTATTGCAAAGGTAAATCCAGCTGAATGGTGGCAACCAATGACTCAATCATTGTGCAATACATTCTCTAAATTCGCTTCGAGGTGGACAACACTGGACAAACCAGAAACGCTTTCTCTCACCCTCCGGACTCGGACATCAGGGACGTGTTAAAGAATTAACATTCACAACAAAGCCATTGGTCACACTCTTTTCTCAGTGTGCCAACCTTCTGGCTGGCATCTTTATTGACATCTCCTAACTGCCCCAGGGTATAACTCACACTTCCTATAGGGAGACCACAGAAATGCAGGCCCAGCGCCACTGGGGGGATTGTCCCCTCAGATAGAAACTCGTGCCCCCCAGTTTTCTTTCTCCATATACACAGCCAGAGGTGTACGGGTCCGGTTATCACAGTCACACATGATGATCGGCTTTACAAGCGTATATTCCGTGTTTCATCTCGCTGGGGGCTGTTAGTTGACCGTTTGTGCAGTGATTAGATATGCCCCCTCATTTACAAACCAGAAAAGGAACCAGACAAGCCTAGTACAATCAATAAATCAATCAAATGTATTTATAAAGCCCTTTTTACAACAGCAGTTGTCAAAAAGTGCTTTTACAGAGACACCCGGCCTTAAACCCCAAGGAGCAAACAACATTAGTGTTGAATTTCAGTGGCTAGGATAAACTCCCTATGAAGGCCAAATTTTAGGAAGAAACTTAGAGAGGACCCAGGCTCAGAGGGGTGACCAGTCCTCTTCTGGCTGTGCAGGGTGAGATATTAAGAGTCCAATTGGAATAATTAATAAATGTATCTGGGCTAAATCCATAGTCTATTTAAATTTAGACTAAGTCAGAAGTATGACCAAATGGACATAAGCCGGCCTGTAATTAAAAGTGATAAACGTCATTGCCTGAGCGGGAGACCCCTTGAACACAGGTCACCCATCGGAGTGGCTGTGTCTTTAACCACTACACCGCAGTGCTAAACGTTTGCCCACGGTCGGTATAGCATCTCCCACGTTAGATAATTTTTTCACGCATTAACATAACGTCAAGTTTGAATATTTCACTAGGCACCTTCAAGCATTATGTTAAATTGACTTACGTTTCTTATTAAGTTTACCTCCACCACAAATAGCATCTATGAAATGCTTTTTTTCCACTGGCTTTTTTTAACAGCTTATTAGCCAGTAATAGGCTTACTAGTATCTAACCTACTTGGAAGTCAAAAGAACTGAACAATTTCTAGAAAGACTGAATATGAACTTGAATATGAATATGAAGCTATTTCATTTCACGGCAAGTTTTTCTTTCATTCGTGAATGACATTGATACAATAACTTTCAATTTAGGTGACAACAACTGACTTCTTTAATAAGAGAAAAGACGAGAGAATCGTGAAAACTCCTACTCTTTTACTGCCCAAGGAGTTTTGATCAAGCTTTTATTACCCCAAAAAGCATGCACGGATGTGTACTTTAAAAATCCACCAGAAATAGTCACAAAAGGAAAAAAAATATTTTAGGCATACTATAGTGTCGCTACTGAAGGTTGTAGCCAGCAAAGTTTTTGTCTATTCAAATCCTAATGCATTATTTAATAATTTACTATGACGAGATTCGAACACAGGACCTACCTCTACACTACACTATTTAACAAAGGTCAGTGGGTCACGATGTCACTCACTCACTCCCTAAGAGACATTTGCTGTTCTTGGCCGCTCTTCACTTTCACTCCTCCGCTTATGCGGTCTGGCAAAAATGCACCCTCAGTCATCTCATAACTGAAGAAATACACTTGCGTATCTCCAAAGTGTTGACCATGTACATTTCAGGCATTTACGTTTTATCAAAATATGCCAGTGGAAGACCTTGGAGAGAGTTTTTCTGCCTTCACAAACTTGCCAGGAGTGTTTGACACTCCTCTAGCTTCCAGCTCAAGTGCACATCCACTAGAAAGCAGTCGTACTTGCCTACAGAGCAGCAAGGGTTACTGCCCCTGCCTACCTTCATGTTTAAACTTCACATTCCTACCCAGGATCTTTGCTCTGCCATCTCTGGGATTGTCCTTGTCCAATGAGTTTCTATTTAGCCCAGTCAAACTGTTCTTTAACATGGCTGGCACTTCATTCAACTTACACTTGATGCCAGAACAGCAGTCCCTGCCCATTTTCTGAAAAATTATGAAATCCTACCGTCTTCTGAACAATTATGAAATCCTATCCAAAATAACTACAAAGCCTAACTAAATAACAACACATCATTTATAGAGCAGTCAGTAAGTAAAATTTCACCCATACAAGTGTTAGCCATGGTTTCATGCACAAGTGATCTGCATAGCCATAGACATTATGTCTATGTGCAGAGCTACCTCCTAACCATTTGTCTAATTCATTACAGTCGTTTCTGTAAATGTGTTCTAAGTCATCTGGGAAAATAATGGGAAATGATAAATTAATACATTTCCAGAAAGCATCCTTGAAAAAGCTTTGATGTATGTTTACTTCTGTTTGATGTGGGTGACACGGTGTCATAAAGCAATGTGGCGTATTTAATGGACAATGAACCCCAATGAACACGCTGACAACGAACGGTTTGGTTGGTACAGCACGGTTTCCAAAAGTTAAGAAACAATTGAACGCAGCCTAACCTTCTTCGGTGTGAGCATGCGCTGTGGATGAAACGCTTACTGAATACCCGGAAAAACAAATCAAAATAATCGGCAAGTATCCCAGTGATGTTAATTCATTGACAATACGTAACTGCAGGTGAAATCTGCAAAGCGTTTGCATAATGATAGGGTTTGTGATTTCGTTTATTTTTGTACTAGTGGCAATACTAATACTGCAACAAGACTGGGTCCACATCGCCATCAATACAACTTCATCGACGGTCCCACCTCCGCGGCTCATAACTAAAGACGAGTTATCACTGTACAATGGAGACGAGAACAGCAGGGGCCTTTACCTGGCTATTCTAGGACAGGTGTTTGATGTAGAAAAGGGCATGAAGCACTATGGACCTGGCGGTGGTTATCATTTCTTTGCAGGTGATTTCATTCTTGTCTTTTAGCTCGTGGCCTCAGTAGCTGTCTTTTGGCTGTAATCCTTTAAATAATACAGCAATTTATACACTTCAAAGTAAGTCACACTGAAAGTGAAACTTGTATCTCCTGCTGTTTTTCATGTCCCCTATTAAGGTAAAGATGCAACTCTGGCCTTTGTAACTGGGGACTTCACAGACCCTGGCCTGACTGATGACGTGTCTGGACTGTCCCCTGCACAGGTTGTGGCCCTGTATGACTGGCTCGCCTTCTATCACAAGGATTACAGGCCTGTGGGTAAGTATCAGGGCTGGGCCACGTGACAACCCCCAAGCGTGGTCCATTCTGTTTGATCAGGGGAATGTCTGAAATGACTGGACTGGTTTCAGTGTGGGTGCAAGTTGGTTTCTCCGTCCAGCCGACTCCTTCGACGTGTTTCTGTGATGCACTTGGCATGGCCTCTCCTTGTCGTCTCAAAACCCAGTGGACGAGAGCCAGTGAAGGAGAAATGAGGTGTATATGAAGTAAAAAAATAAATAAAAGGCTTGTCTTTGAGCAGCAGAAACAAGAAAATGGCCTGTGGTTGTATTTGAAAAGAAAATGACCAAAAGAGTCTGTAGTAGTCAGACCTCCGTCCCACCTAAACCCAAATGCATACCATTCCTTGGGATGCTTTCTAGCCCACTTCTTTTTATTGAGTTCAACAGCTTGTAGCCAGGCTTGTTCAACACATCAGACATGAGAAATCAAACACACAGACAATTGCATTGTACTGGATTACATGCCGTCACGTAGGCCCAGGGGAAAGTACAGAGAACCTCGATCAGATAATGAGTGTCTGACACTGAATTCTCCCCTTCAACACCGCAGGCAGACTAGTGGGTCGGTTCTACGGTGAGAGTGGTGAGCCCACTGAGGCCCTGCTGAAGGTGGAGGCAGTTCTGGAGGAAGGCAAGAGGCTGAAAGACCAAGCCAAAGCTGAGAACCAGAATCTCCCAGCCTGCAACTCAGAGTGGAGCTCCGCCAGGAACGGCCGGGTCTGGTGCTCCACCAAGAGGTCCTGAAACATTGGACTTGTTCAACATCGCAGCTGACCTCTCTGGTCTACAAATCAACCTGCATTGTAACCACTCATTATTGTTCATAGATTAGTCAGTAACCCAGTCACAATTTATCCTTAGTGCATTAATCTGTGCAGATCCTAACTTCCAAGCTGCCGTTTGGACCATAGAGGGTGCTCACTTCAAGCATAAACAACATTTCTGGTCGCCTCTTATTTGTTTTTCACAACGCTAAAACACTAAAATTAGTTCTATGAACAGTACACACAAAAACATTGTGCCAAATTCCAGAAGGATGACCATTAACCTGGTTTTCACACAAATCTTGGTTCCATTTGCAAAACTCTAATCAAAGCTCTCTCCTGTGGTTTTAAGCATGCTCTGACATGACTCATCTCCCTTGTTCCCGTCTCTCTTTAGTGGGGGAGTGCAGAGAGACTGGGCCGGTGTACCGAGGAAGCTCTTCTCCCCTGGATCAGGCCGCTCTCGCTGCGTCTGTGTCCAGAACTCCTCCAGATTGGAAAATGTCAACATCAGGGAGTACGAGGGCTGCCCTCCTTATGCAGAGTCGTGTCCGGTCACAGAGTAGAAGGCTTAGGGTTCAGATGAGTAAAAAGGCCGGTCTTCAAAGGCTGGGCCCCTCACACAAGCACTGAACTCAATATACTTTTAAAGTCAAGGACTTTCCTGGGGCCGTGGAATGGTCACTGTTTTGTTGTGAGCTCATTTGTGATTGTTGGCTGGTGAATGTGTTCTCCAAGATACGTTTCTGGCAAGAAGTTCCTGGTTGAGGCAGCAGTGTGTGATGAAGAAGTGATTGCCAGGAAATGTTCATGGGAGGATGTGTCTCTATCTTCCACCCAGCTGAGTGTGCTGGTGGTTGCTACCATGAGGCAAGACCATAAACATGAATTGGAATTCACAGAATTGGGGGGGGGGGGGGGGGACAAATACTTGAGAATAAATGACTTATTTGGAAATAGGAATAAAAGGGACATGTTCATTACTGTATCGGTATATAAACTACATGGAAAAGCCTTTGTTTCTTACAGTACATGTTTAGCATTTGTTTACAACTGATGATTGATAGGATGTGGTGAAGATAAAATGAATCTGAAACAGTCTTGAATACTTGTGAAAAGTACAGAGCGAAAACACGAGTTGTTATTTTCATGACCTTTATGTAAAGTCGTCCCCCCGTCTCTAAAATTATACGCAAGGAAGAGACGGCCTAGATATCTGAGCATACAGATACAATGTGCATAAAAGATTAACAGAGGCAAAGATTTCATTTTTTTCACAATTACAAAAAAAGCACAAACTGCATTAAGTACAAAACAGTTGTAGTGGTCAAAAATATTATACATTTATCTGTACAATTTAACAATGCCTAGACTGGACTACTGATTGGATCAGCTCCCACAACCACCTCTCACATTCTCTCCTATAATGATCAGAAATGTCACAATCTTGATAAAGTGCACCTGGTTAGGTTCTGAAATCAAGAAGCATAAAACAAGTTGGTTTCCTGGACAGAGATTAACTGGCCTGGTTCCGGACTAGAAGGCACCCGCCATAATCTGGATCTGGGAAACACGCCTGGTAGTTCAAGACCACACTTGATTTGAGGCAACCCCAATTGGAGCGTGTTACATATAACAACAAGCCACCCGATACGACAGTATTATGGAATGTACACTTTGGTGATCTGGGGACAAAATTCACAATGATTACGATAAAAATGTATAGGCTACAATTGAGATGACATGCATAGCATAATAGACATTTCGGCGCTAAGTATCATTTCAGAGCGACTATTTGGGACTAACCGGTCACACTGGACTGTTGAGATAGACTTTGAACGTGTGGTCTAAAAATGCTGTTTTGGTTGTTTTATGCAGTTCAGTTTCAATCAGGTGAACATAATCCCCTTTTTGATTTTTAAGAAGCAGACCACTAGCTTCCTAAACATGTAACAGATTTAATGAAGTGTTAGCTACCAGATTAGTGTTATGAGCATTTTAATGAGAGGGGAAAAAACTAGAACTGATTGAATTTATTTGTAGCGTGTGGAAAAGCTGTAGTCCCTACAAAACCAATGATCGGCGTTGCAGGCAACAATTAGAAAGGCAGTCAAATTCTGATATTCTGGCATTCTTCAGCCCATTGATGCCCAATTCAGGATTGGGAAACTGCTTTAACCAATCAAATCAGCCTGGATAAATGATAGTGTATAATCTGTTGCACTTCGTAAAGTGCCTGTGTAAATGCAGCCCTTTATTACCTTAAAATGCAACTAATCGGTCTATAGATCGTTAAAAGAAACAGACACCGAAGCCAACTGTCACAATGAATGAAAAATGAGGGGAAAGAAGCAACGATCAGCTTAAATATACAGACGTGGAAGAGAGATGAAGGCCAACTCTGCGTCCCAGTAATAATACTTCCCACCAAGTGTGCATTTTTAAAGCAGTCCTTTTGAATCCATGATGGAAAGTAAACCATTGCCCACTCTGAGAAAGTGCAGATTATTGGGACCAGGGGGGCAGGAGATGGTGGGGACTTTGTGAGGTTGGATGTCTCAGCAGCGCAATGTGTTAACTGGTTTAGCCCAAGAGATGGCCAGTGACTGACAGCTGCTGGAGAAACATTGTCCATTTGTTCTCAGGCTCCCAACGGAGATTCTTTAATCTCCGTTTAAAGGTATAATTCTCATGAGACCTTTAAACACTTGATAAATCATCATTGAGGTCAAATAATGACAACAACACGACCAGTAGTCCGATAAAACAATCTAAATAACGTCTGCCCTCACTCCCTCCAACTGGCCAAACCCAGGAGTCACTGAGCCAGGAAGATAGCGTTTCATTTACTCTGATTTAACAATTTCTTTAAAAGAAAAAAAGTGTACTTGGTAAGTCCTGCCAGAACACTAACATTTGTGTATAGACTGGAATGAATTGTACAGAAGTTGTGGTTTGTTCGTAGCTCTTGTCAGATAACGTTCCATGAGGGTAAACCTGGTTTTCACAGCCACACCGCCCTCCTCTCTCCAATGTTGCCCAGACCACAGTGCCAGGGTGATGAGCTGGGCACAGCCGCGTTAACGGGAACATCAAGAGATGAAAGCAGGCCACCCGTCCCATTAGCAGGACACTCCGCCCAGAGTCAGCACGTCAAAGCAGATATCACACACCCGCACAGGCCTGTTCAGGTCAAACTTAATGATGGGGATCTCCTTTATAGAACACTTGTGGCAGAGCAACCGGCCACAGTGGCGACTGGGGGGGGGGGGGCAAAGGACCAGGGAAACAGAATGTTTGGTGAGTTCAAATATAACGGTCAGAAACAGAACGTATTAGGTGGAATTACCAACTTCACTTGGTAGTTCTGAAGCTGTTAAGAAATCTCTTTTAGGTCTTACCAGTGATGTTTCCTTGTGGTGACTCCAAACTTGGCTGCACATTCATAACAGTTTGATCCATCACACCAAGGGGGTTCTTTGGACAACATATCTAAAACACACGGAATACAGTCAAAATAGCTCCCCATCCTCATAGACATTTAAAACACACTGACCAATGAGCATGGTAACTGCAACTTTCAGAAGTAAAATGTTTGTGTTTGCGCTAACAAAAGGGGCAGCATAGGACATTTAAAATGTAAACAGTTTTACGCATTACTGATATGACAAAGCAGGTGAACTAATGTTGACTGGGACTGAACTGATGAACATCAGGGTTACCCCAGCGCACATCTCACCTAGGAGTCGGAAGAGTAGCTGCTTGGTGGCTACTTGGTAGTTGAAGATGTTGATTCCCTGGTGGTTGTTGAGGCCCATGCGGGCACCAGACCTCACTATGGCTCGACATAGGTTGGCATTGCCCTTCATGTACGCCAGCAGCAGTACTGAGGAGCAGGACACGCTTGACATTAGTCGCTAGACTTCCAGGACCCTCCCGTTTAGTGTCCACTTTGTGGCTGGACGTTTTTGTTTCACACTATTTCTCTGCAAACCCCAGGACGACTGTCGTGTGTTTAAAGTCATGGGGTGGCAGCAGTTTTTGAAATAATGGAACCCAAGAAACTGGCCACTGTTAGCATTCTACAATTCTATATGAACAGTCAAAGAGGATGAGTTCCCAGACACTTCTGTTGTAGAATGGGTATAAATATATAACGCCAAGGAGCCAAGGAGACACTGTTTCAGCCCCCTGCTCGTCATCCTACCAGTGTTCCCTTCATTGTCTGGTTTGTCCAATGGGTACTCCGGCATGCACTCCAAGAACAGCTCAAAGATGGCTGCCGCGTTCTCTTTTCCGTACTGTCCCAGGACGTGCATTGGTGACTGGCCCCTGCGAATCAAACAAATGCTCAGTGGAAAACCCCCAGCAAACCTCCGTAATGGCCCTTAAAAGACATGGCTGGAGGAGCGTACCTGAGATTGAAGGCCTCGGCATCGATGTTGGACTCTGTGAGAAGGGCTCGCACATTGTTAAGGCGACCCTGCATTACTGCCAGGTGCAGGGCTAAGGATGGACAAAACAGAAAGACAAGATTACAGGACAGAAGAAAGAAGGCAGTGTTGCAGAAGTCTGCAGGTAAGCCAAAGCATCTCTCTCATTTCTGAGTCACGCAGCTTGGTGGACAAGCACACTCTCTGGATATGATGCCTCACCTGAAAAGGCTCCCATTTGTTAGCCAAGTGCCATAAAAGATTAACGGTAAACATGGGCTCCCCCCCCACAGAGATAACACAATCTGGAAACAATCTGTCATTGTGGCTGAAACAGCCCGGTCTAACATTACACCTCAGTTCCGTCGTTGTGGCTGAAACAGCCCGGTCTAACATTACGGCTCAGTCCCGTCGTTGTGGCTGAAACAGCCCGGTCTAACATTACGGCTCAGTCCCGTCGTTGTGGCTGAAACAGCCCGGTCTAACATTACGGCTCAGTCCCGTCGTTGTGGCTGAAACAGCCCGGTCTAACATTACGGCTCAGTCCCGTCGTTGTGGCTGAAACAGCCCGGTCTAACATTACGGCTCAGTCCCGTCGTTGTGGCTGAAACAGCCCGGTCTAACATTACGGCTAAGTCCCGTCGTTGTGGCTGAAACAGCCCGGTCTAACATTACGGCTCAGTACCGTTGTTGCCGTTCTCATCCACAGCAGAGAAGTCCACCCCGTTCTCCAGCAGCACAGAGCAGATGGTGGCCAGGTCCTGTTGTGCAGCCAGGTGGAGAGCCGTCTGCCGATGTTTGGTCAGCTCATTGACTTTGGCCCCAGCCAGCAGCTACGGACGACACGGTACGGGAGTCAGAAACACACCCTCGCCCGTTTAATCCCAGGTTGTCGCTCCTATTCAGTTTAGTTTTGTCTCTCCTTACTGCATATTAATGTGGTTACTAACAACATCAAAGACTGTTTATCTATTCCCACTAGAGAGTGTAATTAGAAAGCTGCTCAGCTCCGCTGGGTTAGATTTGTCAAAGCAAAGCCAACAGACTGCTTTCTAGAACAACAGCATAATTATCTATTCACTAGATACGAGCTGTTTAGCTTCAGAGCACGTAGTAGCTGGGTTATCGTTACCAGGTTGCGGACAATGATCTCTGAGCCAGCCTGGACAGCCAGGTGCAGCGGGGTCTGCTTCGCGGAGTCCTGTACCCGGGAGTTCACATTGGCCTGGACGCTGATCAGGAACAGAACACTCTCGATGTCAGAGTTCTGCACCGCCACGTGCAGGAAGTTACGCCCTTTGTTGTCCACCTGAGAGGACAGTAAAAAGATGTGGGAAAGATTCATAACATATACACAGTGTCACCTCCATTGACTACGGTGTGGCGAGAGGGCCAAAGGAGGCCCTCACCTGCTCTGCCGCCCCGGGCTCTCTCTTCAGGATGGCCTCTGCAGCCTTGTTGTTCTTGTGCGTCATGGCGCAGGCGAAGGGGGTCATGCCCTGGCGGTCACGGACGTTCAGGCGGATGTCCGGGTGGGAGATGAGCAGCTGGATGATGACGTTGTGCTGGTTGCTAATGGCAACGTGAATGGGAGCCCGGCCCTCAGCGTCCTGGGTAAAGACACAGCTTAGCGTTAGCCACACTGAACAGGCTAGGACGGGAGAGGTCCCTCGCGCAGTTAGACCAGCCCTCTGAAAGGCTCACTGGCTGGGCGTTCTGCAATGCACTCGTGGACTAGCCTGACGACTGACGCTGGATCCTAACGCTGCCCTGTCGTTCGCCACACACTTAATCCGGAATCTGGCTTTAGTGAAGACGACTGTGGGGACGAGGGCCGTCATTCGTGAACGACTAATCAAGGACTGGATTGTCTCTAACCAATCAGGGTATCAAAGCCAATAACATTCTCAAACCGCTGCTTCATGAACGCGTGTTCTGGGACCAGAGTAGGTGTTTTTCTGAAGGTTTTTAGACATTTTAATATCTAGACTCGTAGCAAAGAAGAACAACATTACTCTTAATGTGGCGTAGCGTTTGGTGGAAGTCTGGGTAGCCAGGTGAGTTGTAGACAGCCTGTCGGTAAGGTCCAGAAGGGGTACCAGGCCCAGGCTCGTGAAGCCTACCTGTGTGTTGACATTGGCCCCAAACTCCAGAAGGCACTGCACCACCTCTTCCAGTCCCCAGCTGGCCGCCAGGTGAAGGGGGGACTGTCCATCCCGGGCCTCCTCGTCACCCTCACCGTTGGGGCCAGGACGCCGAGGGCTGTTTACATCACAGCCACTACAGAGGACAGAGACAGGTGGATGGTTACACTGGACAGAAACATCTCCGCTAGCACTACACCAAGAGGCGACAGTAGAGAGACTACAGCGTTAAAGACGACATAGCAGCATGTGCTGAACTACTGAAAGGGAAAACTTTGCACATCAGCATTTGATTTTGATTGTAACTCATGCCTGAAAATAAAGCTACATGTCAGATTACTAAGTGTTGAGTCTTCCGTGTCCTGGTCAAACCAACATTAGAAAGACCCCTCACACAAGGTAGACGCCATGATGAAGTGACTATGTCGACGAGGCTGAGATCACATTAAGTAACTACCGAGCTACCTTTGTATGGGGCCTATGGCAACTGAGACCACCTCCTGTTGCTGATGCTTTTCAAACCAAGATGGATTTCTCAACTGGATTGACTCAAATGGAATAGCGAATAATTCCTCTTCCAGCAAAAAAATTGGGCAGAAACTTGGTGGGCAGGTGTAAGAATGTACCAAACGTTCCAGGTGACTGTGTGAAAGACTGAAATTTCAGCAGAACAGCCACTGAAAATCTGACTACAAACTTCTTCCCATGGTAGTGCCAGGAAAGTTCAAACACAGTGAGTAAATAGACCTGTAGATGACAGTCGTGGAGCCGTTAGCCCAATGATGAATCAGGGTGTTAGAAGGTGTGGCCAAGGTGACTCAGATTGCAGAAGGCTGTGAACTTGCAATACAAAGGGATGAGTCTAATTGGTGTTGAGCCCAGGCAGAAATGAGTTGAGGCACCCAGGGATGAAGGCTTCAGCAAAGCAAGGCCCGTCCCTCTGTTTTGGCAATGTGTTCATTGGATAAAAGGGGCACGAGTGTGCGTTCAGTCATACCTTCGGATGAGGAAGCAGGCGGTCACCTCGTTGTTCTCATCCACAGCCCTGTGGAGGAGTGTCTGCTGACAGCCCGAGGGACCGGAGCTCCAACTGGTGGCATCACAACCATGTCGGACCTGCAGAACAGTGGCAGCGACGAGAGATGCAGAAACAACCTCTTACAACTAGGGACCAGCAGCATGGGGTGGTCTACAGTTCCCAGAAACTACACACACACACACACACACAACATCCTACTGCTAGTGTAGCAAAACTTCTACCTTTCCATGCGGTACTATCTAATAAAAACACACAAACAACCATCACGGGATTGTTCCCCACCCACCCCTCCACGCCTCTTCCTCTTCCCAGACCTCACCAGTGTGGAGGCGATGTCCTCCAGGCCATTCTCCAGAGCCAGCCACAAAGGGGGGTGCCCCCTCTCGTCCACCACGGACATGTCGGCCCCCCGCGTGCATATGGCGTCCACCACCAGGGGGAGCTGGTTGCTGATGGCCAGCTGCAGTGCGGTCTCCCCTTCCTGGGTCCTGCGTTGATCAAGACCCCCACAGACGTCAAGTTAAACTCCACGCGGGGGAAAGCGAGGAATTGAGAGATCTGTTCCGTACGTGGCGTCACCTCTGTCCTACCTAACGTTGATGTCCGCCTGGTGCTCCAGGAGAAACAGGGCGCTCTTGCTGTCCTGTCTTTGGATGGCCATGTGGAGCAGGGTCTGACCGTTAGACATGGTGTCATTGATGGACGCCCCGGAGCCTAGGAGCTGAGCTGCTATGTTGTGCATTCCTGAGGGACAGGCCAGAGAAACCACAGAGACTTAATGAGACCGGCCGGAGAAACCACAGACAGACCTAATGAGACATGCCAGAGAAACCAGACAAACCTAATGAGAGACAGGCCAGAGAAACCACAGACAAACCTAATGAGGGACAGGCCAGAGAAACCCGAGAAGAAAAGGGACAAAGTATGGAGGACAAGTGAGAAGTATGACCTCAAACTGGATATATCTGGGAGAGGAGCTACTACTGGAATAACTGTAGACTAAGTCTGTAGACAAGGTCTGTTGTCTAGGTCTGTGGAGTGGCTAAGCTTGATTATTTCAACTATGAAGCATTTGACAGCACATACCTCCTCTGCTTGTCTCGCTATCCATGGCATGTGAGACTGGAGGAGGAGGAGGGGGAGGTGTGAAGGAGTGAGGCCTTCACTACAAGGACATGACACTACATTTGTCGGTCAGTTCTTTCAGACTGACGTAGCTAGTAGCTGCATAAATGATATTACTTTATTGTAGTCGTGTTTCTGGTCGTGTTGTTAGTGTAGTCGTGTTTCTGGTCGTGTTGTTAGTGTAGTCGTGGTTCTGGTCGTGTTGTTAGTGTAGTCGTGGTTCTGGTCGTGTTGTTAGTGTAGTCGTGGTTCTGGTCGTGTTGTTAGTGTAGTTGTAGTTCTGGTCGTGGTGAAGGATTTGAAGCCTACCTGTCCAGAGGGCCAGGCCCAATACTGTCTGGTCCATAGAGTCTTTGAGGCTGAAGTCTGGGATGATCTGCAGGTTGTTCGTCGCATGAAGAGCATTGGCTGAAAACAAAACCAGGAAACTAGATTGGTGCGTAGGGAACAAATCCAATTTCACAGATGTCCTCTGACCTCTTAGCCTCATCAACCCAACTGCAGGCAACAGCAACATATGTCATTAATAGGAGTCTTTTGGAATAAAAAAGACAAAGGCTCTGTCCACCGACGCACCTTTCTGCTCCAGGATGACGGAGACCACGTCAGGGTGGTTGTGTACGATGGCCATGTGGAGGGGGCTCTGCAAGGAGACCCCCTGGCCATCGCTGGGTAGGGCCTTCTGGGTCTGGAGGTTTGGGTTAGCCCCCTGCTGGAGCAGCTCTGCGGTCAGCCCTGCCAGACCACTGCGACACGCCGTGTGGAGAGGGGTCTCGCCCTGTGGGTGGGCCAGTTGATCAGAAGACTGAGTCACTGCTGCTCATCATCATCCATAGTACAATAAATGAAAATGTGTTGAGGAACGTGTTTGGAAGATTGTCTGCCGGATAGCTTGTTAAGTCCTTTGTGGAGAACTAGCGGATCTGCGGTGTGTCATGTGATCCGGCCGTCCGACGTAACATACCCATTTGTTGACATGGTTGACCTTTGCCCCGTGCGTGGCCAGGAAGAGGGCAGCAGCCTCATTGTTTGCACCTGCTGCCCTCTGCAGGAGACAGTTCCCTGAATAGGGAGGGAACCAGACATTTCAGCAGGTTCCCCACAAGCAGACATTCCCGCAGGTTCCCCACAAGCAGACATTCCCGCAGGTTGCCCACAAGCAGACATTCCCGCAGGTTCCCCACAAGCAGACATTCCTGCAGGTTCCCCACAAGCAGACATTCCTGCAGGTTCCCCTCAACGTATTTCCTGTGTTCCCTGAGAGCGGTATGGTCAGTATGGCTTCTCCTGAACAGTACCTGAGGCGATGTCTGGTGCGTCTGGGTTGCTGCCTCTCTTGATCAGCTGGGCTGCAAAGCTGTTCTCATCAAAAGACGTCCCGTTCTCCACCACCGGCGCATCATCCTCGAAGGGGTTCACGTTGGGGTCAGAGGTCACGGTGATGTACTGCAGGGCCAACCACAGAGGGGTGCTTCCCTCGTGGTCCTTCAGCTCCAGGTCCAGTCTGAGTAGGGCGGGAAGGAAGAAAAGTAGGACGGATGACAGTGTTATGCTGGGTAATAGAGGTGACTAAGCCGGCTGTTGTCAACGAGCGGTTGTCAACGAGCGGTTGTCAGTTGCTCGAAAAGGTTTAGTTGTTTTAACTCACTGTTTGCACAGTAGGAGCTGGTTGAACACAGCCTCATTCCCAGACAACACAGCCTCGTGTAAGGGAGTTCTGGGGGAAACAGAAAACAACAGCATGAGGACAACGACAGGCGCGCACGCAGAGAGGCGCGCACGCAGAGAGGCGCGCACGCAGAGAGGCGCGCACGCAGAGAGGCGCGCACGCAGAGAGGCGCGCACGCAGAGAGGCGCGCACGCAGAGAGGCGCGCACGCATTTCAATAGACTATTTCATCTGATTTCATGTCTCAACAGACCAGAAGGGGGTCACCACATCAAGGGGATGCTGCATGTTCAGTAAGACCGACCTGCCCTTGCTGTTCTGCATGTTCAGTAAGACCGACCTGCCCTTGCTGTTCTGCATGTTCAGTAAGACCGACCTGCCCTTGCTGTTCTGCATGTTCAGTAAGACCGACCTGCCCTTGCTATTCTGCATGTTCAGTAAGACCGACCTGCCCTTGCTGTTCTGCATGTTCAGTAAGACCGACCTGCCCTTGCTGTTCTGCATGTTCAGTAAGACCGACCTGCCCTTGCTGTTCTGCATGTTCAGTAAGACCGACCTGCCCTTGCTGTTCTGCATGTTCAGTAAGACCGACCTGCCCTTGCTGTTCTGCATGTTCAGTAAGACCGACCTGCCCTTGCTGTTCTGCATGTTCAGTAAGACCGACCTGCCCTTGCTGTTCTGCATGTTCAGTAAGACCGACCTGCCCTTGCTGTTCTGCATGTTCAGTAAGACCGACCTGCCCTTGCTGTTCTGCATGTTCAGTAAGACCGACCTGCCCTTGCTGTTCTGCATGTTCAGTAAGACCGACCTGCCCTTGCTGTTCTGCATGTTCAGTAAGACCGACCTGCCCTTGCTGTTCTGCATGTTCAGTAAGACCGACCTGCCCTTGCTGTTCTGCATGTTCAGTAAGACCGACCTGCCCTTGCTGTTCTGCATGTTCAGTAAGACCGACCTGCCCTTGCTGTTCTGCATGTTCGGGTTGGCCCCGGTCTTGAGCAGGGCCTCTGCGATGCGTGCCACGCCCCCCATCACCTCCCCGGAGTGCTTCTTGGGGCTGAAGGAGCACACCAGGTGCAGGGGCGTCTCCACCGCCCCTACTGTAGCGGCATTCACCTGTGCTGAGTGTCGGACGAGGAAGGTGGAGGCAAACTCATCACCTGCAGGGAGGAGAGTCAGGGGTGGGTGGAGGTCCGGTGTCCAAATTCCACGACTGGTTATGTGCAGGAGCAACAGTGTGGAGGTGCAACAGTGTGGAGGTGCAACAGTGTGGAGGTGCAACAGTGTGGAGGTATGGAGAATCAGGATCCATATATATGCATCACCTCTTATGGTGACCTCTTCCATCCACACACGCACGTGCGCACACACGCCTATTCGTAAATTCCACTGCACGTAGTGACTGTATTCATGTGTAAATGAGCCTTTCAATCATTATTCTTTGGGCCAGGACTTTAATAGTAAATGGCTTAAATAACTGTGAAATGAAACTATATAAAACAAAACAAGTGTGCCAGCACTTCCTACCTCTTTGGATGGCTTTGTGCAAGAGGCTCCAGCCACTCTGGTCCACCATGTCCACATCTGCCTTGTTGTTGACGAGCGTTGTGGCGATACTCTCCAGTTTGCGTGACAGGGCCAGATCCAGTGCCAAGTCGCCACTGTTGTCCAGCTCATTCAGCTTCCCAGGCAACTATGTATGTGGACAATACAAGACGTGTGGGCCCTTCACAACCGATGAAACTGGGCTAGAGGGTGGGTCATCATCCACCACTCCATCAATCGCTCTGGGAATGTTTTTATTTGGATGTATTCAGGTTTATGAATACATGACCTGTTACACCCCTAGTCAACATAATAACCTGTCCTTTGTGGAGTAGAAAGTCCTTTTAAATAAAAATTATAAATAATTAAAAAAAAAACACCAGAAGTGCATGTCCCTGGACACCCAACACATACAGCAACTTTACCACAGAAGAACGTGCTGCGATCTGAGCTCCATCTGAGAGAACAGGATGTTTGTTTTCCCTGAAACATAACACCTACATATGGTATAACGCAAACCTTTGAAGTTCTCACTCACCTGTGAGTCCATCTCGATGAGGAAGAGGAAAACCACATCTTCCCTCTCCACCTTGATGGCCTTGTGAAGTGGGAACTCGGTTTTAGATTTGATCATCTTGTAGAGCAGTGGAGCATTCATAGTGCTAAAGTCCTCTTTCCTCAGATCATCCTGTTGAGAAAGGTGGCAGTTTGGAAACATATATTGTTTTTTACGTCTGTCAAACAGATGTAATTACTAAAGAAAAGTAAAATGTTATTTATATTTTCCCTTCTCTGTAATGAAACCATGATATTCATGGTATCAATACTGTATTCACATTCAAATAAATCTCTCCCCCCATCTAATAAAAGCTTGGGCCAGAGTAATAAATGTAAATTTGAGAGAGAGAATGTTTTACTAGGTGAAAGTCACCAGCTCCTTGACATGCAGAGAGGGCTGGCTGGAGATACCATCAGATCTGGTCTCAAGAACAGAAGGACGGGGTCTGCAACCACCACAATGGACACAAGGACGCAGCACAGATGACTGGCCCGCTATGGGGTACCAGGAGTGTGCGGCTGTCGGTTACAACTTGGCCACAAGATTGTTGACAGGACTCAAATGAACGGAAGGATTTCTTATTTGTTTTTTTAAACATGTCTTTAGACAAGTTAAGTACAGTTCTCCCGTCGTTTTTTAAACACCACCAAACAAAAATGTGCATTTGGAATAGTCGCATAATGTGCCGCATGAAAACATTTAGCGCATTTTCTGACTTAGGGAGGGGTTTTAGCGAGGACTGGGTGATCTACGCACCTGTTTAATAGTCCACAAAAAAAAATTTTACATTTGCCTTTAGGCTTGCATGTACGTTAACTACATGTAAATGAAGCCACGCCCACCAGCCACGCCCACCATAGAAGGACAATCACGAGCAGGTTGAACAATGGACAAGGATTTCAAGGGGGGGGGGGCTTTATTACAAAGAAGGCCTGTGGTGATTTCATGACAGCTGGGAACACAGTCAAACATCTAAGACCTTCAGGTTGGGAAATCTGAGCTCTAGGATGATGCCAGAGGTTACAACTTGACATTTGGAGTTGGATTACCATTAAAAAAAGGAAAATCTGTTCAGAGCTAGTTTTTCCAGTTGTAATGCAAGTTGCCAGTTTTGAATGCAGCAGCCAGCAGATGTAACGTGCACTGACAAAGGAGGCCTACTTAGTGTCAGGTGCTAATCAGGTACTGATTTAGACCTGGGTTACAAGTGGAATGCAAACAGGTAAACTAGAAAACCCAAGTACTCAAGGTCCCAGTGTTTCCTACAGGACTTTATATTAGCAGCAGGGGCAGCTATTATCCTAGTAGGGGCAGTTTTTCTGTTCTTCCTTTTTACTTTGTATTTTCAGTCAAATCTGTTGAACTCTTCCTTATCTAGATAAAATACTTTGGTTTTCCACAAACTGACAGGTAGATAAAAATCTAGCCACTCAGTTTAGTTTTTTACCTACAAAAAATTGTTTCCTCCAATTTCACCTTAACCGACAAATAACTGAGGATGCAGTGTAATGTTGCTAAATAATGCGTGGATTTCTAGTAACAAATAGTGGTATTTTACTCTCACCAAAATCTTGGGACCCGACTTCAAGCAAAGACATCCTAGATGAAACCAATGTGCCCTTCACAGGAGTGCCTGACACAATATATTGAATCTCATTATACTGTAGTAACCTGACGTCTTTGCTGGCAATTGCAGTTTAAACACAAACTGATATCACCAAGCAAGTGAACAAAATGTAAATACAGATGAACAATCGGGTCACCAATGTATGTCTGATAACAGCCTGCTGACCAGTGAAACATCAGTTGACTAGTGAACAGTCAGTTGAACAGTGAGGCGTCAGTTGGACAGTCAGTTGAACAGTGAGGCGTCACTTGGACAGTCAGTAGAACCGTGAGGCGTCACTTGGACAGTCAGTAGAACCGTGAGGCGTCACTTGGACAGTCAGTAGAACCGTGAGGCGTCACTTGGACAGTCAGTAGAACCGTGAGGCGTCACTTGGACAGTCAGTAGAACCGTGAGGCGTCACTTGGACAGTCAGTAGAACCGTGAGGCGTCACTTGGACAGTCAGTAGAACCGTGAGGCGTCAGTTGAAGAGTCTGTTGAACAGTGAGGCGTCAGTTGGACAGTCGGTTGAACAGTGAGGCGTCAGTTGGACAGTCGGTTGAACAGTGAGGCGTCAGTTGGACAGTCGGTTGAACAGTGAGGCGTCAGTTGGACAGTCGGTTGAACAGTGAGGCGTCAGTTGGACAGTCGGTTGAACAGTGAGGCGTCAGTTGGACAGTCGGTTGAACAGTGAGGCGTCAGTTGGACAGTCGGTTGAACAGTGAGGCGTCAGTTGGACAGTCGGTTGAACAGTGAGGCGTCAGTTGGACAGTCGGTTGAACAGTGAGGCGTCAGTTGGACAGTCGGTTGAACAGTGAGGCATCAGTTGGACAGTCGGTTGAACAGTGAGGCATCAGTTGGACAGTCGGTTGAACAGTGAGGCATCAGTTGTACAGTCAGTTGAAGAGTCGGTTGAACAGTGAGGCGTTAGCTGGAAGGACAGTGAACACTGACCCAGTGGCTGGCGATGATCTCTCCACAGTAGTTCATGAGGGTTGTAGCGTTCAGCTCCTCAGCCGTCTGGTAGAACCGGATGCAGTTCCTCACATTCACAGATGACATCACTCCTTTTTCACACCTTTTCCAGGGGACCGAAGGCAATGTTTCAGGTTAAAGATTACATTTGCCTGGATGTCAATGGAACACGAGGTGATTTCGAAATCTGACATCCCCTTATTTTGGTAACATTGAACAATGCAGTCATAGCCACAAAGAACACGTGCCTTAAGGTGTTCAAACCCACAGTGTTTCGTCTGGTTTCGGAGGGATGAGATGATATTACTTATAGGGAAGTACAAGAACTTTATATAAAAAAATATGACACACACACACACACACACACAGCCATTCGAATGTTTGGCATCACTTAGATGTCTTCATCATGAAAACATACAGCTCCGGAAAAAATTAAGAGACCACTGCACTTTTTTCTTTCCTTTCCAAAAAAGTTGAAACGGTTTGGAGAGAAGAACAGAGGGGTTATAATTAAGAGACCACTGCAAATTGAACGCTTCTGTTCCTCACTCAAAACCTGGCTTCTCAATGTTTTTGGAAAGGAAAGAAAAGGTGCCGTGGACTCTTAATTTTTTCAGGAGCTATACATAAAATGAGTTATATAGCAAAAGGAAACAGCCTTTGACAAGATTAGAAATAATAATTTGTAGTTGAAATAATAAAATGTCCTTCAAACTTTCCTTTTGTCAAAAAACACTCCATGTGCTGCAATTACAGCCTCGCAGACCTTTGGCATTCTAGTTGTCAATTTGTTGAGGTAATCTGAAGAGATGTAACCCCCATGCATCCTGAAGCACCTCCCACAAATTGGATTAGCTTGATCGCCACTTCTTACGTACGGTCAAGCTGCTCCCACAACAGCTCAATAAGGTTGAGATCCGCCACTCCATTATAGACAGAATACCAGCTGACCGCTTCTTCCCTAAATAATTTGTGTATAGTTTGGAGCTGTGGTTTGGCATTGTCCTGTGCTTTGTCACTGTCCTGTTGTAGGAGGAAATTGGCTCCAATCAAGCGCCATCCACAGGGTATGGCATGGCGTTGCAAAATGGAGTGATGGCCTTTCTTCTTCAAGATCCCTTTAACCCTCTACAAATCTCCCACTTCACCTCCAACAAAACATCCCCAGACCATCACGTTGCACCCACCAAGCCGGACAGATTGGCGTCAAGCCCTCCTCCAGCATCTTTTCATTTGGTCTGCGTCTGACCAATGTTCTTCTTTGTGATCCGAACACCTCAAACTTAGATGTGTCTGTTCATAACATGTTTTTCCAATCTTCCTCTGTCCAGCGTCTGTCTTTTTTTGCACCACTTTAAAACTTTTCTTTTTATTGGCCAGTCTAAGATATGGCTTTTTCTTTGCAATTATTTAATGAAGCTGCCAGTTGAGGACCTGCAAGGCATCTGTTTCTCAAACTAGAAAATCTAATGCATTTGACATCTTGCTCAGTTGGGCACCAGTTCCTCCCACTCATCTTTCCATTCTAGTTAAAGCCAGTTTACGCTGTCCTGTGAAGGGAGTAGTACACAGCGTGGTACAAGGTTTTTCAGTTTCTTGGCAATTTCTCATATGGAATAAGCCTTAATTTCTTAAATTAAAAATAGACTGACAAGTTTCAGAAGTTAGTTATTTGTTTCTGGATATTTTGAGCCTGTAATTAAACCCACAATTGATGATGCTCCAGATACTCAGTCTAAATGCCAGTTTATTTCTTCTTTAAATCAGCACAACAATTTTCAGCTGTGCTAACAACCGCAAAAAAGGGTTTTCGAATGATAAATGTACCTTTTAAAATGATAAACTTGGATTAGCAATCAAAGTACCATTGGAACACAAGACTGATGGTTGCTGATAATGGGCCTCTGTACGCCTATGTAGATATTCCAATTTTAAAAATGAGCGGTTTCCAGCTACAATAGTAATTTAAAACATTAAAACACTACACCGTATTTCTGTATAATACATATATAAAGTTCTGGTGACTTTCTAAAAGAATGAAAAATGCTGACACCATCTAAAACTTATTCCCAACACAAAAACGTTGCCCAATATCCCAGCCTTTTGGTAATATTATTTGTTAAATGATTCATACTTATTACTGTATATGATCTATATAATCAATTAATTAATGTAGCCCAACTGTTGCAACCGGTGTCTTTCCGGTAAGATAATCTAACCAATAACCGAAAGGTTGCTAGATCAAACCCCAAGAGCCGGCAACGTTAGTCCCTGAACAAGACCACCAACGCTAATTTCTCCTTGGTCCTTGCACTAATCCTGGAAAGAAAAAACTAAAATAAAAACCGGACTGCGTGTGTCCGGCAGCCTACCTCTCCCGGAGCAGCTGCAGTTGGAAGCGGTTGGCCAGCTTCATCAGCTCAATGAGGAAGGCGTCGTCCTCGCTGAGCTCCAGATTGTCTGTGTAGGCCCAGCGCAGCATCGCCATGGCAACCTCCGGCTTGGCATCTACAACACCCAGAATGGGGGAAACGACAGCGTCAACGACCCAGTGTGAAGGAAACATTTACTAAACGGCAGCTCCACTTTCGGTGAGTTGCCTTTGATGGAGACGGGTGAAATAAACGGTGGACTCGTACTTCATCTCCGGCTACATTCTGGGGCGTTGTGACGGCGACAGCCAGGAGGGAAACTCACCTGACAGGTCCAGTTCTGAAGTAGACGCCAGGCTGGCCAGGCTCCAGGCATCGCTGCGAGCGGCCAGGACAAACTTGTGAGCGTTGATCGTCTGCCCTCCGACAATCAACTTCAGGTCGCTACAGTCACGACATCAGTGGGAGAGAGAGAGCACAGTCCATACTCACTCGTCGCTACAGAACTCGGCATTGCATGCGCTTCCCAACATGTCTGTGGACAGCTGTTAATCACAGAGTCTACGACCTTGGGGTATTCTCTACGAGAAATAATTCATCGGTGGATGCCATCCAACAGTACAATGACTATCACATCAAGTAAAAGAAAATTATAATTACAAAAAAAATGTAATGCAGGTGGTCTAACTAACAGCGGCTGTACGCACGTGGGATCCCAGCTCCGTACCTGTACTGCTCCTGCAGGTAGAGTTCGGCCACGATGTCCAGCAGGCGGCTGATGAACGTGTCTCCCGCCCTGGCTCCGGCCGAGCCCTGGCCGGAGGCCTGAGCAGCCAGCACGGCACAGCGCCTCTCCGTATCAGCCAGCTTCTGCTGCATCTTCACATACTCCTGCCTCAGCAGGGCTAGATGCTTCTGCAACTTGGCCACCTCCTCTGTCCCTAGGGAGGGAGGGAGAGATGGGGTGTCAGGCAGAAGGTGAGAGAATTGGGTAAAGAGCTATGTCTATTGGTGGGAGCAGTGGCGATGAGCACTCCCACAGCACTGATTTGTTCATATACAACAGGTATAATCAGTGCTGTGATAGCAAATGGAAAGAGAGAACTTGATGTAGAACTGGGCTGTGACAACAAGTAATCTCATTTTGTCTTGTAACAGGAACCCAAAGATCAGCTAGCCTATGTATTGCTACAATGAAGCCCATTTTTGCAAGGCAGCTTCCTGCCTGTATAACAGGCCATGGTTGTTTCAGATTAGGGCTGAAGATGAGTCGAAGGCCAATCATAACAGGGTTGCACATAACTCCCCTCCCACATTTCCTTCCCTTTTCTTCCTAAGTTTCAGTAAAGAGGGAATGCTGACTCAGCACATTGCATTCACTTCATGGTTAAATCTAGGTGGCTGGCAAAGGGTTGAAAGCCAGAACCACCTGATCAACAGACAGGAAAGGATCGCTGCTGCAACAGGGAGATAAGATGAGCTGTTAAACGAAAAACTGGAGCCACAACCAAACAACATAGATATAAATTACAAAGTGCAACCTGTACACTTCATTCATAATGTTCCATTCATTTTAACTGCCAATGCTTTGAATGTTTAAAGCATATTACATTGAACCGAGCACCTTCAGACATATTTAAAATAAAAAAAGTTTATACAATCTAACTGGTGAAAAACTATTGACTTGAGTTGTTCTGAAGACGTACTGTAACTAAGCATGTAGCCTTTAGGAAGTAGAGTTGACTAGCTCTTATATGCACACTGCAACTCCGACGTCACACAGCATTTCGGTTTTATATAAAAAAAATACTCATTTCAGCACCAAAATGTTTTTAATAAAAACTATTGTATGTTACATCGGAGCCACATTCTGACAAACCTCGGTCCTTAACTTCAATAAAGTGAGTTGTTAAATACATGACTGCTAATTCACTGCAGAGGCTGAATGTAAAAAAATATTGTAATTGGACAGAAAATGCAAATAATTTGCAGAGTAACCAATTTAATATTCACTCAAGGTAAACTGCCCTATCACCAATAGCTCCAACCAAAACCCTGTCCGTTTAGGTATTCTAACTAGCTAGCTAACCGCAAGAAAACCAGTTTACAGTACTACTGTACATAAAAGCAATTGTACATTTGGTTACCATGTTTAATCTGTATTTAGACTACACTGTAGACAGAAACGCTACACATTATTATTGTACCGTTATTCTCATAATAAAAAATGACCTCGTCATTTTGATAATTTGCAAAGTCGCTAACGTCAGCAAGCTAGAGAAGTAACCACATCGACGAAAAAGGCCAACAAGTGTATAATCACCTTTGTTATGCATTCTGTGTTCGCAAATTATGTTTTCTTTTGCTACCAATACAGCTCATTACGTTCAACCACCCGGCGAATTACCTAACAAGTGCCTATAGAGTAGTTAACGTTAGCCGCCTTCTCCGCCCAACCCACACCACCACTGGTCAGCAACACCACCTGACTAGCAAACTGCGAAATTGACTTCTAACGGCACTAGACGGATGCAAGACACTTGTTTACGTCTTATTGCGCTGCAAATCCAAATAAGCTGAAATATAGCATAATCATTCAGTGACTCTGGCAATACATTTATTCGCATCTAATAAAGGGCGTATAAATATTCAAAAATCTATCACATACCTTCCGCCATGTTGTTTCCGTGGCTTTAGGTTTTCTATCGCGAGACGCGAGATGACAAAACGAAATATGGGCGGAGACAGTATATTCTCCGGTCTCCAATACTCAGTGGTCTCAGTCGGTCTGATCAGCATCTTCCTGGAGTAACCCCGTACCCAGGGGGGGCCTCGAAACGAGATTACCAAAATTACTTGGCACCTTTGACTAATAGTACTGTGAATTACATCGACTTGTTTCCATGTGTGCATTGTATGACTGATAGTGTGGTTCACTCTTACCTATAGAATATTTTAGATACACATACTATTCAGTTACTAAAATGCATACATTGGTAATGTATTTAGCTACAACCGCAAATTTGTGGTAAATTGCGGAGGGTGAGACATTTGTGCAAAGAACTGCAGTATGGTGAAGCGGTCCTTGTCTTGTCTAGACTGGAGACTGTTTTTGGCACAGCTCCCTGAAACCAATCCAAAAATAGACATCTTGTTTCCCAAATACTTCATCCTGGCCGGTGGCACAAAGGGAATAAGTCTGTGGCAATTACCACACATTAAATTGTTTAATAGCTCTTTTGAATATCCTGCAGCAGTAGTGCAATCAAAATGCACTGGAAAAGGGTGTACTCACTACTACCACCTTGTCGCATCTTATTTCCAGCTAGCTGTCTTAATGTAAATGCACTAAATCTATGACTCCAGACATTAAACTTAAGGCTGGTTTTACAGACACAGATTAGGCTTAATGTAGGACTAAAAAACAAATGCTCAATGGAGTTCTTATTGAACTAGATTTTTTAGTCCTAGACTGTGTCTGTGAAACCAGTCCCAAGTTTTGGCTACATTTCTTAAATATAATTGTAACCAGCTACATACTGTTTTCACCCAAGTAACCGTGGAGTCGTTTATCAACATCGAGGAGTCACCGATCCTTAAATGTAGCTTAAGCCTTAATGTCTTGAATGACAGAGAGGCGCTACACACCATGAACAGCAGGGGGTGTTTAGTCAGACAGGAAATAATACAGTGAGAATAAAAGAAAGCGCAAAACAGAGGTAAGGGTCTGATCATATGACAAATTGTGCATATCAACTTCATTGAAAGAAAACACCCTGGCAAATTACTGAAAAAGTCTTATTTTAGAATTCACTACAGGTGACAATTTTCATAACATGAAAAATATACATCAGTACTTTGTCTTTGTACATTAGGCAAGTAAACTGCAATATTCCAT
Organism: Esox lucius; assembly: GCF_011004845.1. NCBI lineage: Eukaryota > Metazoa > Chordata > Actinopteri > Esociformes > Esocidae > Esox > Esox lucius. The sequence continues at coordinate 47,043,181 of NC_047575.1, read as the reverse complement.
CAGAGCCAGAATTAAATAAAAATAAAAAAAAGAGGGGAGAATTGGGGATCAAAGAAAAAGGGAGAGAAAAAAAAAACAGGGCACATACACACTTTCACACCATTTAAATCAAACCCCAGAAACGACCAACAACGAAACCTAAAGTTAAAGCATGCATTTGAAATCCTACCTAGTACACCACCAAAAACAAAACAAGTGCTGCAAATTAATCTGCTTCATCCAGAGGAATACAGGAGAAATTGCTCCCCACATCATCACCCTAACACTCTTTAGAAAATAACAAAAATACAAAATAAAAACAGACAACAGTGGACAACACACCCAAGGTAAGGTTATTGCTACAATGAACTGTTACCAATATTTGAATTATACATCGTCTTGGTGTGTAAGATTATAAAAAAAGAAAATGCACGCTCATACATACACACTCAAGCAATGTTGTTTAGCAATTTCCCCAGACTTTTCCAAAACTAACTCTGGTTCAAAACCGGGTGCAATTGCCAAGCAATTTAATAGTAGGCACTTCAGAAAGAAAAAAGACAAATTTAAAAACATAACTATGAGCTTAATTTGTGCATGCGTGACTTAAAACGGACACACCTGAACACGACAAATGGGGGTAATGTCAGCCATGGTGGGTGGTGGGGTGGGTCTCAGCGCGGTGTTAAAATACTAAATAAAGACGCACGTATAACCTCATTCATTTGTTAAATGGTGACTTCCAGAAGCTTCCCCTGAAGTGCTTCGGGCGAAGGAACCCAACAGGACAAGTAGGCTACAGATCTGCGTGTTTTCCAGTGCATCCACAGACACAAGTGTAGATACAATTTTGGCCTTAAAACTCATGTCAGTCTAGAAACAACCCCTGCACTTCTCCAATACTGGCAACCTAGAAGATCAAACTCCAACCATTCTGCTTTCTACAAGACCCCGTCCATCAAAGCAACCTGCAACAGACCTATGCTAGTGCACACTAGAGCGGAGTTTGATGAGAGAAATGGACTAAAAACATAAAGAACTTACAGGGTTTCAATTCTAACTAGAAAGGCGCCATTTAAGTGTCTTGCTGGATGTACAGGAACAGTTAATATATTATCCGGTTTTATTTCTGTGCTATATACAGATCTTTACAATATCTTCCTGAAAAGGTTGAAGCATTTCATAGACTTCAAAAAATGCATTATTAATCTTTTATGTAGTTGTTGAGTTGGCACTTGCTTGGCAGCTTTCAGTCAGCCTCTGGTAACTGCTGTTATGTTCTATGGCAGGCCTATTGTTGCCAAACTTTTTCTGCCAAATGCAATGAAGACAAGCTGGCAAATAGGGTGGCAGAGCACAGGAAAACAATGCCATGTTGTTTCTCAACTGGAGACCTGTGAATGACAAGAACAGACATCTTTACACAGTGATATAGTGTAATTCAGTTAAAAGCATAAGGTCTTTCAGAGATTGCAGAGATAAATGAAGCGCTGAAGAGTGCGATAAGTTACTCGGAGATGCCATATAATAGGATCTTCAAAAATCACAAGACACGGCTTGTAAAAGATCTGAGGGCCCAAAGTCCAGAACACTTACCTGAAGATGTGAAGCCAGAAGCCGCTGGATAGAAATCACTCAAAGGCAGTCTCCTGGCTCTTTCTCACACAACGGGCAACTTTCCTTTTGAATTCGCCATGTCTGTCTTCCCTCCACTCTTTCTGTAGGCGAACAACGAGAGGGGGAAATGTTTAGTTGAAAAGTGGAGACAATTAATTCACAATTACAACAGAATGGAATATCCCTTCGCTCCTTTCGTCACAGATTTTCAATTTATTAAGAACTGCGATCAGTGTGAGCTTTGACTCCTCACGTAGAGACAACACTTACTGCAGCATCTACATTAGCAGGCGAGTCTCCGTTAGGGTCAGCCAACATGGAGATAACACTGATCATAATGGTTTCCACAGTGTGGATGGGAAGCCAGCGCTCCTCAGGCTTCTCATAGCCATACTTGTCCTCACCAGGTTCGTGCAAAATTGATATACATACATCACCATTCTTGTCAACTGCAAACAGGAGAAGATGCACAATATCAGACTCTTAACATCAGGTTTCAATACTTGAAGTAATTTTACTGCTTGAGTAAGTGAGTTGTGTTAAGGTTTCCATTAGCCAGTAATTCCCTGCTTTTGGCCAATTAAATTAATGTGTGTGAAAAATAAGATTTAAAAAAGTACTTGCAGCACGTAAGTGAAAGAGTCACAAATTAAAGCATTCTATTTGAGCTCTCAGCAACACATTTGTTTGTTAATGTGCGCAAGCAAACTGGTTGAAATTTCTCAGAAATACTGCATGATAGGTGGTAGAGGAAATCCACAGGTCCAGTAAGAGAATAGTGAGTATTAGTTTAGCTGTATAGTTCCCTGCGACCATCAGGTCAAATACACTAAAATGTAACAATTAAATGGGAAAATGATTTGGCTTGTCAGTAAATATATTAACAGACTATTCAGTAGCCTACTATACTTGTTTGCTGAAAAACAGTAAATGTGAACCATTTTAACATCTTCAAAATGCATGCTGAATTTGGATAAACAAAAAAAACAGAAGGATTTTTCAGTGCATTCCCTAAATGTAGTGAGAAATACTTTCCTGAACAGTAAAACAGACAAAACTATGGGTAACACTTTCAAAAGAAAACATACACATTACCTACTTACCATTAGGGTGCCATATATCTGTGATAAATTTCATTTTAGGTGGCCTGAGAGGATAGTCTTTGGGAAACGTGAGATGAGCTTTAAACACACCCCCTTCACTGTGAAAAGAAAGGCAGCATTAAATGCATATCATTACAGTCAAATATTGGGGGTTGAAAAGATACACAAACCACTTTACATTTTAGTCAATGCTTTTGGTTTCTAAGAACCTGAGCCCTGCCCCTTTTCTCCTCCAACTTGTAGTTATGATGTCTCATTGCAGCAACACCCAGGCTAAGGAGAGTTGAACATCAGGTAATGTGTCCTCAAACAAGTCCCACCAAGCAGTCCTGCTTCAAATTAAGTTGCTTGCCTATCCAGGAACTCAGTCGAGTCAACGCATGAACGGAAAATGCTCCCTTGACTCAGAATTTCAGTCAGCTTGCATTGGCCAACGTGCACTTTGTTTATCGGACTCCCAGCCACACCAAAATCCCCAAATATCAAGATGTTCTGAAAGTAACTGACAGCAGTAGTACATGACAAATAGCAATACATTCCTTGCCCAAATGCAAATACTCGCCAGCTGGCTGATCAACCCACCTAAACAGCTAAATTAGAGTGGAACTGGCAGACTTACTAGCAAGTGTCTGGTGGGCCGATGATTAAGACTTCCCATCTGTAGAGGTCATTATCATCTATCAAGCCTGCTGAGAATCCCTCCACCGGGTTCTTATTCAGCTCTGGGAAGTCAAGACAAAACATTTTAATATAATTGCTTTTTCCTGGGAAAAAGGGTATATTTGACTCTTGAACTCCACCTAGTGAATAAAGTGAGACTCGCTAATCAGTTGTTTGATGGAATGCTGGATCACACTTTTTAAGACTCGAGTGATATGTTCTTCTCTGTGACGATCTACATTTTGAACAAATCAGGTATATCCCTTAAGTGCCCATAATAACAAAGTAGCAGTTTAAACGGGGGGGGGGGGGGGGCAGTACAGCCAAAGACTAGCACCCATCTGCCACACCATAGACTCTGGTACAGAAAGAATCACCTGGGCATGTGTCTTGCAAATTAACACCTTTCCTTTTGAAACAAGCATCTCAACAAAAGTAAGCCAACAAAAGACATGTTAAGAAGTCCCCCAAAATGTACCCATATTTGCATTAAGTGGAAGTAAAACAAATATGCTGAATATGTTTTGCATGTTTCAGTGACATGATGATCAGTAATCAATCTAATAGGTTTTGAGTGGCATGGCATGTGTGGATCAAGGATTTCCTTTTTCAAAGACAGAGGCGGGGCCAGGGTAGGCCTCTGAATCACAGCCACATAGCACTTTAAATCTAGGTGTTAACCATCAGCTGTCACAAGTTGGCATGGAGCAGCACCTTATTTGTTTATATATACAACTTTTACATTATATATGAGGAAACCAGAAAGAACACAGGGAAATCAGCTGTACCATAGCTTATAAAATCGATTTGCATATACTTTAACATACATTCAACAGTGTTTATTTATATATATCTCAGCTTGACAGGCGCAACAGTACTGTATTAGCTAGGCACATTCCTGAATGTACCCTTGACACCTCGTTGTTTGAGGTAGCGTTAGCAAGTAAAACAGTTACCTATTAAATTTATGAGAAGTGGACAGGGACGATGCCCAAATATGCTTAGCTAAGCTGAATTGACATTCAGCTTAACAAGAGAGATGTTCTGCCTTCTGGGGAGCAAAACAATCGTTGCGCAAGTCAGATAATTCTTAAACAAAATAAGCGAATTTAGAGCTATTAACGGCCATGGCTTCATTTAAAGTTTTTGCGTAACTGAAGTATGACAGGCAAAACATTTCCAAATCTGATGACTAGTTGACAATTGGCTAATGTTAGCTAGCTAGCCTTCCAAATGACGTCCAAAACAAAGGGGTAACGAGCACATCAAAGTTGTTTAGCTACAATAGCTAGCTAACTTAACGTTGCATTGTTTCGCGTTCACGATAAACCTATCTAGCTAGAAGGTTATCATCAGCTAAAAAAGACAAACAATGACACGAAACGTACAGACCACATACTACCCATCGTAGCTACACTAGCCTCGCTAGGGTCCTGTACCCTATAAGTTACTGCCACTCACTATTTGGCTAGATAATTTAGCTAAATCTTCTAGCTAGCAAGCTAGTGCACATTTGTACCGTTAGCACAATTGGGAGCTTAAATTAAACATAGTTAAACAACTAGTTAACGCATTACAGTCTAAAATATGCATTGTACTATACTCAAGTAATTTGGAAAAAAGCCAACTGATGACAAATCATACCATGACAGTACTGCTGATTAAGAAAAAAGCCGAAACGAAGCTGAAATGATATACGGCCAGTGGGCCAAATTAGACGGATTAGCTAGATGGTTCTTAGCTAGCTAGTATTATAACAAACCGAAAAGCGAATCCGAATGCAAGCTTAGCTAGCTACGGTAGCTTACGTTTGCCACCACCAGTTTATAAATTACCTGCCAGCTGTCTCCTGAGTAAGAGTGCTGCCTGAGGCTCCGTCATGTTTTTACAATTTGGATTCTAAAATTATAAATGTTAATGGTCGGAGGTTAGGGAGTTAGCTACTTTCAATAAATAACGACAGCGTCAGTTGTTCTTTTCTAGTCCGTTTTGCTCAACATTCGTTCTGCGGCACATGCGCACTAAAAAGCAGAAAGGCGCGTGAAGACTGTTCTCCGGAGGGCGGCATAATCTGTAAAGAAGTCTTTAAAATCTTCAAAATCATTTTAGAATTTTTTATTTCTACTTCTATTTTACATTGACACGAAATTATGTCTAAATGTCTGCAGCACACCTGTAGAGTAAGAATCTGAATTTTAGTCAAATTCTCTCAGTGGATAAACCATATACCGTCTATGGGATAAACAGATGAAAGCATGTCGTGGGCTGGAAATAATTCGTAGACAGTCCCTAGGCAATCGCCAAGCCACCTTCCTCCGGGGAATCCCCATTAAATATGGATTTATGTTGATGGGACGAGTGAACAACATTTCCCACTTGCAAGATTGATATAACTAACTGCTAACTCAAGTTAAATGTCAATTCCAACCAACATGACTACATTTTTTTGTCTGAAAGGAACCTGCCCAGCTAGCAGCAGCCGGACCGAGCTCGGTTCAGTTAAGGCTGAGAGTCAGCGTCGGATGGTGACATCTGGGCCTACTGCAAGCCGACTTTGATGCCGCACACGGGCCATTATATGCGATAAAAGATCGTGAAGATTAAGGCAACTGCACGGCAAATTGTGATTTTTATCCCCCCATCCCCACTTTGGTTATAAGGGAAGTAAGAAGCAAATTGACATGTTCCGACCAGAATGTATTTAGTATGTTATGCATTCTGATCGCTTGTTTTTTAAAATAAATAACTGAGATTTTACAATTATGCCCTGTACGGTTTTTCTTGTCAAGAATTCCTCGCGCTCCTCTTCGCGAGCCGCAGTCTAGGTTTACAACTGACAGTTACAACTTTACTTCAGTGGATGTCCCGAAATGAGTAAGTGCGTCAGGTAGTGTAAAGCTAGCTACAATTTAGGGAACTGTCTAGCTAGCCAGTTATCCAATTTATAATAACCAGATCCAGATTGGACAAAAGTTAGATTTTTACATTCTTTGTCTGTTTGTTAAGCTGTTCACAGACTTTGAGGTTAAACTCATGGTCGTTAGCTGACTGTATACTTACAGCTCCGGAAAAAATTAAGAGATCACGGCATATTTTTCTTTCCTTTCCAAAAAAATTGAAAAATAACGTTTTGAGGAACAGAAGCGTTCAATTTGCAGTGGTCTCTTCATTTTAACCCGTGTGTTCCTCACTGAAAACCTTTTCGACTTTTTTGGAAAGGAAAGAAAACATTGCATTGGTCTCTTAATATTTTCCCAGAGCTGTATATAACCCAACCTTCAGGCTACTGTAGATATAGTAACTTTTGACAGCTAATAAAATGCAAGATAGTACAGTAATGATTTCCTGTGACAGGAAACACGTTTTACGGCAGTATATATCATATTCACACTTTTGCAGCTGCGAGAAATTCGGAATTGTCGCCTTAAATTAAGGTGGTGACGGTGTTGCGGTTTATAGCGACGCTGATAATACAACAATGTAGCAGTGAGGATTTGGGACTGTTGCAGTTATTTTTGTATCCGTCTTGCAGACACTATTTCTCCGGTATTACTGATCACTCCCATCTCTTTGAACCATTCCTCTACACACTGATAACCATTCATATCACCAATCACAGAACAGTGTTCTACAGTGATACAAGCTAGAATGGTCTTCTATCTGAAAAATTGTCTTTCAGGTTATACATTTTGGACTGGCTGGAGGGATGATGACAAAAGTAACAGTCTGTTGAATTTTAACACACCTTATGTTAATGCCCTGGCCATGAAACTGGAGAAGGGCAAATGAAAAGCAGACATTTAAGCCGCATGCACTAAAAGACATAGTTCTCAGTAAGTGTGCATTTCATTCAGGGCCATTGCATGGGAAATCATGCATTGTTACAGTTTCGTTTTCAATGGTTGAAATGTGTTGTTTTACAGTGAGGATTCTTTTTATTTTTTTTCAAAGGTGCTGTACTCCGAAACCCTCTGACTTCCAGTGCTTCTGACAGGGACATTGAAAAGTACATAAAGAGGTGGATGCAGCTGGCCTTGGACTGAGATGGAGGGAGAAAGAAGAGGGAGAGCTGGAGTAGAGAAGATTATCAGATTGGAGTGCAATAACAAGAGAGTCTCTGGCTAGGTTAGGTGTTTGGGCTCGGTTCATTTTAGGCATAAAAATCTGAGTTATTCTTTGGTTTTATAACAGTTGGATTTGTAAATAAGTAAATGTTACTAGCAAATCCTTTATAATGTATTTTGATATATAGTTCATGTAATATTATAGAAAAGTGTAAAATGAATAGGTAATAATAATCTAAATGTCAGTGAGCTTTGGCATCCCCATTTTGTTAGCAATTTGTGTGTGTGTGTGCATACGCTGGGTTGTGTCTGCTGTCAGTGTGTGATATTTGTAACATATTTGCTGTTAATAAAGAACCGGTTTACTCTGGCCGAGGCCGTGCAGTCATTCAATCTGACACCCAGCACCCCAAACTTGGTGACGACCAAATCTGTTCTTTACGCCACAATAATGGCCGACGTTGGTCTGATTGTTTGTTGCTAGCGGGGTGGTCAGGCTCCTCAATAGGTGTGATGCTAGTTATTGAAGTCTGTAGTGAGCTAGTTAATTCTGATCATCGCTCACCTTTTCTTTGACAAGAGCACTTGCATCTAGGCTACACTGGGTTGTGACAATACAAAACCTAATCCAAGGACTGAGGGGCTGTCGAACTGGTGATTGGAATGCAGCCACGAGTGGATGGAAGGCAATCAGAGACAGCCCAAAGACTTGACCTTTCATTCATTACCCCCCACAATAACACACATCCAGTCTTGATATGTGTTGGCCTCTCAGGATGAAATCAGTGGAAGGCTGAGGATTGGTCTCAATATGTCATGTGGGATATTTTAAAACAATACAAAATTACACTGAGTGGGCTGTTGGTGGTGCTAAAACAAACAACTGGAATTGGAAACTTTGCCAGTTCACACTGTTGATTGTGTTTGAGTTAAACGTGACATTTGGTACACAGGTTCCTCTCATTTCAAGACAAAAAGGGATGACCCGCTCAAATGATTGGGAATTTCACCTTCACTGCCAGTTCCTTATTGATGTCTGTTGGATAGATTTTAAAACCGGTCATCAAGAATAATAACCTCACAAGATAATGGAGGTTGTTATTAATCGATTTTCATATTTTAATCGACCCCCATCATGAGAAATATATAGGCATGTGTCTTTCCTTCCTTCCCTGTGGTCTAAATACAGCTTTGACATACCCTCAATTATTTTCTATTAGGGTTAGACAGTAGTTCTCCTCTGTGATTCTTGGAAACTGGTTGTAAAAGTGGTGTTTTGTAGCCAAAAGGCATCCCCAGTAATGTTATGTCATGTTCTGATGTACCGATATGTCATCAAAAACACTTGCTTTCAAACTTGGAAATGTCAAAGCTAACTGAGCTATGACACTTATAGATTTAGCACATTAAAACAACATATCTAGCTCAAAATGAATGACATTTAAATATATTTGTTATTTGCAAATGTCCATAACTGCATCTTTTAAGTTGTTATCAGTAACCAGATGAGAAGTAGTATATTACCAGTTTTAAGGTCTGCAAATTGTTGGATTCATGGTTTGCATGGATCGTGGTTTGAACTCATTGAGAAATGCTGATTGGCTAATGGCCTACAAACAACAAAATAATGTTGATGGGGTATGCAAAATGGGTCAACTGTGACTTTTATTTCCTGAATGTTTAGGCTTTAAGGACTAAAAACTCACTTCTTTTACTCGTTCTTCCACTTGCAAATTCTGTTTGTGTCAAAAGTTTTGTCTAAAGGGATACTTTGATTAAGTTCTAATGGATTACACATTAGTCTGTGTGTAATAATCAGTTCATGTGCAGTCATTCAAGTACCTGTTTTAAAGCCGTTTTATATCAGCAGCAGTCAAATAGTGCCTTATAGATTCTCAGCCTTTCACAAGCAAACAATGCAAAAACAAGCCTGAGGCTAGGAAGACAGGAACCTTGAAAGAAACCACAAGAGGAACCAGGCTCAAGTGTGGCCAGTCCTGATGTGGGTCCTTGCCTCTTTTCAATAATTAACAAGCCAAACTGTAAGGCATTTTCAATACCCTGTTTCCTTGGCGAAAGTTAGAAGTACCAATAAATATAGTGCACAGTACATGTCAGCAGGGAATCTTTTTTCTAACGGATACGTTTTTTTTTTTTTTTTGCAGTTGGTATGGAGATGAGTGGTTTAACAGTGTTTTTTGTAATCAGCACATCAGAATCAGATAGTGTTATAGTGGAAGACAATGAAAGGGAGTGTTTGAGTGTAAAAATGGTATCTACATTCAGAGAAGGCTTCACATATTTCCCAATATATCATCTTCTTTAAGCCTTCAACCGGCTGGTGAAAAATGTAAAATGTGGACATGGTTGTGTCCAGCATTGTCTCTGCCATTTAAAGAGTTACACAATAGCTTTTTACCTTGTTCTGCTCCGGATATACTGTATAAAGTTAAATCATGGCTATCTGGTCTGTGAAGAGGTATCCTAAATGCTGGTGTGCCCCTTAGTTTCTGTATTTCTAGCATGTTTAGAGATAGACATTGAAAGATATAATTTCCTACATACAATCTGTCCCATCAATTGAGATGTTAAAGACTAGATTCACCTTTATTGTCATTGAACAGTACAAGTACAGTACCAACGAAATGCAGTGAGCATCTAACCAGAAGTGCAAATAGAGGAGGGCAGAAAATGTATAAGTATTTACAAGTATTAAGTATACGTATATTACCAGTGGAATGTGTAGATGTGCAATACTAAATGAGGCAAATAGAGGAATGCAGAATGTTTTGTATTACGTATAGTGCATGTTACAAGTTAATAGGTGTGCGGTTAGAGATGGCAATTACAAAATGGCACTGAAGATGTGCAAACGAGGCAAATGGTGGTGATGTATTAAGGTAGCGTGTGCACCCGTGATGCAGAGATAGCAGCAATGAGTTCCTGAGGTAGACCTGCATGTGTAACAACTAAAAATGCAAGCACAATGGCAATTCTAAATGTGCAAAGAGGCACATTGAATGTACAAGGTGTATGTACAACTGAAATGCAGGGATAGCAGATAGACACGTACCTGTAACAACTTCATCAGGCACCAGAAGGCAGTGTCAGAGTAGTACAAGGGAGTAGTGCAACAAGGTCCCTGAGAGGGGGGCGGGGGGGGTGGTATGGTAAGTGATGGGTCAAAGAGTTCACAGAGTTCTCTGGGTAACAGAGTTCAGTAGGGTTACAGTAGATAGAGCAGGCTCAGGATAAGGTTCAGGAACAAGAAACTGTTCCTGAGCCTGCTGGTGCAGGGACAAAGAGACCTGAACCTCTCGCCTGATGGAAGGAGGGCAAACAGTTGGTGGCATGGGTGTGAAGGGTCCCTGAAGATTCTGCGTGCCCTGGAGGACTGTGATGTGCAGGGAGATTTTCTGCACCCATTGCAGGGCCTTCCGGTCGGCTATGTAGCAGCTGCTAAACCACACTGTGGTGCAGTTTGTCAGAATGCTCTCTATAGCGGTAGAAGTTCACAAGTTCACGAAGTAACCCGAAGCATTATATACAAGTTGTATGACAAGATACTTTGCATATTGTAAGTAGAGTTTAGTAAGTTGTAATTGTGTTTTGGGTTTTGAACGGCCATTGGCTTGTTTTTAAAATTGCGTCACAGTCAGGAGCTTTGTGAAAGCATATAGACCAACACAGAGGGGGCTGTTCCCTTGTGCTCACTGTTAATGCAATATCCCAGCAGCATATAAAAGTAAGAGCATAAGCAGAGCGTCCTTCATGGTGTTTCTGTTCCAGTCTTTAGTGTTGGGGACTCACATTGGGACTCCCTTTGACACTCAAAACAACATAATGGAGTGACCTGTGGAGAGATTTGAAGACTTCATGAACCAACACGTAAGATATCTTTCTTTCATCTTTAAGCCAGCCTGTAATAATGTGTTGTAGTGAATTACTGTGGATATTGGTGTTTTGCTAAGCTCAACAACTGAGTTGGTAGAACTTTCATGTGCACATAAATACACAACTCAGCATATGCCAGAGTGTAAAGGCTGTATCAAGTATAAACATTTTTGGTTTTTGGGTGTCCTAAACAATGCTATTGTGTTCTGTTGCTCTGGGAAGAAATTGCACTGACAATTGTTACATTGATACATTTGCACTGAATGACTCCCAGACTTTACTGTTGCTCGTTACGGTAACAACAGCCATCAGTGTAAAAACATGGAAATTACAGAAATGTAATTACATGTTTATATTAGACAATTTGATGTCAGAGGACTCTACATTTAGGTTTTTCAGCAGACACTCTTATCCGAGCAACTTAAAGTAATGTTTGCATGCATTTTTCTAATTTTTCGTACTGGCCCCCCAAATAGAACCACACCCATTACAGACTTTACAGACTAAGCAAAAAAGGAACCGAAACCCTAAACGTAATGTATTGATTAGGTCAACGTCTTTCATTTGCCTATAACCTATTTGAAAGCTTAATAAACAGCTAGTTGCAGATTAACTTATTATCAGTTGCCAGCGTCTTTAGAAACACAGGGTCTTGCCAGGGTCTGTAGTACTTTTGATTGAGTCAGTGTCTCAGTAGATCTTACAGTGGGGTGTAACAAAGGCTACACTTAATCAATAGCCTGAGTACCCCATCAATCAGTTCTCCTACTCAGGGCTAGAATGTTAAATATGCTTGAATTTACACCTGCATGTCAGAGATGTGCCAGGCAGGACGTGACCATTAATCATGGGAAAAGTGAGCAATATGCGTGAGCGCTACATGTTCTTTACCAAAACTCTGGGGGGGGGGCTCCATAAAAAATGTGGCGCTCGTTACCTGGGAAGGTGGCATCTCGAGCTTTTGATATCTGCGAGTTTACACAAGAAAATAATCCAGCATCTCAAGTCTTCTTTGATATGTCTCAGAAAATGTAGCGTAGTGTAAATAAGTTCTAACTGTATAGGGCTTACAGAGGCTTTCAGCAAACAACTGTTGTAAAGCAAACACATACATGTACAACATAAAGAGTGTTGAAGTCTGGCCACCATTGTTACAACCTAAATGGCCTGTTTTATAACAAACCTTGTGTCCTGAATGACATAATGAGATAATTATTGTTGCTTGGCCAGGAAGCATATGTTGAATGTGGAACAACTATAGTGAATCAGCCATATACTTTTACACGGAGACATCCTGTAACCCAAATTACCCACCTTCATTCAACAGCTGTATCTCAAGAGTGTTTGTCACTTAAAAATAGAGATCAACTCATTTGGGCTTTGACTAAAATAGACAAGGGTTCAATGACATTAACGCTCCTTTTAGGTGGGCCAGCAGTGGGTATGACCCTAAAGGGTTTGAAATCCAAAAATCAGATTAACTCACAGAAAAGTGTTTTCTTCAGTCACGGCCTGATCAAGGCCAAGTGAGAGGAGGAGCATAAATGCAATCTTCTCCTTCAGCTCTCTGATTCACTATGTCTAAATAAGACATCAAATCACTTGCCAGAAGTGGTTTCACCGCTGTGTGACATCGAGAATGGACCATTCACCACCCCGTTCTTACACAAAAACTAGGGAGGTAAATCAATATCTGGTAAATAAGACCGCATCTTTCCCTGTCTGAGATTAGGTCAGAACAATCTAAACCACATTTCTTCAACCTCTCAAGCCAACTCCAGACGTGCTTAGCAACAGACTTGTTCCTCACTCAGACCCGATCAGCTGCCCTAAACAATGGTTTCTTTGCACATGAGTGGTGGACCTGTAGTTGCCCGGTAATCAGGACCGGAGACAGAAAACTGCTGTTTGCAATTACACTGTACCAGTCTTTTACACTGTACCAGTATTTCAAGTCAAGTAACAAAATGATGACTGCCATTTAAACCTATTTTTTGGCATGCATTTTTGAGAACTGAAATCTGCAAATGTGATATATACAATCTTGATTCTTATCATTGGGATCTGTGGTAAAGACATCTCTCAAAAAGACACAACGCTGGTACTCTATTAAGGGGCATGTCACTCTGAAAGAGACAACCATACTGGTGCAATCTGCCATTCATGTAGTTACTGACAATCTTCGAATTTGGGACAGATCATTGTCCCAAGTGTCCAATCGTGGCTTTAACCCATCCATTTAACAGGTTTCCTTTCCTCTCAGATCCGTGAATAAAGGGCTCCGGGCTGGTAGAAATGGAGACGAACGGGCCAGTCATGTCTCGGCAGGAGGGGGAGAAGACCCACCAGAGTTCGGCTTCCACGCGCTATGGCTCGGTAGCTGACAGCATTTCTGCGCCTGAGCCGGAGGAGACGACGACAGTTATCTCTTCAGAACGCGCCTATGTAACAGTCGCCATTCTCTGTTATGTGAACTTAATCAATTACATGGACCGGTACACAATCGCTGGTGAGACTCTTTCTGCACTTCTATTGAAAACTGCTTACATGCGCACCTGGAGCTTTCCTATTTTTGCATGTTGTCTCTGGCCCATATTTACGGAACAGGATTAGTGCCAAGCAATAATAATAAATAATAAAACCATCTCGATTCGTTACATTTTGAGAAAAAAGTCGAAATACAATCTTGAGAATAAACTCATTAAATATCGAGAATAAAGTTTAATAATCCGTCTTATGGTATCCTGGGAAACCACGAAACCTCGCTGAATCGCGCGTAGGTGAAGCCAGCGATAACCTTGCATTTGTCCACTGGTTGTCAATTCATGTTGGACAAAAGCGAGTACATCGCGCAAATTAGACAGATTTTTCCTTCTAAAAAGACCTAGCCGCTTGCAAATTCTTTTTAAAGTTCGTATGCTAATTATAATTCTGTCATAATTAGCTTAGGTTGATAGTATTTCTGTGTTACTGAAAGAAAGTCTATAATATAGCTTGACTAATTGATCCAACTCTGCCATGTCCTCTATCAGTAGGCTATGCAATGCACACTGATCGAATGCGTTATTCTCTACATTTAATTTCGACTTTTATTCTCGATATTTAATGAGTTTATTCTCAAGATTGTATTTAGACTTTTTTCTCGAAATATAACGAGTTTTTTCTCGAAACACAACGACTTTATTCTCGATATTTAATGACTTTTTTCTCGAAATATAACGAATTTATTCGCGATATTTAATGAGTTTATTCTCAAGATTGTATTTCAACTTTTTTCTCGAAATTTAACGAGTTTAATCTCGCATTATAATGACTTTAATGTCGAGATGGTTTTATTTTTTATTATTGCTTGGCACTAATCCTCTTCCGTACATATTTATGTTATTTTCTCATGCCAACAATTTCTGACGCTGTATGGAGGGTGCACATTTGACTAACGAAAGAAAAACTTTTTTTTTCTTTTCTAACAGGAGTCCTTCTGAGTATCCAGAACTTCTTTGAAATAAAGGACAGCATGTCTGGACTACTACAGACTGGTATAATATGATGACTCATATTAATATTCCCATAATACATCGTTCTGGTTATCAGTATATACCTGCTTGTAAACACCCAGAAGTTTATCATAAAAATAGCTTCTTTACTTACTGAAAGACAGGAAGTGGCTAGATTGGAAATAACTTCTCTTCCTGTTCAAGTATATTTATCATATGCACCGAATAACCATCGGAGATACCGATTTTGCTATTTTCATGTATCTATTTGTGTGTCTACTGGTTCTAATTTAACACCAAAGATTTAACACGTAGATTTTATTTGCTCCTCTAAATCACAATGATCATCTGTGGACCAAATTGTTTTCAGAGAAAATAAATATTTCATTACGACTTGGCCTGGAGATCGTAGTGATGCCATTATGGAGAATAAGATTCAGTAACAAAGGAGGACAACTTAACCACCGCAAGCTGAATTAGGCCAAGTCGTCTTGGACCATCTCTGAGCCCATTTTGTTTTCACCCCTAGACTTTCTAATCTGCAGCATAGTAAAGCAGCATTTGTCAATAGTATCAACAATGCATTTTTTACTGAAGGGTATTGTAGCATTGACTTAAACAATGTTCTTGTGTTGCAGCTATGGTTATTGGTTAAAATACAATTCCCTTGACTGCGGACATTTTGTTTTGAATGCCAAGGTGGAGATACAGTGGGGAGAACAAGTATTTGATACACTGCCAGGTTTTCCCACTTACATAGCATGTAGAAGTCTGTAATTTTTATCATAGGTACTCTTCAACTGTGAGTGACGGAATCTAAAACAAAAATCCAGAAAATCACATTGTATGATTTTTAAGTAATTCATTTGCATTTTATTGCATGACATAAGTATTTGATACATCAGAAAAGCAGAACTTAATATTTGGTACAGAAACCTTTATTTGCAATTACAGATATCATATGTTTCCTGTAGTTCTTGACCAGGTTTGCACACACTGCTGCAGGGATTTTGGCCCACTCCTCCATACAGACCTTCTCCAGATCCTTCAGGTTTCAGGGCTGTCGCTGGGCAATACAGACTTTCAGCTCCCTCCAAAGATTTTCTATTGGGTTCAGGTCTGGAGACTGGCTAGACCACTCCAGGACCTTGAGATGCTTCTTACGGAGCCACTCCTTAGTTGCCTTGGCTGTGTTTTTGGTCGTTGTCCTGCTAGAAGACCCAGCCACGACCCATCTTCAATGCTCTTACTGAGGGAAGGAGGTTGTTGGCCAAGATCTCGCGATACATGGCCCCATCCATCCTCCCCTCAATACGGTGCAGTCGTCCTGTCCCCTTTGCAGAAAAGCATCCTCAAAGAATGATGTTTCCACCTCCATGCTTCACGGTTGGGATGGTGTTCTTGGGGTTGTACTCATCCTTCTTCTTCCTCCAAACACGGCGAGTGGAGTTTAGACCAAAAAGCTCTATTTTTGTCTCATCAGACCACATGACCTTCTCCCATTCCTCCTCTGGATCATCCAGATGGTCATTGGCAAACTTCAGATGGGCCTGGACATGTGCTGGCTTGAGCAGGGGTACCTTGAGTGCGCTGCAGGATTTTAATCCATGACGGCGTAGTGTGTTACTAATGTTTTTTTTTTTAAACTGTGGTCCCAGCTCTCTTCTGGTCATTGACCAGGTCCTGCCGTGTAGTTCTGGGCTAATCCCTCACCCTCCTCATGATCATTGATTCCCCACGAGGTGAGATCTTGCATGGAGCCCCAGACCGAGGGAGATTGACCGTCATCTTGAACTTCTTCCATTTTCTAATAATTGTGCCAACAGTTGTTGCCTTCTCACCAAGCTGCTTGCCTATTGTCCTGTAGCCCATTCCAGCCTTGTGCAGGTCTACCATTTTATCCCTGATATCCTTACACAGCTCTCTGGTCTTGGCCATTGTGGAGAGGTTGGAGTCTGTTTGATTGAGTGTGTGGACAGGTATCTTTTATACAGGTAACGAGTTCAAACAGGTGCAGTTAATACAGGTAATGAGTGGAGAACAGGAGGGCTTCTTAAAGAAAAACTAACAGGTCTGTGAGAGCCGGAATTCTTACTGGTTGGTAGGTGATCAAATACTTAGGTCATGCAATAAAATGCAAATTAATTATTTAAAAATCATACAATGAGATTTTCTGGATTTTTGTTTTAGATTCCGTCTCTCACAGTTGAAGTGTACCTATGATAAAAATGACAGACCTCTACATGCTTTGTAAGTGGGAAAACCTGCAAAATCGGCAGTGCATCAAATACTTGTTCTCCCCACTGTAATAGTTAATTGCCACCCACTTCTGACAACCTCACTCCAACAAAATGAATGATCCTCTCTCATGACGTTGCAAACTGAAAAAATTACTAAAACTCTGTTTCTCTGTCTCACATATGATTTGTTAATGTGTTCACAGTTTTCATCTGCAGTTTCATTGTGTTGGCTCCAATCTTTGGTTACCTTGGTGACCGGTACAACAGGAAGTTAATCATGATTGGTGGGCTGACTGTATGGGTGGCAATGACCCTGACCAGCTCTTTTGTCACAAAGTCGGTAAGTGAAACATTGTGGCAGGCTTGAATACATCATACTCTGGTCACTAACTGCAAACAGTCTGATAAAAAAAATGAACAAGAAAATGAACCAGGCAAGCCTAGTTCGACCAGTCCACAATTGGAAGGGATGAATGTTGTTGCTCTTATTGGATTCGAGACGGTGACTCCTATATGTGACAGGCTGTGTCTTTAACCACTGCGCCACTAAGCTGTACATGTGCAGAGTGTTCGGCATTATCAATCCAATTAGTTGAAACTCCACGGTTCTTGAAACTATTTCCCTATATTAGATTGGGACATACTACCTCGGCATAAAATTGCGTCTCTACATTAGATCATTTTGTCACGCATTAACATCACGCCAAGTTTGAATATGTCGCTAGACACCATTAAACATTGTTTTAAAATGACTAACGTTTCTTATTACGTTTACCTTCACCACAAATAGCATCTATGAACTGTATTGCGTTTGCCACTGGCCGTTTTAACAGCTTATTAGCCAGTAATAGGCTTACTGGTATCTACTAAATTTCTACTTGGAATAGTCATAAGAATTGAACAATTGCTAACGAGACTGAAGATGAACTTTACACTGCCAAAGCTATTTCATTTCATGGCACAACAATGTTTGTTTTTCTTTCATTCGTGAATGACATTGATATAATAACTAACAATATAGGTGACGATAACTTTTATCGTCAAGTGAAAAGACGAGAAAATCATGGAAACCCTTCTTTTACTGCGCAAGGCGTTGTGGTCTATATAACCTCAAAAAGCATGCACGGATGCGCACTTCGAAAATCCACCAGAAATAGTCACAATATTAATGTAAACAGTCTTATTTTAGGCTCACTATAACGTAGCTACTGAAGGTTGTAGCCAGCAAAGTTTTTGTCTATCCTGAACAAATCTTAATGAATTATTTGTTCTGTCGGAGGCGTGGATCGAACACCGGTCACCCACACGGAAGTCTGCATCTCTAACCACTATGCTACATAACAACGTGTAGTCACCCAGTCAGTCAGACAGGCACTCAATAAGGGACATTCGCACTTCTTGGCCGGCTCCGCTTACACGGTCCAGCAAAAACACTGGACGGGGACTAAATTTGACTTGGCAGACAAAGGCATTGAGCCTGCATCCTGCAACGCTCTAAACACAATACAGCTCCGGGAAAAAGTAAGAGACCACTGCTCCTTTTTCTTTCCTTTCCAAAAAAGTTGAAAAGGAAGATTTTGAGTGAGGAACAGAAAGAATTAGCCCTTCTGTTCCTCACTCAAAATCTTCCTTTTCAACTTTTTTGGAAAGGAAATAAAAGGTGCAGTGGTCTCTTAATTTTTTCCGGAGCTGTATATTATTTCCAAGGATATGCAAACTTTTGAGCACAATTTTTTGTGGTAAAGTACACAACACAGGATATTTCAGAAAATATACATTCAGTTACATACAGTTATTGTTAGACTTTGGGTTAGTGGTTAAGTTTAGGAATCAAGATTAAGGTTAATTTTAGGAAATTATAAGTTATGGTTTGGTGTAGGGTTAGGAATTAAGAATAAAGGTTAGGTTTTATGGAAAATTAAATGTCAAATGTCTGTATAGTCCTTTTTGTGGTCATTTATATTGAGGTCCCTGGTTGTACACTCTAGACTGATCTTCATATCTGTGATGGACATTTAGGTCCGTGCTTTCAAGTTAATTGTACAATCCTGTAAAATCAAGTGTAAATTCATTTCACTAAGTCACAGTTGTGTCAAGATGCCGATCTGTGTAGTCAGACTTGTGGTTATTCCTTTTGACTGGAACCCAGGTGGGAAATAACCGTAACATCTGCATTCCTCCTTGGTGTGATGAGCACATAATATGACGGTGTTGGCACACTGTCACACCTAATGATGTGTAATTTTTCCAGAGCTGTAGGTCTTCTGATTTCAGAACCACTTGGTGCATGAACGCTGGGTATAAATCGTCAATATGGGTGTGTTTTCAGTATTTCTGGCTGTTGGTGCTCTTCAGAGCCCTGGTGGGGACAGGTGAGGCCAGTTACTCCACCATCGCTCCCACCATTATTGGAGACCTGTTCTCTGGAACCAAGAGGACCATCATGATCTCCGCCTTCTACATCTTCATTCCAGTGGGAAGGTCAGAGTCCACAGAGTATTTTAATAATCGCAATGTTGCATCCAATATAACCATTAGTGCAGTACATTTAACCAGTATTGCACTCAACCACTGAAGTGCCTTCTTTGTGTGTGTACTAATGAATGGCTTGTGATCCTTGTCTCATCTTTGTCTTCATTCAGCTTTGTCACTATATACAGATCCTCCATTTATCCTGCCATAAGTAATATGCAGTTGCACTCATCAGTCATCTTCTAACAGAGCTCACATAATTAAACACAGGGAAAACATATGGAATATATACATTTTACCAACAAAGTCCTCCAGTCTTTTTTATGTTTAGGGCCATTGGGGAAGTATTCACATACGGTTGTGCTCAAAAGTTTGCATACCCTTGGAGAATTGATAATATATGTACCATTTGTAAAGAAAGGTGAGTGAGCAGGCAAAACACGTATTTTATTTCTTATGGGAATCACATTGTGCATCCATGTGAGAGCTAACAAACTCATTGACTGTTTATACACTGACATCAATTGCTATTTAAAAAGCCACAAGTGTGGGAAATTCCCCGTTTATTGCCATTTTCACCTGTGTGTGTCACCTTGTGTGTATGTAACAAGGCCAAACATTCAAGGGTATGTAAACTTTTGATCAGGGCCATTTGGGTGATTTCTGTCATCATTATGATTTAAAAAGCCAAACAACTATGTGATAATAAATGTCTTCATATGATCACTATCCTTAAATAAAATATTTGATCGGTCATATTTTCAAAATCAATTTCTGCCAGGATATGCAAACTTATGAGCACAACTGTATGAACAGATATCACCCAAAACCACAATAAGCGTGTATGGTCTGGCTTTCATATCTTGACTACTTATTCACTACAACAATCAAGTAATGAACATCTCTGATTACTTTAGCAAACACCATCAAACATACTCGTTAAGCTGGAGTAGTGCAAAGTCTCCATGCAGTCCAAACAGGATTTGTGTAGTAATTAGGTAGTAAAAGTTAATAAAAAAGCAAATTACTTTGGCTGCCTGTGGCTGTTTGTGTAAGCTAGTTCTTGTTTCTCAATAAAAATATATTTGAAATAAAAAGCCCACATAAATCAGGTCTAAAATATGTCTTTCCGCTATCTACTAATATCCCATTTGGACACTAAGCTTGCTCACATTGCAGTATCAATGTCCCCCCTGTCCCTGTTCTTTTTTTTCAGTGGTCTGGGATATATAATTGGATCCTATGTTGCCAGCGCCACAGGAGACTGGCGATGGGCCTTAAGAGTAAGTCACAAGAACCCAGAAACATGCTCTCACACACCAACCACTGTGACACATTACCCCCAGTCTGTCTTTCTCTCTGTCTCAGCTCAGTCTACAAACTGTAAGACATTACCCCCAGTCTGTCTTTCTCTCTGTCTCAGCTCAATCTACAAACTGTAAGACATTACCCCCAGTCCGTCTTTCTCTCTGTCTCAGCTCAATCTACAAACTGTAAGACATTACCCCCAGTCTGTCTTTCTCTCTGTCTCAGCTCAATCTACAAACTGTAAGACATTACCCCCAGTCCGTCTTTCTCTCTGTCTCAGCTCAATCTACAAACTGTAAGACATTACCCCCAATCTGTCTTTCTCTCTGTCTCAGCTCAATCTACAAACTGTAAGACATTACCTCCAGTCTGTCTTTCTCTCCATCTCAGCTCAATCTACAAACTGTGAGACATTACCTCCAGTCTGTCTTTGCTTGTCTCTCTTTCTGTCTGTCTAAGATCAATCTGAAACCTGTGACACATTACCCCCAGTCTGTCTTTGCTTGTCTCTCTTTCTGTCTGTCTCAGATCAATCTGAAAACTGTGACACATTACCCCCAGTCTGTCTTTGCTTGTCTCTCTTTCTGTCTGTTTCAGATCAATCTGAAAACTGTGACACATTACCCCCAGTCTGTCTTTGCTTGTCTCTCTTTCTGTCTGTCTCAGATCAATCTGAAAGCTGTGACACATTACCCCCAGTCTGTCTTTGCTTGTCTGTCTTTCTGTCTGTCTCAGCTCAATCAGCAAACTGTGACATTATCCCCTGTCTATCTCTCCGTCTCTCTCTCCCTCTGTCTGTCTTGCTGTTGGACTCAGCTCAATCCCATCCTTGGTTCCTTCGGTCTGCTCCTGCTGGCTGTGTTCTGCCCCAACCCCTCACGAGGCGCCTCAGAGGCCCATGGAGGCAACCGCATGCAGCACACCTCGTACCTGGAGGACATCAAGTACCTTCTGAAGAAGTAGGAGAACATGACTAAACAGGCCATGATTCAAAAAACAATGTTTCCCTGTGATTGAACACGACCTCTTCAACCAGTATCGTCTCATGTAACTGAAAATACTGTATGGAGTAGATACCACAATTTGTTTCTTGATGTGTCTGGCATATAATTTTTCCCCATGCATCAAGTTTACAGAAAGGAAAATGCTTTGGATTTTATGCCACGTTTACATTTTCTTTAACAACTCAGTGACAAGGTTTTAGTAAAGTTAACTAAAAGTCAACATTTAGTAAAGTTAACCCATTGACCATTTGTGTATAATGTCTCTGTCTGTGTCTACAGTAAGAGCTTTGTGTGGTCGTCCCTGGGAGTGACAGCCATGGCCTTTCTGACCGGAGCACTGGCCTTCTGGACCCCCATCTTCCTGGACCGAGCTCAGATCAATCAAGGCATCCAACCACCGTGCACTGCTGAACCCTGCAACACAACTAACAGGTGACAATTAATGAACACTGAACTGACAGGACATGTGTCATAAAGGAATTAACAAATTAGCTAATGACCAATAATCTTTATTTTCATTCTAATTATTCAGGCATTGGCCTCTGACCATTTCGTACTATCTTTGCTTGAATCCCTTGAAATGATATCAGTTTGAATTACATTTCCACTGTCTTCCTGTCCAGTTATGTCTTCGGGGGATTGACGGTGGTGACGGGCATTCTGGGTGTTTCTTTGGGCAGCACCATCTCCAGGAGGCTGAGGGACAGGGTGCCCAATGCTGACCCCCTCATCTGTGCTGTGGGCATGCTCAGCTCCGCCCCCTGCTTCTTTGCTGCCATCATACTGGCGTCTACAAGTGTTCCTGCCACTTATGTACGACTTAGTTTTAATTTGTATTTTTACTTGCTCTTTGAGGTCTTGGCTGGGCCACTGTGGAATCACAGGTGCTGACTTCACAATAGAAGTACATCTGCCCTCATTTGGGGTTGAAAAGTAAAACATGTATGAACAAACATCACGTGACCACACCGCATGTTGTTTTTGAATGCCTTAAATGTCTTGTTCTGCCCAGGTGTTCATTGGCATTGGGGAGATTCTCATATCACTGAACTGGTCCATTCTAGCAGACATCCTCCTGGTGAGTTTGATTCACTACCATTCAGCGAATCACAAGGTGTCCAAGGACAGTAACCGGTCAGTTTCAGCGTATTAGGCGTGTGTGCTCTTTCGTGACAAAGATGAGTAGGTAACATGCCTTTCCGAGTCTATGCCAAATGAATGGTCTTGTTTGTTGATGCTGACAAAGCCTGTTTTCCGGTTGTCTGTTGGAGTGAACCTATAAGTCACTACCTGGATGTATTTCTTCCCAGTATGTGGTGGTGCCAACCCGAAGAGCTACAGCCGAAGCCCTACAAATCATGGTCTGTCATCTCCTTGGAGATGCCGGGAGCCCTTACCTGATAGGCACAGTAAGTCATTTCAAATGGATGACACTGCCTTCTTATAGTTCAATCTAAATCAGCCCAACAGTAAAATGATGTCAACTTTAAAATAAATGACCCTGCTTTCCAGAACTCTTGGTTAAAGGAAGCCCAAAAACAGGAGAAAATAATCAGGAAATTTTAAATCTGCCAACCAAGATTTCTGGAAAATGTGGAAATAATTATTTAAAGTGGGCCTCCGATTTTCAATACGATATGTCCCTCATTTAGTTCCCATTGAACTAAATCAGGTGAAATGGAAGTGACCCTAATCCCATTGGCCACCGCCTCGTCTCTATGCCCCACCGCTGGCCTGTAGATTTCGGACGCTCTGAGGTCCCAGCTGAACACACACGAGTGGAAATTCCGGAGCCTGGAGTATAGTTTCCTGCTGTGTCCGTTCGTAGGGGTCTTGGGCGGGCTGTTCTTCCTCATGACCGCAGTTTACATCACCAAGGACCGGAAGGAGGCTGAGCTCCTCGCTACAGGTAGATACCACCAGCTCACCTGATTCTCCAAGTACAGGGCAGATAAGTGGGCAAAATGAATTGATTGTGTTACCTCTGTAACAGATCAAATATATGCAGAGGTTGGAGATCTCAGAACCACGGACATATTCTATTGGGTTTCTTTTCGGACATTTATACATTCTAACTTTAATGTTCAGAAAATCCCCACAGAGATAGAAAGTCTACTTAGCAGTTGGGTTTATTAAATTTAAATTATATTTAAAATATGCAATTTGAGGTTAGCGGTAAGGGTTAGATATTAGGGCTAGGTTCAATGCCAGTTTAATATTTAGGGTCAGACATGATAGGCATTATCTCCATGCATGGACCTCTCAGCAGGTTAGCGTACCTGCCCACATGCCTGCGATGGCTGCCAGGTACTAAGAGCTTTCTGTTTGTGTTAGTTGGCGCTGGTCTGGACAGAATCAGGCCACATGATAGTGACAAATCCTCTCGGGCTGACAGTGGCTTTCTTGTCTTCACCACGAATCCCGACCCCACAGATTTCCTCTCTCTCTCTTCGTCTCTGTCCTTCACACTCAGGCCTTAATTGGAGAGGGGAGGCTCAGAATTATGGTTTTGTTATGGATGGAATGGAAGACGTGGAATTGCCTCAAACCCTCCACCTATGTGAAGCGATCCTTTCCATGCACAGTGATTCGTCGTCTTCTTCTCCTCCATTGCCTCTTCTAGGCAGTGTATTCTACTCTGTTTAAGCTCAGCTGCTCCTCGGCACACTTTAACAAAATACTTCCATTGTTCATATGAAAAAAATATTGTCACTGTCGATTCACAAAAGTGTTTTTTGTCTAAATATTGTTTAGTCTTTCGTGGCCGACCAAATTTGAGTGTCCCATTATTCGTACAATGTTAATCTGGTCTCTGGAGACCAGACGGCTATGGTTTCGGAAAATTACATCATTTAAAATGTTCACCTGCTAAAAATGGACACAAAGTTGCTCAGTTAGTGTTTATGTGAGAAAACGTACAATAAAATAGTAATTTTACCATCTCAAACTGTTGAATATATTTTAAATAACAACACATTCAGGGGTCATACCCACATAGGTTTTCTAGAACTTTTGGTTTAAACCTGAAAGAATTAAATGGCTACATGCTAGCTTGCCACAGTGCTAGGGGCCGACCAACTGAACAGATAATGACATTTAGAAACTAGATGCTTATCTCCCGCAGCTGACCAGATTGCACCAGGTTTCACCCCGTAAAACAAATCAGTGAAAGTACTACGCCACTTACAGTGTAAACACTGCATTATATTTTAAAATGTATCAGATACTGTATGTCTCATTAATAGCCATAATCATGGTAATATACGCTAACGTTGAACTGTTTGAGGTCTCTTAGAAATGTCCTTGTTTTCCATGAAAACATAAATGAAATGAGTTTGAATAGGAAATACAACCGGAATATAAGAACTAAAGTCATTGACAGGGTTAGAAATAATGATTTTTTTATTGAAATAATGTGTCCTTCAAACTTTGCTTTCCACAAATAATTCTCCATTTGCAGCAATTACAGCCTTGCAGACCTTTGGCATTCTAGTTGTCAATTTGTTGAGTTAATCTGAAGAGATTTAACCCCAGGCTTCCTGAAGCACCTCCCACAAGTTGGATTGACTTTATGGAGACCATTCGGTCAAGCTGCTCCCACAACAGCTCAATAGGGTTGAGATCCGGTGACTGTTCTGGCCACTCCATTATAGACAGAATACCAGTAGACTGCTTGTTCCCTAAATAGTTCTTGCATAGTTTGGAGCTGTGCTTTGGGTCATTGTCCTGTTTTAGGAGGAAATTGGCTCTAATGTAGCTCCAACCACAGGGTATGGCATGGTGCTGCAAAATGGAGTGATAACCTTCCCTCCAGATCCCTTTTACCCTGTACAAATCTCTCACTTCACCACCACCAAAGCTCCCCCAGACCATCACATTGCCTCCACCATGCTTGAAAGTTGGCATCAAGCCCTCCTCCAGCATCTTTTCATTTGGTCTGCGTCTGACCAATGTTCTTCCTCAAACTTAGATTTCTCTGTCCATAACACTTTTTTTCCAATCTTCCCCTGTCCAGTGTTAGTGTTAATTTGCCCATCTTAATCTTTTCTTTTAATTGGCCAAACTGAAATATATTGCTTTTTCTTCGCAAATCCGCCGAGAAGGCCAATATCCCATAGTCGCCTCTTGACTGTTGACAGTGAGACTGGTGTTTTTCGCGTACCATGTAATGAAGCTGCCAGCTGAGGTGTCTGTTTCTCAAACTAGACACTCCAATGTATTTGTCATCTTGCTCTGTTGTGCACCGGGGCCTCCCACTCCTCTTTCTATTCTGGTTAGAGCCAGTTTACGCTGTTCTGTGAAGGGAGTAGTACACAGCACATAAGCCATCTACACAGGGATGGGTGCATATACAGAGCCAAGTAACATTTCTGGACCCTGGCTGCTCACATGTATGATGTGTTTCCCCTGACCTCTACCTTCTATGTTATCTGTGTGTGTTTCAGGAGTCTGTGTACCGGTACAGGCGAACCCCTAGCTAGGCCCCACGCAGCACTGAGGTGGAACTGGGGCCCCTAGAGGAGACTGGCTGTTGCTAGATGAGGATTCTAAGCTGTGATATGCATGACCGGATGTGTCATCCCAGACGACTCAATGCAAGACAGTAACGGGACAGGCCAGGAGGTCAACACTGATCCAGATAACATTTGTTGTGTTCCGTAGTACACAGACTGCTCTTTCATTTTTAAATAGTGTGCCTTTTATTACAAATCTATTAAAAAACATGTATAAAATGATGTATAATTTATTGTCTTTACGTCTAACTGCGTCAATGTTTTTATTTCGCACAACTTTTAACTGAGGTCCATGGAGATTACACCTTGTAGTGTGCTTTAGCCCTCCCTGTTAAATCCAACCTGAAGGATAATTCTTCCCCCCCCAAATTGACACCCTGAAAGTTGTCTATGGGCTAACAGCATTATAAACTTCAGCTAATTTTAGCCACTGCCAACTAAAATATGTGAATGTAATCAGGGTGTTTGAACTGCTGCCAACAAAAGTGAGTACACCGCTAAGTGAAAATGTCCAAATTAGGCCCAATTTGGACATTTGGGCCAGTGGTTTAGACATGAATGGCTATGTGTTGAGTTATTTTGAAGGGACATCAAATGTACACTGTTATACTACACTTGTACACTCACTACTTTACATTGCAGCAAAGTGTCATTTCTTCAGTGTTGTCACATGAAAAGATATAATCAAATATTTACAAAAATGTGAGGGGTGTACTCTCTTTTGTGAGATACTGTACCTGTGTTTAACCATCTTTTAGGAAAAATCCAGTAAGACATTTCTCTGTCCAGGCCCATGCCTCTCTCATTCACCCAGATGCTTCTTGTTAATACGGCTGGACTGTAGCGGGAAAAACTGGGTTTGAGATGGATGCCTCTCTACTTCATCTCACAGTCTGAGAGGTCGTCCCCCAGCAATTCTTGATTTCCTGTAGTTGGTCAATCCATCAATTAAAAGAGATTTGAAATTGAGTTGCTGTTGTTTAGAATATATGTATAAATATGATATTTGTAGAAAAACGAAAGTTAAACATTTGATGTGTTTTGAAGTCTTTCTATCAAAAAGGTATGCAATCAAATTATGTACCACCAGATGGCAATGTTTCAGTAGGAAAACACATTGGACCAGGACTCCAGCTGGGGACATCAGGAGGAATCACCCAGTGGTGTCGTTAGGCCTGGACATTCGGGGATATAGCCCTGGATCTTTTATAAATAGCCCGGATCTCAAAATGACCGAAACATTTAAAATAGCCCCTGATCTATTCATCTATAATTCTGATCACTCATTATCGGGGGGGGGGGGGGGGCTGAGCCCCGAATGAATTGTGGTCCTAGAGACGCCTCTGGACTCACCCAAAGATCACACTGATTTAAGAACAGAGCAGTTCAAACCCTGAATGCTGATTGGCTAGCAGTTGTAATATAAAAGTTGATAACCGTTTATAATAGCAATGGTTTCTGGTATATTGCCTATGGTATGATGTGCATATGAACAACTATTAACTGTGGTGTACCAATCTCATACTAAACCGTATGGCTTATTACCCAATTAACTACTTGACAGCTAAACAGAAGAGACAGCACAGGAACCCGGGTAAGCCCGCTTACACATTCACGCCCTGTCACTTTTTATCGAGATGATCTGCTGTAGTCTGCAAAGAGGTGACATGATAAAACAAAAAAACTATTTTGAGGTCTCAAAATACAGTTTTGAAGGATCAAAATACTACTTTCAAAACAAAATACTATTGTGAACGAACAAAGTACACATGACTAGAGATCTGAGACCGTTCCTCCATACAGAACCTCTCCAGATCCTTCATAATCTGATTTCCATGTTTGTGGACTTTCCTTTTCAGATCATCTCACAGGTTTTCTATGGGGTTTAGGTCTGGGGACGTGGATGGCCATGGCAAAACCTTAATTCTGTGGTCAGTGAACCATTTTTATAATGATTTTGAGGAGTGCTTTGGATCATTGTCCTGCTGGAAGTTTCAACCATGGCCCAGTTTAAGTTCCTGGCAGAGGCAGTCAGGTTTTGACTTAATATCTGCTAGTACAATGTCCAGTGCTTTTGTAAGGCTTTCTTTCTGTCTATGCCAAAACCATCCTGTGTTGTTTTCCAGAAAGCTCTATTGTTGTCTCACCTGACAACAGAACCTGGTTCCAATGAAAGTTCTAGTGACATTTGGCAAACTGCAGGGGTTTGTTGTTTGATGACAGCAGAGGCTTTTTCATGGCCACCCCCCCAAACAAGTTGTGATTGTGAAGGTGGCATCTGACTGTGGTTTTGGAGACTTTCTTACCCCAAGACCCAACTAACTTCTGCAATGCTCCAGTTGTAATTCCAGGAAATGATTTGCCTACTTTAACCATCCTACTCACTGTGTGTGTTGCCAATATAAACACAGATCCTCTTCCAGGCCAACTGTTAGCATCTCCAGTTGCTTTCAATTCCTAATGAATTATTGCCCCCATATTGGAATTGGGGATTTTCGTTACTTCAAAAAAGTTTTTATTTTTCTTCATGTAACCTCTGGGGCTCCTTAGTAATCTATTTTGGCTATGGCCATACTGGGACACTAACCACATTGAAAACATATCAGCATGGATCCTTTTCAGTTAGTGGTAATGTGCACATGTGCTTTGTGTCAATTGGCTAACAACTCCATCTGTGGAAACTTAAAACGTAATTGCTTTTAAAAATGGATGGGCATTTTCTGGATCTCCACTGGCAATCATAGAACTCTCACTCAGAATGCCTTGAAAATAACATAGGATGTTAAAGAGATAAAAGAACAGTAGCCAGCACACCACTCCTGCACTTGAAAATGGACCAAAATTAATCCCTTATAATTTGGTCTTAGTTCTTAAAATAGCTGATTCCCCTGCAGGTTAGTCCTACCCAGGGACCAACCAGACGCAATCCCATGCAAGAAACCGAAAACATCCTGCTTCTAAAGATTGTGTGATAATCCTTGCTTCCCTTCCCCTCTGACCTTCTACAATGAGTTTAGAGAAGGAATCACAGAAGCAATAAATATCAAATTTAGAATTAGTGTCCATAAACTGGTTCTGTTTTGAAGGTTTTTAGCCTTCCAGCAGGCCGATATGAACCACATTTAAAAGCACCCAGGAATGGCTAAAGAAACACTGAATTGGTTTGAAGTAGCGAGTATTGAGTCCAGATCTTATCCAATAGAAATCATTGGCTGGTTCTTGGCACTCAGACACTGCAGAGCTAGAATGGAATGCAGCTGAAGTGTTGGCCTGGTTGCCAGTAGAGATGTGCAGAAAGCTTTCTGACTCTTAAAATAATTTAAAAGCAGTTGTCTTTGCCGAAGGATGTGAAACCAAATTATTAGGTATTGGGTGCCAATAGTAATCTTCCTCCTTTTCTGCTTTACTAGTTTCCATAGGAGATATTTATTTTGCACTTTTGATTAAATGGGAAATCATTTTTGCTGTAAATGTACTAAGTCTGAAAGATTTCTGAGAAACGTCACAAAACATTTACCTCCCCCCCCTCCACTTTTGCAGCAGTGGATCAGTGCATTTTCATCAACTGTGGGTGGTCGTCTACATCCCACCACTTAATGGGTATGGGCTGGATTTCTATGGTTTTTTGATCTGGGTTGTGATTCACTGTACTAGGCACATCCACACATTTTTATAATTCAAGCAACACAAATGCAAACAGGGGGAGGGGGGGGTGTAGTTCTCACAGCCCATCCCCTATCGCAATCAGCCAGTTAATGGTCTGAGTAACCAGGTGGCAGCCTATTTGAAGCACCTTTAACATTCTTCTTAGACCAACCACGGGGATTCTGATTTCAGTTCTCACTGGAAGAAATTCGACTAAACCGTAAGCCTTCAAAGCATATGAAACTATTACAAATTGGAAATGTTCACATAGAACCTTTCAATTCCACTATGTAATCTATTATGAAAAGTATACTTTGATGGAAATCACTGACCTCCACAGAAATAAAAATGAACCACAGGACATTTAGAAAACACCCAACAGCATTTAATTACTGAACTGTCGTTAGGTACTTTAAAACATGCCCCACTCAAAACAAACTGAGTGGAGAATAACGCCCCCCAGTGTGAGCAAAAGAGGCCATAAAAAACCCATCTGAAAACACTGCACTATATGGGCAAAAACTGGAAGGTTAAAGTCAACTGATTTCAACACTTCAGCTAATTGGAAGCTATATAAAATTTAAAAAAACAAAAGTGCTCAAGTTAGTGATCTGTCAGTGTCAATGCAGCCATTACCTCATGACCCACATGTCCAGAGAAACTTCAAGTACACTCCGCAGGAACAGAGCAAACACAATCTACACTTGTTTACAACTCTACCTGGCACCAGGTGTTTTGAAGTTTACGCTTAGAATTAGAATCCGAAAATTGTCTAAATTAGCAATTAAGAATTTAACATTACACATTATCCATTACTTATGCTTTAAACAGAGAGACACAAATTATAAACCAAAGTGTTTATTTCTATTAATTTGCCAAATACACTGGTGGGATGAAATTCCAGAGGCCACAACCCTCCCTTGCAATACTTTTCAGGCTTCAACTAGAAGTTCTACAAATGCCACTTTACACAGGTCAAAATTAAAATTAATCCAAAATACACTGGTTGCCTACAAGAGGATATACCCTAGACAAACTAAAATGAAAATTAGATTTAGGAAAATCCCTTTTACACAATACCCCAATCCAAAATCCTTGTTTTAGGTCACGTTTCCACTTGCAGAGCCAAGAAAGTCATCTAGAAACACCAGGAAAAAAATTACTCAAAATTGCTTTATTTCAAAAGCTCTGACAGCTTCCGATTCTCATGTAAATCCAGTCGACATGTAAAATACAACCATACAATACATTAGATTCAAAAAAAGGTACCAAAAAGTACAGTAAAAATAACACTTCCATCTCTGGAAATGTGGACAAAAAAAAAAGATAAAATAAAAAAACGTGGAAAAGTGACATTTGCTTTCCCAGTTTCTCAGATGGTCTGTACAAATCGAGCAGGAGTGTCATCCCAAAGGAAAGAATCAAGTCCTGCGTACTTCCTGTCATCGCTGCGCTGTGGTCTCAAATCTCTATTACTTGAGTCCTTCAAGAGAGGAGAAAAAGGATTGTTGCACACCACTTAGGACACAAACCCACCACCCTACATCAAAGAGCAAACGAAAGAGCTAGGGAAACAAGCATGCAAGAAACGGGATGGATTAGGAAGCCAATGCCGCTGGTTAGACTGGTCATAGCATAGCATTAAGGGAAGCGGCAGACATTGTTACGTTTGCCGCACAGCTTTAAGCAGATAGTCTCCCATCTCCCGCTCTAGAAAACCCATTGTTTTGAACATGGTCCACCGCAACATCAACCCTTATTGATCCAGTAGTGTAAGTTATAGGGGTGCATATTTGATGCATATTTTGTGCCGGCAATTGTTTAGGGCGCGGACTTTGAGCCAAGTTCTGTCCCCATCTGAACTATTGACTAAATCCAATTGACGATGTCGTATTTTTAAACTAATCCACAATAGCCTTTTCCCCCGAAGCCAGACTGTAAATCTTGGCACTATTTTTTTTAAATTTTATTTTCTTTGGCATTAACGCCACAAAACTAACAGCTATATCGCATCACAATGTTACAAAGCGCTAAAATGCATACCTGCACTACATGTGATCAGTATGGCTTGTAGCTACCCTGGTGGCCTCCACGTCTTGGAGTTTTCCCATAGCTTGTATTGCCCTGGTCTGCAGGAATAGAGAGAGAGGACTGAGTGCTTCTTTGCAAAGACAAGTCAAACAATGACACAGGCGCTTGCCAGAGGGCCGGTATACTCACTGTAGTCGTAGCCGCCGCCGTAACCTCCACCGTAGTAGCCGGCAGAGTAGTCGTAGCTGCCGTAAGCGCCATAGTTTCCGTAGCCCTGCTGGCCACCGTAGCCATAGCCCTGATTTCCATAGCCCTGACTCCAGTAGTTACTATAACCCTGGTTTCCATACTGATTTTGGCCTAAAGGAAGGAAATACGGTCCCAAGTCAAAGACTGAAAACAGTGTCGCCAAAGAGAGAAGGCCGGCAGTGAGAACATACGACCAGTTGCAAACCCATTCCGCCGCTCCTTTTATGCCGTTAGCGCAACGATTATGGGGCACCTATGAACACAATGTCTACCTGCAGTTAGAACCTGCTACACTAATCCCTAGAGCAGACCGGCACCATGGCTGAATGGACGCAAGGTTAGAGAACCTGCCAAAGAGCTGTCAAAGGCAGTAGAGCATGTCCTCAGCTCAGAAAAACGTATTAATTTAGTCCCTGAAATGATTTTAAAAACCTACAGAAATCTTAGCACTTCTACATAGGACAGACAAAACTACCAAATGAGTGAACAAACAAGGCAGATTAGGGGAAAGGCTGCTGAGCGCTTCTGTGAACAGACCACCAATATAATAGTAACAGAAACATCATGTCTAATGTCCATTGCTTATGGACGAGCACAACTACCATGTCAAAATGAACATCAATGAATGTCAGAGAGGATTCTCACATTAGGCTTCACAGCCAGACAAACCTTGTCACTGCGATTAAGACAAACCCAACTCTTTTTAATGGTAACAATAACAGAAACTATAACTCATAATAGGTGGACTACATACACAGTATCCAGGCTGACCACCCAACTGCCAGGGATTCAGATTCCCAAACAGTAAGTAGACGTAGACAGTTTAAGAAAACCAAAGTCAGCAAAACAACTGCTACTAATTATTGAAGTTAATTCACAAAAATAGTTTACGAGAGTCACCAAAAGGTGTATTTTGGGTCAATGGGCAGGTTATTTTCCTTTAGCAAGGACACCACTCGCTCTCTGGCAACCTCATTTTCAAATTTGATTCAGATGGGGGTGTGCACCGCCTCTGTCACTCAAATACTCCAGACAGCAAGTTAAAATACTCACCGCCACGCCCTCTGCCTCCCCGGCCACTCCCGTAGCCGCTGCCTCCGCGACCTCCGAACTGCTGCTGCTGGTACACCTCCTTGGGCTGGGCAATCTTAATCTCACACTGGAATGACAGACATTCAGTCACACAGGTGCTACAAACAAAACACGATGACATGGAGTACTAACACGCAAGGCTCTCGTGCTAGTAACATCAGAAGACCAAGCATTAGGTTCTAAGGTACCAACGAGCCCAAGGCAAGTGAATGGCAAACCACTGACTAACATTTCTGCAGAGATGTATTTTATAACACCAGACTGTGAGCACGTCCTAAGAATTAGCGGGGATAGTCCATGCCAACAGGAGCTACATTAAACATTTCACAGGAATTGATACATGGCCAACTATGTAAAGAGAGGATGCATACAAGACCACATTCCCACAACTCCAACAAGTCAAAAGTATAAGGGGGAAAATACATACAAGGCCTTCTTTTCCGTTGGTTACCTTGGTCCCACACACGTTATGGAACTTTTTTTCAAGGCATTTTTTGACAGTAGATTCATCCTTGAAAGTGATGAAGATAAAACCCCGCCTCTTTTTGAACTTTGGGTCCACCGGAAGTTCAATTGATTCAATCTGAAAGTGAAAGAAATTAACGGCATTTAAGATCCATCGCTAAGGATACAGCACTCCCAATGAGAATATTGTACGACCGAACAACAAACCTCTCCAAAGGTTCCAAAGTATTCTCGGATTGTCTCCTCTGTGGCTTCGGGGTTTAGACCACCAACAAATATCTTCTTGGCTGGCTCTTTCTTCATTGCCATAGCCTTCTTTGGGTCTATTTGTCGTCCATCTAGCCTGTGCTCTTTCTGCTCGAGAACCTTCAATGTTTGAGGGGGAAAAAAGGTTTTATTCTCAAAGTCCAACCGGTAACAATGTAAATGTTTAGTATCAAGTTGTGTCACTTATGCAACAAACCTTGTCTACGCTTGCTGCTTCTTTGAACAAAATGAACCCAAACCCACGTGACCGTCCTGTGTTTGAGTCCATCTTGATGGTACAATCTGTCACCTCCCCAAATTTGGAAAAGTAGTCCTTCAGATCTTTTTTGCTAGTGTCCCAGCTAAGCCCACCAACAAACATTTTGCTGCAGGGAAACAAAGGTCAGATTCAAACAAATCTCACTGACAGACCATTGAGCAACCACTAAAATGCCATTGACATGTCTTTGATGTGATATTGGAAAATAAATGTGATATAACATTCAGCAAGTTTCATATCGTCATGGCTTGATCATGTACAGATCAATAAGAATACACTGGGGAGTCCACATGCCCAGTTTCACAACTTCCGTAATTACAGAAGCTGGCGCCAGAACAGTGTCTAGGACAAGGGCGGGGGGGGTCGATCTTACCATGTACATGCATTAGCTGACCCAAGAATTGTTACTAAAGCCAGAGAACGGTTTAAAGTTAAGTTCCCCCTCCATTTCCAAAGACCCCTTCTAATCCCAATATTCAAACAGACTTGACAAGTTACGTCTACATTATTCGAATGCGTCACAGCAATTCAAAACCAGACAACCCAACTCGACCAGAAGGTATATACATGCACCAACAAATGCCAAACTTAACGTTATAACGCTAATCCTGTTTTAGGCTAAACACAGCAGAAACCTACCCAGCGTCATCCTCGCCTTTGCTTGCATTAATTTGACCCCCCTCTGCCGCTCCGTTCTGAGAGTCTCCTTCCACCCCTGCAGCCATATCATCGCCTTCTCCCGTACAGCTCTGTTCTGGTTCATCCGCCTCGGGCTGTTCTGTGGATTCTCCTGCTCCATTAAGGTCTTCGGCTTCGTTTCCATTTTCGGAGGTCTCCATTAATTGTTGCTCAGCGTCGTCAGACATTCTGATAGCCTATCGTGGGGATAATATAACTATTAGCTAACAAATTGCTGGCAAAATCGTTATACATTTCCAGTGCAGCGGACAATCTTGCACATTCAAAAGTAGGCCATAAAACTAACCGGCTCCTCGACGAAAGCTAGCTAGTTACAGTTAGCAACGGTAATCGCACAATCAAGTTCAAGAAACATCATTGCTCGACATTTTGTTGATTTGTATTATGCGCAATACTCCATTCAAACCAATTTCACAAAAACTAATTCAAAAGAATACTTCGCCAAAGTAATATAGGTAGCAGTTATACTAGCTTTCGTAGCTAAGCTAGATACTCTAGCTATTCGTGTTTGCGGCCTGCTACTAATGCACTCCCAGACTTCCGAAATCAAGTTTGCAAGCAATCGTAAAGGCAAATATAACATTATTAAGCTAGGTCGGTAGATGCAGGTCAACCATAAATTGCTGAATAACAAAACTAAATATGTGCGACGTAAACAAACAACAAAAATTGCGCTTACTGTTTTAAATTTAGAAGCCGGGGGCTGCTTTTCAAGATGGATACTCTCCGATTCCGCTAACTCGTGGCAATTTTTATACTACCGGAAGAGAGCGCAGCTGTAAAGAGGAAGGCCACAATTGGATATCTACAGCTGTCATCATTAGAATAGAGATTGTCGATTGGCTTTCTGGCAAAAAGGTTCCACCCACTTACCGCCATTCACACGAGATGTTCCGGCGGCGTTTAGATCAAACTATTTTTGCCACAACAGCAAACATAAAAATTCTAGCAAAGTAACAATATCGAACATATTTAAATGTTTATTAGTTAACTGTTATGAATTTCTA
Organism: Esox lucius; assembly: GCF_011004845.1. Taxonomy (NCBI): domain Eukaryota; kingdom Metazoa; phylum Chordata; class Actinopteri; order Esociformes; family Esocidae; genus Esox; species Esox lucius. Next base: position 47,007,118 of record NC_047575.1, on the reverse strand, counting down.
TATCATTTTCTTTACAAATATAAACCTTGTGAATAAACATTTATAAAACATTTACGTACAATTAACACGTGTGTTGAACTTGTTTTTGTATAATCATTGTTTCAGTTTGTATTTTATAGTGTCTTGTTGATGTAGCTACGTTTTATTTATTATTTATATATTTATTGGGGCAAACATTTTTTTTATTACAAAACATTTTATCAAGTACAACGAAACAGGAGGGGACGTACAGGAATGTGTCCAACAGAAAGTCAGTTGCCAAACGTCTTTATCAAACAAACGTTTTATTTCTGCGGAAGGAATACATCCTTCACATTTATTGAGTGTATGAATTACTGGCTTTAGAGGGGTAGGTCTCTGTCTGGTAGGGTGCTACTAACAAAAATGTAGATTGTCCGGATTAGTCTACCGTGCACTTTCCCTACTTATTCATTCCAAACATATAAAAAACATAAACCAAACTAAATTACATTTTATTTGGAACAATAGAACTCACTACATTAGTAAGGGGGATGTTGGCAGATCCTATAAGGTTAGGGGACTGAATACTACTGACTTTGATTGTATGAATGCAATGCTTCAAACTAAATGGCTGCAGTCCTTCTTGGTTAATAGTGATGGGTTGTGGTTTGTTTTTCCCTCCTCAGTTTAAAAAAAAAGTTTGAGGTATTGATTTTTTATTGAGATCGGATTTCAACCTATCCACTAAAACCTACTGACTTTTATCAACAAGTACTATTGTGGAAATTGACATACAAACACAACTTCACCCCTCATAATACACCTAAATGGAACCATAGGCATATATTACATGGTGACAAATCTCTGTTCTTTGAAGATTGGTTTAAAAAAATATTTGGTTTGTTAAAGACTTACTATATGAACAGGGTAATATTCTTGTTTATGATAACTTTACACAAAAATACGAGTTCCATGTCACCCTAAACAATACTGCATAGTTAGAAATGTCCTTCCACCTGCTCTCATTGCCATGATTAAGGCAGCATTACAATATTCAACTTTTAAAAGACGGCTATCCTCCTCACACTTAGGAGATAAGCTTCTGTTAGATGTAAAAACAAATATAGCTCCGGAAAAAACTGAGAGACCTCTGCACCTTTTTTTCTCTTTCAGATGCATTATTTCCAAATAATATTTTCCATATCAGCTGAAAAAGAAACTATAACGGTCAGAAGTTTGATGTTGATGTTACTAAACAAATAAGAACAAAAGTTAAGGAAAATCATTTCAAAAATACTTAATAATATATATATATATATATATATCCTTCCAATTAATTCCTTAGAATAAGATTTAACAAGGAGAACAATAACCATAGGTTCTGTGGGCATGATGTGGAAACAACTGAACACATTTTCTTCTTACACTTTGGGACACTTTACCTTTCAATGGTCAACTAACATTCATTGGCTTGCAATTAGGATCCTGTTGTAATGATTACAAATATCAGATTTTTTCAATGCCATCTTTATTTCTATGACAGACATACAAAGCAAAAAACTGTTTCAAATAAGTATGCTTCTTTTTACTGTAAAGGCCAATCCAATTACATATTCTTTCTGATTTTATATAGATGAGCACCAATGTGAAAATCGTCCAAGGTTCTGTTCTCTCTTCTTAGGGTGGTCCTTGCCAGACAGGTCAGAGAATCAACTTAATCAAGGAATTTGTTGGAAACTCCTCCCTTCTTTGGTCAAGGCGATGGCTCTCGTTTCCTCTCTTGGTCAATTGCTACAAAAGAGGAAAAAACATGTTCAAACAGTCGTGACAACAATCTCTGATATTCATGAATTGGGAATATATTACCATTATTGACTGATTAGCTAGATAAAGTAAACTTCTCTTATCCTCCCTGAAGGCAAAATGCACGCGATGGCAAGATATATGAGAAATATTTGGTACGGACAATTTCACAGATTGCCACAGTTTCATAAAAACATTTATACAAGCTGTTATTTCCAATGAAAGGCTAGTGAACACAATTGGGTAGAACCTTGAAATTGAGGCAGGTAGGGAAAAGCAAAAGCTAGACAAATCTTTGTGGGCAATATTGGCACGTTCTACCATTACAAGCTGTTAGGAAATTAGATTGGATTAGATTCAACTTTATTGTCAATGAACAGTACAACGAAACACAGTAATGCCCACTCTGTGAAATACGCATGATACGCGATTACTCAATTCAACCCAGTACTCTTACTAAACAGCAACACAGAAATTGGTAAACATAATCCACTCTGTTCACAACATATTCTACTTTTGGGAACAAAAAAACTAATTGAGATGTTTCATCAATGAGAAAATGGACAGAATGTCAGACCAGTTCCATGTCCCCACAGGCCTTTGATGCACTGCCTCTGGGCTGCCCTCGCCCAGTGGGTGGAGACCTGGACCTGATGTTGCAGATTTGAGTATCCATCTCACGGTCCATCTGACTGGACAACAGCTGTTGACTCAGGCTGTCACAGTGTAAGACTGATGGGAGAACTGGGAGAGCCCTCCCCCCTCCCGGGACTTTGTCAAGAACACCGTATGTTCTATGAGGCATCTGTGATCCTTGCTTTTGTAAATCTCTAATATGGTCTCTGTCAGTTACCGTTTTTACATGGAATACCAGGAACCTGAACACACAGTTGTCCTTCCAAGTACATCATTTCCCTTAATTCTGTTGCCTAGTCATCCGTTGCCAGGGAGAGACGCAAGTAACGAGATGGTTTGAACAGCCCGTGACACGCCCCAAATGGTCGTTTCCTGACTGAATCAGATTCACCACACTGCCAGATGGACAAGTCTCACTCACTTTCTTTGGTTGGCAATTGGTTCTTCACCCTGGTCTCTGTCTTCTTCAGCTTAGTCTTGTCAAAGCTGGAGATTTCCCTCATATTCGGTTTGTCAGACATGGTGGCTGAAGGTGGAGAGAGGGGCGCTGTTAATGACAATGTGGGTTTCGATATGGTCTCATCAGAATGGACACACCATAGAGTGACACATCACTTGCATACTAATTTCCACCAAACAGGGATTTGAAGAGTGTGTGTGTGTGTGTGTGTGTGTGAGTCTGTCTATGTCTCTTGGTGTATCTGTCAGTGTGAGTGTCTGTCTGTGTGGCTGAAGGGCAGTTCTAAGACATCCCTGGATGCCAGGCTATTGTTCTCCGCCATTAAATATTGGGGCTCTGTTTTTATTGCCCATTCTACACTTCCTTCATTCTCTCCATCCCTCCGCCCTGTAATTCCTCCATTCTCTCCATCCCTCCGCCCTGTAATTCCAGTCCTGTTCCCTGTACTTCCCTTTCTCCTCCAACCAAGACAAAGACAAATTATTTTAAGTGCCTTACTATATATAATGTTAGTAATGGACCCTCTTAAAATCATCGCAGCTCGCAGACATTCTGCTCACCAATAACCAGCCTGTACTTCACAGTCCCCAGCTTCATCACTCAAAGGGAGGCACGTGGCATGTATACCAACCACATTGTGAGTTCAGTACCAATAATCCAACAGCCACACCGCCAGGGATAAATTACACAGCATTTACTTATCACAAGTCACTGTCGTTCAGGTCACTGTTTAACGTTCAAGCCACTAGATGCAGTGCTTGCGCGATGCGATGTGCAGTAGATGGATCACGAAACTAGATGCAGTGGCTGTAGCATGAAACTTGATGCAGTGTATGTGCGATGCGATGTGCAGTAGATGTTGCATGCAGCAGCTATGGATTTACTGGCTGTCTTACCGTAGTGCAGGGTGTGCCGGTTCCAGAAGCTGACGCTGGTGTCTGTGTCTGTGTCTGTCCACCGGTGGCTCAGGGCTGCGTCTGAATTCGCATGTGTGTGCCTTCAACAGGGCGTGGGTTGGGGGAGGGAGCTATTGATCCGCCCATCTCTCTCTCTCTCTCTCTCTCTCTCTCCCTCCCACTCCCTCCATCCTGACACAACGTTAAATATTCATTGCGAGTAGTAGGAGCTCGTGATGGGCATGTCGGCTCTTTTTCGTTCTGCTCAGCTCACCAAAAAGAGCCGGCTCTTTTGGCTCCCAAATGGCTCTTTAAATGTATTTATTTTCAAGTCGACCGTTTGCGATAGTTGTACTATGATTGGTGTAAAACAATTCGATTTTTAAATGAAATAATACACTACCTTAACCACAATGTATTTAAAATGCATTGTTTTGTTATGAAAAAGAATGCTATTAAACATTTGTGTTTAAAGTATAACGTTTTAATGTATATAAACAAAGTGCATATAAACCTAACCATTCAAAACAAATACAATCTAAAGAGCATAATTCGAATGCTTTTGGACCTGTGAACTGTGTGACCGGGTGTCCCATAGAAAGGACAGACATTTTTGAGAGGCAACTTGGACATTAGGGAGCACTTATTGAAATTGAAAGTTGTGTACTGTAAATGGGCATTTCATGCATATTTTATTACATTCTACTGTATGCACAACATGCACTCATTCAAGCCTATTTATCTATAAGAATAAAATAGACCGCTGATTCATAACAAACCCATCAGTGAAAATGAGTGTCTGTGAGTGAACTTGTTCTTCCCTCCATGATTTTCGACGGTGTGTAATTGGTTATGGAAGTATTTTGCCTAGCTGGTTAAGATGTCCGTGATTGTAGGTATTATTTACGGTAACAAATGAATTCAAACATGTTATTGAAGACTGATATCATTGCTTTTTTTTGTGCCAAATGTCTCTTTTGTTTTGCAATTTAGAACACCCCTTGATTACCTACTAGAAATTAGCATGTAATACAATGCATTTCTTTATTTTCTGTGAAGTTTAAACAAATGACTAATGATAATTAGACCTCCGATCTCTGTCTGTGATGCTGAAATATGCGTCAAAATAGATACGATGAAAGGGTGTTTTCACGGCTCTAAGTTGCGCATTGGTGTAGTTTATACATGGTCCGGCTATAAACGGGGAATTACGGTAGTCTGAGCAGACAGACCGAATGTATGCTTGAGCATTTAGGCCTATACTATTTTATAAATTCATTCTTTGAATTAGTTAACACTATTAATTTAAATCGTTTGATCATTCGTATCTTAATTTTGTAAGTCATTTTATTAATAGATTCGGCTCTTCTGATATGCGTGCCGGCTCCCAACGCTCACTACAAGATCCGGCTCTTTGAGCCGACTCGTTCGCGAACGATCCATCACTAGTAGTGCTCCGTCAGCAGCCGTGAAACTGCTGATTCCACACTGATAGGACACATATTAGGCTGCGTGATGTCAGGGATGGAAGAAACTATTTTGCTATGGATGAAAATCGTGATCTCTAAGAAGCCGTACAGACATTCGTGAAGATCATGCGGATGAGTTTGTGCTGATGGTCCTGTGTAATTCAGCTCAGTTGGTGGAGCGTGGCACCTGTAACGCCAGCGTTGTGGGTTTGATTCCAGCGGTGTGGCCAGTGCAAAAATGTATGAACTCAGTACTGTGAGAGTGGGTCCTAAATATATGACATGTATGTGCAATGATATGAGTTTGTTTGAAGGTAACAGGGTTCTAGATGTGTCGAGTCACGGCAGGAACATCATGAACATAGGTTGGTTGTGCATGTTGAGTTCATGCCTCTCCAGCGCCGTTTGTCACGTGTCGTTCAATCTGACGACTCACTCATCATGGACATACTTAGATTTTTTTAGGTTACATTAGATTAAACTTTTTTGTCACCTAACAAATACAAGTGCTGTACAATGAAATGCATTTTGCTTCTTACCAGAAGTGCAAATAGAGGAGGAAAATGTACAAATATTAAGTATATCTATGTACAAGCGGTATGTATAGATGTGCAATTAATGCAAATGCACTACATATGGCTATTCTAAATGTTTAATGGAAGCAAACAGAGGAGGGCAATACACTGAGGTACATACGTTTAGAAGACGTACACACTGAGAAGAGTTTGATATCAGCTGGAGATGGATTCCTTTCAACAGATGGACAAATATTAATGATCAAGGATACATTCTCCTCATTCCTCATTGACTGTGTGGCTGTTCCAAACACGGAGCAGGTCTGTGCTCTAAACACGGAGAGGGTCTGTGCTCTAAACACGGAGAGGGTCTGTGCTCTAAACACGGAGAGGGTCTGTGCTCTTAACACAGAGAGGGTCTGTGCTCTAAACACGGAGAGGGTCTGTTCTCTAAACACGGAGAGGGTCTGTGCTCTTAACACAGAGAGGGTCTATGCTCTAAACACGGAGAGGGTCTGTGCTCTAAACACGGAGAGGGTCTGTGCTCTAAACACGGAGAGGGTCTGTGCTCTAAACACGGAGAGGGTCTGTGCTCTTAACACAGAGAGGGTCTGTGCTCTAAACACGGAGAGGGTCTGTTCTCTAAACACGGAGAGGGTCTGTGCTCTTAACACAGAGAGGGTCTATGCTCTAAACACGGAGAGGGTCTGTGCTCTAAACACGGAGCAGGTCTGTGCTCTAAACACGGAGAGGGTCTGTGCTCTAAACACGGAGCGTGTCTGTGCTCTAAACGGAGCGTGTCTGTGCTCTAAACACGGAGCGTGTCTGTGCTCTAAACACGGAGCGTGTCTGTGCTCTAAACACGGAGCGTGTCTGTGCTCTAAACACGGAGCGTGTCTGTGCTCTAAACGGAGTGTGTCTGTGCTCTAAACACGGAGCGTGTCTGTGCTCTAAACACGGAGCGTGTCTGTGCTCTAAACACGGAGCGTGTCTGTGCTCTAAACACGGAGTCCAAGACGAGTCTGACTGTCGGCGACATCATTAACCTGGGTGCCAGCCCATTTCTGCTTTCTGGCCAACTCCATAAGGGCTTGTCATGCTAGGTGAAGACAAAAGGCAACAACAGATTGTGGCCCAGGCTACTGCACCCTGGCATTTCATAAGAACAGGAGGATTCTATTGGTCATTTTGTCCAGACGCATTCGCAGGACAAGTCATTGAGATGGACAAACACAGCTGTCTTAAGGGGCCAGGCCCTCTGTTAAGCTGGGCTGGGCAGGCTGGACCGGAACATATTTCATCCATTTTTAGGTGGTTTTTGAGAACGCCCTCGTAAATCAATGAAACATCTCCCTGGTTTTGGTCATAATCTAGAGACAAAGTCTGTGTGGCTGTAGCAGGTAAAGCTACCACCCATCCTACTCTGGCTGAATTCGGGTTCCTCAATACTACCCATATGTGCTCTGGGATGGGCTAGTCATTGATTATTGCAGTGTCTCCCAACCTTTTTCAGTTACTGTACCCCCAAAATGTTTTTGCACTGTTTTCAGTACCCCTGAAGTACCCCTCATGTTAATTTAACTAGTAAGTCTATGGTGTCATGAGTGTTTTCAAGTTCCCCCTGTGGAGAGGCCAAGTACCCCCAGGGGTCCTAGTGCCCCAGGTTGGGAACCACTGGTTTATTGGACATTCCGGCCCACAACTTTCACACCGCTGCTTTGGGACACTGTTGTCTCTCCCGACACTATTTCATGTGACATGGTTCAGCCAATCAGTTGCCAGGCTCCGGCAGGTTTAACACCTGGCCTCAAAACAACTCACCAAGCTAACCCACCATCAACTGGCAAACCTTCTCCTGGACACCCTGACTGTAATTAATGTGTCTTGGATCATGTAAATGGACTGGTGAAGGTTCAGTTAATGTACAGCATGGACTGCATTTATTCTTTACATAAGCACTATCCCATAATGTAACTATTTGCTTATACATAACCCTTCCAGTCCTGATGTTTTATAGAATGAATAGAACAGGCTTTGAGGGGGTACACTTGAATCAAATCAAAACAGATCTGTAATGTTTTGGTTATTTTTTATTACAAAACGGATTTGCAACTGGTGTAGATCAGCAGTCAAGTGCTTAAGTTCAATGATTGTCTGGATATTAGGATGAAATCCCTTTCTTATTACACTGAATGTTCATTCAAACTATTCTAACTAGTGTTTCTCATATAAGGAGTGAACAGTTTTGACCTCAGTTGAATCGATTCAACAAATCACAACACAGATAGATAGGTACATTGCACTTCTTTGTTTTACTTACTGCTGCGCTCCTGCTTTGCCTATTCATTTGAAAGTAACAGCACTTTAACACACGGATATCATACTCACTCACATTCCGGGCCTTAATGTGAACGATGCCTGGTTAAAGACTGCAACATCATGAAGGTCCTTTCTCTCCCGAGTCACATGCCGTTCTCATGCCGTTACCTCTGGTCAGAGACCGTACCAGAGAACAAAAAGCTAGGAGACAGTTACAGCTAGTCTGACTACTAAACCGACCTTGCTCAAATGGCCACTCATGAACTCAGACATGCCCTGACCCATACAAACAGACACACATACATGGGTAAACATTTAGATGAACTATGATTATTTGTGCTGACACTGTTTAATAATTTTATTGTAAAGGTTTTCTTAACCATGCATTATTTCAGGCATTTTATGCTTTGTTTGACAGGACAGTGGTGAAAGATAGTAGTCTCAAACCAGAGCTGCAGTAGTATGTTTGTAATTTTATTTATACACAGAAGTCGACTGAGACCTGAGCTGTGCGCTGTATAACATAAAACACTAAAAACATGTTAGAGAAACATTTACTATTGAGAGACAGCAGAGGCAGCAACGTATGGCACAGCTGTGCGCTGTATAACATAAAACACTAAAAACATGTTAGAGAAACATTTACTATTGAGACACAGCAGAGGCAGCAACGTATGGCACAGCTGTGGCACAACAAACATAGACAACATGTAAACTTATTTTTAATGAATGTACAGCTCTGGAAAAAATTAAGAGACCACTGCAAAATTATCAATTTCTCTGGTTTTACTATTCAAAGGTATGTGTTTGAGTAAAATGAACCGTTTTGTTTTATTCAATAAACTACTGACAACATTCCTTACAAACTCCAAATAAAAATATCGTCATTTAGAGTATTTATTTGTAGAAAATAACAACTGTTCAAAATAACCAAAAAAATATGCATTGTTTTCAGACCTCAAATAATGCAAAGAAAACTAATTAATAAAAAACAAAATACTAATGTTTTAACTTAGGAAGAGTTCAGAAATCTGTATTTGGTGGAATAACCCTGATTTTTAATCACAGCTTTCATGTGTCGTGGCATTCTCTCCACCAGTCTGTCACATTGCTGTTGGGTGACTTTATGCTACTCCTAGCACACAACATCAAGTAGCTCGGCTTTGTTTGATGGCTTGTGACCATCCATATTCCTCTTGTCAAATTCCAGAGGTTTTCAATGGGGTTCAGGTCTGGAGATTGGGCTGGCCATGACAGGATCTTGATCTGGTGGTCCTCCATCCACACCTTGATTGACCTGGCTGTGTGGCATGGAGCATTGTCTTGCTGGAAAAACCAATTCTCAGAGTTGGGGAACATTGTCAGAGCAGAAGGAAGCAGGTGTTCTTCCAGGATAACCTTGCACTTGACTTGATTCAATTGTCCTTCACAAAGACAAATCTGCCCGATTCTAGTCTTGCTGAAGCATCCCCAGATCATCACCGATTCTCCACCAAGTTTCACAGTGGGTGTGAGACACTGTGGCTTGTAGGCCTCTCCAGGTCTCCGTCGAACTATTAGTTGACCAGATGTTGGGCAAAGCTGAAAATGTGACTGATAATTGACCTTAATCCATTCCTCTACGGTCCAATCCTTATGGTCTTTTGCAAACTTCAGCCTTGCTCTTCTTGGCTTCTCATTGATGAAGGGCTTTTTTCTAGCTTTGCACGACTTCAGCCCTGGCCCTAGGAGCCTGTTTTGAACCGTCCTCACTGTGCACTTCACCCCAGCTGCTGTTTGTCATTCTTTTTGTAGGTCACTTGATGTCATCCTACGGTTGTTGAGTGACATTCGAATGTGTTTTGACGGTCATCTCGGTCAGTGGACAGTCATTTTCGCCCTCAGCCAGTCTGTGGCTTTGTTGTCCACAAGGTCTGTTGCTTGACCTTGTTCTTATGAACCACCGTCTTTGAAATTTTCAGGATGGAAGCAACCTGACGCTCACTGTATCCCTCTGCCAGGAAAGCCAGAACTGAACCCTTCTTTTCCTCACTCAAAGCTTTTCTTTTCAACTCTTTTGTCATGCTGAATAGTATTTTTTTTTAATTCAAATTACCTTTGAGATACTATTTGCACTGTTTTTGCCATCCAGCTGGTTCTATTGCACGAGGATCATGATGACCACAGCAGTGGTTTATATTCTTGTCCTTGTTAAATTAGATTTGGTTCAGGTAATCACCTAATTGGTGCCTCATTAAATAAAACAAGTCTGGAATTTAACAGACACTGGAATGGAATGGCTGCCATACATGTAGAGATGCTGAGGAGTGGTCTCTTAAACGTTTTCCCACCTCTATCGCTCTATCACGTGTCCTCTAATTCCATTGAAGGTGTGACATTTTGTCACCACCACTAGATGGCGCCAGAGCACGTTCATTATTACCAAGAGTAGAGAACTACCACCTAATGATGCCGTGGGTCACCTGCCTCCCAACTCCCTCCACTCAGATCCCTCTGGGAAGGTTAGCAAGGAGGTGTAGTATTGAGTGCATATATTAGACTTTTAAATAACCATTACTTCCGCATTTCCATTTACTGGTTATTAGTAAATCATTTCTGTAGCAACTGGTCAAAAGGGCATAACCAGAGGTCACGTTTATATTTTCATTGAATTTTCCAGAGAGAACTGGACACTGAAGCAGCAAACACAATAAAACACAAGACAAAACACAAAAACGCAACATTTATAGCGGCAATGCTGCAAGACCGGTCTGTACAGGAAGCCATCCCAACAGGACAGTCGTGCTCATGTCTGTATACCCTGGCAGAAATGGGGAAATGTTGGCATTGATTTAGAAAATATGACTGATCATGCAAAAAATAAATTGTCTTTTATTTAAGGATAGTGATCATATGAAGCCATTTATTATCACATAGTTGTTTGGCTCCTTTTTAAATCATAATGATGACAGAAATCACCCAAATGGCCCTGATCAAAAGTTTACATACCCTTGAAAGTTTGGCCTTGTTACAGACACACAAGGTGACACACACACAGGTGAAAATGGCAATTAAAGGTGAATTTCCCACACCTGTAACTTTTTAAATTGCAATTAGTGTCTGTGTATAAATAGTCAATGAGTTTGTTAGCTCTCACATGGAGGCACTGAGCAGGCTAGATACTGAGCAATGGGGAGCAGAAAATATCTGTGTGACAAAGTCATGGAACTTATTAGATGGAAAAGGACATAAAAATATATTCAAAGCCTTAAAAATGTCAGTCAGTACTGTCCAATCACTTATTAAGAAGTGGAAAATGTGGGGATCTCTTGATACCAAGCCAAGGTCAGGTAGACCAAGAAAGATTTCAGGCAAAACTGCCAGAAGAATTGTTCGGGATGCAAAGAAAAACCCACAGGTAACCAGAGGAGAAATACAGGCTGCTCTGGAAAAAGACAGTGTGGTTGTTTCAAGGAGGCCTATAGTGAACAGAATACCATCCCCACTGTGAAGCATGGTGGTGGCTCACTGATGTTATGGGGGTGTGTGAGCTTGAAAGGCACGGGGAATCTTGTGAAAATTGATGGCAAGATGAATGCAGCATGTTATCAGAAAATATTGGCAGACAATTTGCATTCTTCTGCATGAAGGCTGCACATGGCGCTCTTGGACTTTCCAGCATGACAATGACCCTGAGCACAAGGCCAAGTTGACCCTCCAGTGGTTACAGCAGAAAAAGGTGAAGGTTCTGGAGTGGCCATCACAGTCTCCTGACCTTAATATCATCGAGCCACTCTGGGGAGATCTCAAACGTGCAGTTCATGCAAGACGACCAAAGACTTTGCATGACCTGGAGGCATTTTGCCAAGACGAATGGGCAGCTATACCACCTACAGGAATTCAGGGCCTCATAGACAACTATTACAAAAGACTGCACACTGTCATTGATGCTAAAGGGGGCAATACACAGTATTTAAAACTAAGGGTATGCAGACTTTTGAACAGGGGTCAGTTCATGTTTTTCTTTGTTACCATGTTTTGTTTTATGATTGTGCCATTCTGTTATGATCTACAGTTGAATATGAATCCCATAAGAAATAAAACACGTATTTTGCCTGCTCACTCATGTTTTCTTTACAAATGGTACATACAGCTCTGGAAAGAATTAAGAGACCACTGCACCTTTTTTTTTCCTTTCCAAAAAAGTTGAAAAGGAAGATTTTGAATGAGGAACAGAAGCATTCAATTTGCAGTGGTCTCTTAATTTTAACCCTTCTGTTCCTCACTCAAAACCTTCCTTTGTGACTTTTTTGGAAAGGAAAGAAAAAGATGCAGTGGTCTCAAAATTTTTTCCGGAGCTGTATATTACCAATTCTCCAAGGATATGCAAACTTTTGAGCACAACTTTTTGTGGTAAAGTACACAACACAGGAGATTTCAGAAAATATACATTCAGTTACATACAGTTATTGTTAGACTTTGGGTTAGTGGTTAAGTTTAGGAATCAAGATTAAGGTTAGTTTTAGGAAATTATAAGTTATGGTTTGGTGTAGGGTTAGGAATTAAGAATAAAGGTTAGGTTTAATGGAATATTAAATGTCAAAAGTCTGTAGACCTTTTGGTCAACTTTTGTGGTCATTTATATTGAGGTCCCTGGTTGTACACTCTAGACCGATCTTCATATCTGTGATGGACATTTAGGTCCATGCTTTCAAGTTAATTGTACAATCCTGTAAAATCAAGTGTAAATTAATTTCACTAAGTCACAGTTGTGTCAAGATGCCGATCTGTGTAGTCAGACTTGTGGTTATTCCTTTTGACTGGAACCCAGGTTGGAAATAACCGTAACATCTGCATTCCTTCTTGGTGTGATGAGCACATAATATGGTGGTGTTGGCACACTGTCACACCCAATGATGTGTATAAACCCAGGGCCAATGACAGCGAGCGCTGTACTAATGCCACGGCACAGCCATCATGCATTTATTCATGTCTTCATCGGCTTCTATTACCTATAAGGTACTATGCAAATGTCTTAGGCACCTGGAAATTGTACTATGGCCATTATTTGGGTAGGAAGTGTTTTAATAAAATATTTAATACAAAAAAATAAATATATATATATATATATTTATAAAGGTGCAGCTCAAACAATTAGAATATTGTGGAAAAATAAATGTTTCCCGTAATTCAAATCAAAAAGTGACACCTTCACATTCTCTAGATTCATTACACATAAAGCCTTTTTTTGTTTCAATGTTGATGATTATGGCTTACAGGTCATGACAATCAAAAATCCAGTATCTCAAAATATTAGGATAAAAATGTACAGTAAAGAAATGTCGACCTGAGAAGAGCTCTAATCGGCTAATTAACTCCCTGAGCCTCCAGTACACACAACCACAGTCAGGGGGAAGACTGCCAGAAGACACTCACTGACACCCTCCACAAGGAGGGGAAGCCACAGAAGGTCATTGCTGAAAGGGCTGGCTGTTCGCAGAGTGCTGTATCAAAGCATATTCGTGGAGTTGACTGGAAGGGGAAAGTGTGGTAGAAAATGGTCCACAAGCAACAGGGATGACCACAGCCTTGAGAGGATTGTCAAGCAAAGCTGATTCAAGGACATGGGGGAGCTTCACAAGGGGTGGACTGAGGCTGGAGTCAGTGCATCAGGAGCCACCACACACAGATGTCAGAAGAGACCACGTCAGAAGTGTCTTACCTGGGCAAAGGAGAAAAAGAACTGGACCGTTGCTCAGTGGTCCAAAGTCCTCTCTTCAGACGAAAGTAAATGTTGCATTTCATTTGGAAATCAAGGTCCCTGAGTCTGGAGGAAGAGTGGAGAGGCTCAGAATCCAAGTTGCTTGAAGTCCAGTGTGAAGTTTCCACAGTCAGTGATGATTTGGGGTGCCATGTCATCTGCTGGTCTTGGTCCACTGTGTTTTATCACGTCCAGAGTCGATGCAGCCGCCTACCAGGAGTTCATAGAGCACTTCATGCTTCCATCTGCTGACAAGCATTATGGAGATGGGGATTTCCTTTTCCAGCTGGACTTGGCACCTGCCCACAGTGCCAAAATGACTGGTAGCTGGTTTGCTGCCCATGGTATTACTGTGCTTGATTGGCCAGCTACTTGCCTGACCTGAAACCCATAGAGAAGCTATGGGGTATTGTCAAGAGGAAAATGAGATACACCAGACCCAGCAACACAGACGATCTGAAGGCCGCTATCAAAGCAACCTGAACCTCTCTCTCAACATCTGTCAGACTAAGGAGATGGTCATGGACTTCAGGAAGCGGCAGAGGGGGGGTCATGCCCCCATACACATCGATGGAGCTGAGGTGGAGAGAGTCTCCGACTTCAAGTTCCTCGGTGTGTTCATCAAAGATGACCTCACCTGGTCCAGGCAAGCGAACTCTGCAGTGAAAACTGCCCCAAAATGACTATACTTCCTGAGGAGACTCAAGAAGTTGGGCATGTCTGTAAAAACTCTCACCAACTTCTACAGGTGCATCATTGAGAGGATCCTCTCAGGCTGCATTACTGCCTGGTACGCCAGCTGCTCCGCTGCAGATTGAAAGGCCCTCCAGAGGGTGCTGAAGTCTGCGGAGTGCGTCATCGACTGTCATCTACCCTCCATGCAAGGCATCTACCAGGCACAATGCCTTAGGAAAGCACGGACCATCATCAAAGACTACAGCCACCCAGGTTGTGGTCTGTTCACACTGCTGCTGTCTGGTAGATGCTACTGGAGCATCAGGACCTGCACTCCCAGACTCTCAATGTTTTTTCCCTCAGGCCATAAGCCTCCTCACCCAGAAACACTGATCTATGATCATATTGATCCCACATGAACATTCCAAATTCTCTGATGTTTTTCTATGTACATTCATGTACATTAGAATGCTTTTATGTACCATTCATAGGCATATCACACTTATATTTATTACATTGTATATGTTTTTATATATAAATTTTTTTTTCTTGCTATATTTTATGCGTTATACATTTCTTTACTCTTACTGTGTAGATGCGATGTGTAGATGTCCCAGGAAAATCATTTTTCAGAATGACTCTGTGTTATTCGGTGCATTTGATAAATAAAAGACTGACTTTGAGATCTACCGTCCTGTAGGTTTTTTCCCCAACTCTAATATAGCACATCTGATTCTAATAATTGGCTGGATGAAAAGCTTAAATCGGGTTAGTCACAAATGGGGTTGAAGAGAAAACCTGCAGGACAGTAGACCTCTCGGAACAAGGTTGGGAGGCCCTGGTCTAAATTGTATGAATTTGACTGATCAAAAAAAAGAATCAAGGCTAGCCATCTGATTAGCCTTCCAGCTGTTTTACGGCATGGGTATAGATGCTGTTCAGGCTATCTGAAGCAAGGTGCCCTTTGTCTTGTGGGAACAAGGAGAGCAGTCCATAGTTTGTGTGACTGGAGCCTTTGATAATCTTTATTGCCTTTAATTCATTCTTTATGCCTTTAATTAAATTCCATTTGTTTTGTTCAGAGGACTGTTATACTAGGAGTGCCAAGATCTCTGACTGATGGTTTCAAAGCCTCTCTGTAGCCAATACATAGCATCAGCAATTCAAGTCTTAGTCATACCCTGGTGCCAGTTTTTCAAAATGTCATTCACCTGGGTTATGCTTATTAAATAGGAAAACAAGCTTAGAAGTAGAAAGACTTGAACAGGAGTCCACATTCAAGTGAGTGATTCATCACTTCTATTCATTATATGTCTATGTGTTTAATCCTATTTCTTGGGGGGGGGGGGGGGGGGGGGATGGCGTTTAAAACACCCTGAATATACAGTCACATTTTGTCTCAAAAGTGTAGCAATTGTCTGTTAAGCAGTTTTCATCTCTGCCCACTAGAGGGCTGTATAAATCCTATTTGGTTGTGCTTCGAAGGACTCAACGTGACTTCCGATAGTGTCCAAAGTAGAATCTATAGTTACCGACTGCTTTCCACATCATTCACAGTCTGTATAAGTTAGACACACTTAGGCAACCTGGTTGGTCCTCTTAACTCTCTTCACCAATGCCGAAAGCACTGCCAAATAGTGACCAGGAAGAGAGGGACCGGGGGAGACAGAAAGAGAGAGTGGAAGACGGAGACAAAGAACCATTTGCTACAGGCCACTCTTCATGCTGAGTGTCCAGTTAATGGGGTGGATTTGGGAGGAAACAAGACATAATGCCGACTGATTGGAATTACAAATACCTCCATTGGGGTTAGTCAGTGAGTGCGTGGAATGATTGCGCGAAGGAACACTTCAAGGGATTTGAAAAGATTCACTTCGAAGTGAAACGCCAGAATCACGTAAAAATATTTTGACGTTTCTTTCGAAGTTAAGCGCTCTTAGAAGGCGAAAAGGCTAGCCACACAATCTAACGTCTGCCAGACGAGTGGTTGGTTTTGAGATTTTCAATGAAAATGCCACACGAAGGTTGTAAGGCCGTTTGGAATGGATGGAAACTGAGCAAAAAAAATAACATAAGCGTGTGTAAGCACGCATTCACTCAGACACAACCAAACCTTATTTAAACTCCTATTTGACTTCTTAGGTTTTAACATTACGGGCTGGTTTCACTGCCACAAGTTTCATCATAATCAAAATCGAGCTCAGTGGAGATTATTTTTTTCGTCCAGGACTAGGCTCAGTGACGCGCGGTCTGGATAGGCACTGCCTATTAAGAAATATAAATGTAAAAGATATTGTGTTCCAAATAAAATTGTTTTTTCTGCAGTGATTATCGATTTGTCAACAGAAATTTCATTTGAATGAATCCAGAAAATTCAATTTCGATTTTGCATATTGGCATAATGCATATTGCATTGGCTAAAGCGCTCTTCGCCACTCACGCTCGCTCTAACGTTTGCAGGCTCTGCTCCTCAAAAATGTGGGGGCAAGAGCATTGCTTTCCCCCAAGTTTAGTGCCTATGAATGGTACATTAATATATGCTAATGTACATTGAATCTAGAAAGACATCAGAGCATTTGGAATGTTAATGTGATCAATATGATCATTGATCAGTGTTTCTGTTGAGAAGCCTTATGCCCTGAGGAAAAAAAGGCTTCTCAAACGGCAACACTGATCTATGATCATATTGATCACATATTGCCTATTGTTCTGCTTTCCCTGCCTGCTGTTCTCAACTGCTCACACCGTGTGGTCAAGGACTGGCTACGCTGACTTGAATTATATCCCAAATTTGTTCAGAAGGATAGATGAATGAATTTCGACTTTTTAGCTATTTTCTGCAAAAGTTGGTTCATTTACTCCCTGATTTTGTAGGATATATTTGTTTACTGGACTCAGCCATGACGTTTTTGGATTTTTAATCAGACACGCGATTATTTTGGTTAATCGGTTGTTTTATAAAGGGCCACGGGATGCACGAGAGGCTCCGCTGACGAGATTTCGATTTTTTTTGTTGCTTATTCCAATCGTCCGCTAACTGCGCACTCGGTTGCTTGCGAGTCGTGCTTATGAAACCGGTGATCTGTGTTACGGAAACGTGCTGCCATCGATTTCTTTGCATAACGAATTTACCAGGGCAGTCTCAATAGACACGCGTATGGGACCACTACAGTACAGTCCCCTGTAAAACGTGTATGGTTCCAATCTAATGACACATGTAATAGAAATAGATTTGCCAGGGAGTTCAGCCTGGCTAGTGTAGACTACCAGATTTTAGTGTATTTCTCTTTGCCTACCTTGATTTAGACCTCACCGCACGTCACTGCCTGGGCTTAATCTGTGGCCGCGAAACCTGCCCTTAAAAGCCCGGAGGGTTTGTTCAGGGATTATAGACGTCTCACATCAGTGCTTCAAGTGGATGCCCCCCGCCCTTATCCGCTTTCCTCGGAGCGGAATGTATGTGACATGTTGCAGCTGGGTTCAACAGAGCAAATGTTCCCTGCGTTAGAGTTTAGATCCCACGCACTGTCAGTCACCCCCCCCCCCCCACCACCCAATCCTGATCAACTTGAAACTGTGTCTAGGAATTTTTGTTTTTGACCATTTGAAGGCGAAGGTTGAACAAGATCCATGTTTTTCAGTAGCTGCTAGCTTCAAACAAAGAACAAAACCTCGTCTCTTTTGGTCCTTGCGACAAGTTGACGTTACTCGACCTACTCCTTTTTTTTTCACGGACAAAATCAAAGGCACACATTGTTTTACCCACTGGGATCCGGTTTCTGCCACCCATTACGTTTGCCGTCAGAGCGGCAGCGCCAGTGAACACGAGTCTGTGGTTAGCTTACACCAACACACGTGCTCAGCGGCTCTCGCCCATAAACACACACGACCGAAGAACTGCTTCCCGGGAAGAAGCTGTTGTCATGGAAACAGCGTACCGATGGAATCGCACAACAATGAGAGAGGCTGAGAACGAGAGAGAGAAATAGAGGGATGTGGAAAAAGAGAGATGGAGCGAGAGAGAGAGTTAACGAGAGAGGTGGAGGGAGAGACTGCAGTCAATGGGAGAGTTCCATTCCACCTCTCTCTGGCCACACTCCAGACACAGACCTGGTCCGGCCTTGCCAAAAACACAGTCGGTGAACACTGAAGAGTCTGTGCAAAAACCGAGGTAGGCGGCTGTACTGTGTGTGAAAGCACCCGTAATACACAACAAGGCAGCTTGCAACTCAGCAATCACTCAGTTGTAGATAGTTTAATGGACCAGCGGCAGGTGTTAGTTGGAGAAAGGACACAGGGGGTGGGGGTGGGGGGTGCACGGGAAGAAAGCCTGGCAGGGGGCTGTGGGAGACATTCCTCCTCCTCACCCGCTGAGCTCTCTCTCAGAGAGAAGGTGCGCTCTCTCTTCCTGTTACATAAATTCTCCAGGTCTGTGGAGGTGGCTTACATAAGCACTGGAGCTTAATTCTCCATCAAGACCTTCCTTGCTGGCTGACAATTCCCCCGTTAAGAGTCCCACTCTCAAACCCTGCGCTATTTTAACCCTCACCCTCTCTCTCTCCATCCCTTGTGCTACATCCTTCTTTCTTCATCTTTCTGTCCCTCTGTTTCTCTGTCTGTCTCTCTTCCTCTGTCTGTCCCTCTGTCTGTCTCTCTTCCTCTGTCTGTCCCTCTGTCTGTCTCTCTTCCTCTGTCTGTCCCTCTGTTTCTCTGTCTGTTTCTCTTCCTCTGTCTGTCCCTCTGTTTCTCTGTCTGTCTCTCTTCCTCTGTCTGTCCCTCTGTTTCTCTGTCTGTCTCTCTTCCTCTGTCTGTCCCTCTGTTTCTCTGTCTGTCTCTCTTCCTCTGTCTGTCCCTCTGTTTCTCTGTCTGTCTCTCTTCCTCTGTCTGTCCCACTGTCTCTCTCTGTCCCTCTTTCTCTATGTGTCTGTCCTTCTGTCTCTCTGTCCATCCCTCTCTGTTCATTAACAGTATGTGCGCTGCCCTGGCTTACAGATACATAATAATATAGCTTGTTATGCAGTTTATGTCATCACACCCTCATAAGGAACAACGATTTGCAGCGAATCTCCAACCAACCCCCAGGCTCAACTCATGTGCTTGGAGTGTACTCCATGGTCACGTGTGGCTGATGAAACTCCTGCATGGACCAACTTCCACAGAGGGGATGGGGGTTTAACAACAAGTCCAGGACACTTGTGACTTGAATGATGTAATTCATGGTCCATATTTAATTAACGAAACGGCCGGGAATTTAAAATACAACAATTCCTCCTTCCTCTGGAACATTTGATCTAAGAGGTATCACACGTGGAAATGGGCCAAGCATCAAAATCAGATGCAAACAAATGTACGCTTTTGTGTGAAATTGTTCAAGCTCAAAAATAACTGGATGTACACTCACTGGATGGTCCGCTGGAGGGTTTGATGAGTCGCTGCACCCTTGATCATTTTTGCTCCCTCTGCTATTGGGACACTACTGCAAATGGCCCAGGCACATGCAAAAAGAGGGCGGAGGGTGGAGTGATGGAAGCAGGGGATCATTTGGGATTCGGCAGTTTTAATTGTTTTGATGTGGAGAAAGCTGCCCTCTTCATCCACCCGGACATCAATAATGAGACATGGCTGAGCTAGTGAGTGACGTTCCAATGAATTCTATCAGTTGTTCGTCAGTGTTCTTAAAACGACCTACCTCTCTAAGCGATGTCTCATGCTGCCTGATGTACACTTGGACAGCGCCAGCTCACTGGGCCCGGTAGAGTTGCAATAAAGACATCAGACGACAAACCCCAAGCGTTTGTTGACTTTTCTCCTATTCATCAGAGGAATTCTCGTTCCCTGGCCCTGGCATCGTATTAACCTAGTCTTTTTCACAGGGTATACTTGATGTTGAGTTATGTAAAAATAAAAGAAAGGAAAACATGTTTTATGCATGGTCGCAGGGGAATAGCATGTGGGGAAAAATGTTTCCCTGGGTCCCTAAGGTGTGGGACCAATGTGGTGAATTCACTGTTATACCAAAAGGGAGAGAGGGAGACAAAAAGAAAGATAGAGAGAGATAAAGACTGAGATAAACCAAGTAAATGAGAGAGAGACATGTAGAAAAAGAAAGAGACACGAAGAGCATGGGGTGTTGGCCATCTTGCAATTCTGCCAAATGCCTGAGGGGCCATGTCCATTTTTTATGGGGTCGACCGGTTCCCCCCCCCAAAAAAATCATAAGAATCTTTCACTGTTCAATAATTTATATTATATAGGAGGTTTTTGCTAATGACGTATCAGCTCACTCATCAGGAATTGATTTTATGCATTCATCATGACAACTGACTGAACAGTCACTGATGCGACTGATGCTAGGTGTTATTGTGAATCCTGTTTTGTATCTGCATACAATGTCAGCTATGACATTTTGAAATTCATGGTAATGCAGTTAATAAGCATACACTGTGCATTTTACAACTAAGATGAACTAAAAGTACTTATCTAAAATACAAAGATTGGCTCCTTTGTTTTGGTCAATATGACATGCCAGAATGTTCAAACACAAATTTTGTTCTTAAGTAAGTGTATTTTGATCCAAATATCAGTTTCCAATCAGAACATTTGACTTTGTTATACTATATCATACCTAACGTAACACAAACTTTTTTAAAAGGGAAGGGCCTGAAAGAGTGGTTCTATCATCAGTAATGTTTATTCTAATGTAGCACCCCTACAGACAGATGAGAAAAGCAGGCCAGGGGAGCAATTAGAACAGGAGTAGCCAGAGGTAACTGGTTAGGAAAGAGGATTGTTTAGGTGACCAAGACCCAGAGAAACCCGTGGCTACAGTGACTGAGCACTGGCAGTATCTGAGGAGCGAGAGCAGTAAGTGTGTAAAAGTGAGGCAAAAATGAAAACAACAGAACAACAACGACGCGAAGATCAACGTTTGTGTACTTCTATCTTTTAAAGTCAGTATCACACGGTTGCGATGCAAACAGGACTCAAAGACCTGTGAGGTGTGGGTTCTCTGAAAACAGAGAACCTAAACAGGCAATATAATTAGTGATGAGGAGCAGGTGTGTCGGTGGGGTGCGCTGCTGCCATCATCTCCTGCCAGCAGTTGGTACGCCAGCGAGGTGGAGCGCTGGAGAGGGCGAGGGCCCGCAGTGCCAGGCAAACCGGCCGTCACACAGTATCAGCTGTGGCAGGTAGACGTTGAAAGCTACTCCAACTACATGTCTGGTACGTATCTTGTGTTTTTCTTTTAAAAATAAATATTATCTGAACCAAAAGGTACTAACATTTGTAGTCGTTGCCCATTAAAATGTGTAAAGTAGGTAAGGATTAAATAATCTCTCCGTGGTCAAGTGTTTCAATCTTTACCTGGAAGTGGGGTTTAGCGTTGCATTCTGGGAAGTGCTGGGATGTGGTTTGGTGTGGCTCAAGCCAGGGCTGAATTTATGTTTCTGTTTTCCTCCATTACCAATCTTATGATTGTAATAAAATCCTCTCTAAAGGCCTTTGTCTACATTTCAAACACTTCATTACAACCCCATTTCCCAAAAAGTTGGGACGCTGCATAAAATACAATGATGTGCAAATAATTTATCCCTTTATTTAACTGAAAGTAGTACAAAGACAATAAATCAAATATCTAAAACTGAGAAATGTGATTGTTTTTGGAAAAATGGATAACCATTTTGAATTTGATGCCAGCAACTTGTTTCAAAAAAGTCGGGACAGGGGCATGTTTACCACTGTGTTGTATCTCCTCTTCTTTTAACAATACTTTAAACATTTGGGAACCGAGGAGACCAATTGCTGTAGTTTTGAAAGTGAAATGTTTCCCATTCTTGCTTGATATAGGATTTAATCTGCTCAATAGTTCAGGGTCTCCTGTCATATTTTTTGTTTCATAATGCGCCAAATATTTTCAATGGGTGGCAGGTTTGGACTGCAGGCAGGCCAGTTAGGCACCCAGACTATTTTACTACGGAGCCATGCTGTTGTAATACATGCAGAATGTGGTTTGGCATTGTCTTGCTGCAATAAGCAAGGCCTTCCCTGAAAAACAGTTTTTCAGGATGTCAGCATATGTTGCTCCAAAACCTGTATATACTATTCAGCACTAATTATGCCTTCACAGATGTGCAAGTCACCCATGCCATGTGCCGTAATGCACCCCCATACCATCACGGATGCTGGCTTTTGAACTGTGTGCTGATAAGAAGCTGGATGGTCCGTCTCCTCTTTAGCCCTGAGGATGCGGCGTCTATGATTTCCAACAAGAAGGTGGCAACAGTTCTGGATCTTGTTTATGTAAGGTTTTGTCTTTGCATGGTAGTGTTTTAATTTGCGTTTGTGAATGCAGCGACGTACTGTGTTCACAGACAATGGTTTTTTGGAAGTGTTCCTGAGCCCATGTGTAGTGTTTTCCACTACAGAATCATGTCTGTTTTAATGCAGTGTGATCTGATGGCCTGAAAAGAATCTCTGAAACTTTTAATGCTATAATGTACTGTAGGTGACCAGATCCCCAAACTCTTTGCAATTTTACTTTGAGAAATGTTATTCTTAAATATTTACCCTATTTGCCTGCGCAGTCATTCATAGAGTGGTGAACCCCTCCCCATCTTTACTTCTGAAAGACTCATCCTCTCTGGTATGCTCTTTTTATACCCAATAATGTTACTGACCTTTTTCTAATTCACCTAATTAGTTGTGAGATGTTCCACCAGCTTTTTGTTTTTCCAAGTCTTTTTTTGGCCCAGTCCCTGCTTTTTTCTGGGCATATATTTTTCAAGAAACAATAACCTTTCTCAGATGAAAAGATGTTTCAACCTTTGATATGTTGTCTTGGTACTATTTTCTATTTAATATAGGGTTTAAAGGATTTGCACATCAATGCATTATTTTTCTTCACACTTTACACAGCATCCCAGCTTTTTTAGAAATGGGTTTGTATACAAATAATAGCAATTTGATTCAGTGTTGGTGAAACTGAACTAAAGCATGTGTTCCTGTCATACTTTGTCCACAGACTGACTACATTATGTAATTTGTGTGAACTTTCCCTTTAAGGTCAGTTGCTTTTTAATCTACCATTCTGATATGGACTCAAACTCCATGTTAAGAGTCCCACTGACTTCACTGGATCAGGGTACTGACATGTAGTGTGAAGTTCTCAGCATACATGGTCATTTTAGCTGTGGGCAATGCTGTTACACACTGGTTCCTCTCTAGGTTTCTTCCTTGGTTGTAACCCTACTTGGGAGGCCACTGTGCATCTTGTTGTTGCTTGTTTTTTTTTGTGGGCGTTCAGGCTGGGTATCTGTATTTATCTGTATTCAACTAAAAGTTTAAAAGTCTGGCACTATTTTGGCATTTTAGCTTATAAAATGGTCTTCATTTAGAAGAGTAGTGGAATGTATCTGTGGATTATACAAACTCTCAGCTACAAGCACAATTAAGTACAATCTAACATTTTCTGAAACTTAGTAAATTGGTAAATATATTTTATATTTTATATTGTTTTGGTTTTCAAAAACCCAAAAGTGACCTGTTTCCTTCCAGTGAGACATCCTACCTCATTCCAGAAATGTTGAAGCTGTTACCAGATACAAAGACAGAAATTTCACCATTCTATGACCTTCACCTTTAACCAAGTGCTTGACTTGGGCCGAAACGATACAAACTGCGTTCCTTTTTTAGGCAAAAGATCTGTCTGGGATGTCTGGGATAGGCGACTTTAATGGAACAAGCCTTATTAACACATGCATTTTGATGAACATAGTCTAATGTGCAATCAAATCTTGCACTTATTTTATCTCAAGTCAAGCGCTGCTTTTGACAGATGAGTATCTCCGATTGTCATTCACGTATGAAGATGTGCCAAATGTCTCATCTTTCATTTGGGCTAGTAAATAAGTGCCTTGTAAAGCTGGTTCTGCTACAATAAAGTGCTGATGTAATAAAGGATTTATAAATGAAATGTAATTGATTTAAATAAAATATTAAACAGAGTGAAATTTCAATGTAACACTTGTAATTTAGTAACATTTGAGAAACCTGGTCAGGGGTTTAAATTCTATGCTAAGGCATTTTATGTGTTAATTTCTTGAAAACATTTCTTGATTCTGTCATCATGGAAGTTTTCTTCACTGCAAACCTAAACCCTGAGCATGAAGCACTCGTCTCAGTGGTTGCAGAAGGCAGTACAGGTCCAAAGGTCAGCCCGTGGATCTGATAGAGTCACCTTGATCATTTTAATGAGGGTGAATGTATCTAACCAGTGGAACTCCGCTGCCTATGTAGACATGGTTCAACTAGCCTTAATTGGTGAGAGCGTGGACCTCGCTAATGTCAGGCTGTGACGCAACCAACTGTCATCCTCGCTAATGTCGTTGAGGGAGGCAACCAACTGTCACCTTTGCTGATGTCGGGAAGGCACGCAACCGTCATCCTCTCTAATGTTGGGACGCAACCAAACTGTCACCTTTGCTAACATCAAGCATGGACGCAGCCGTCATCCCCTCTAATGTTGGGATGCAGCCTACTGTCATCCTTGGTAATGTCGGTGAGGGACACAACCAATTGTCATCCCCGCTAATGTCGAGCTTGAATGTAACCAACCGTCATCCTCGCTAATGTTGGGACGCAACCAACTGTCATCCTTGCTAATGTCGGTGAGGGACGCAAACAACTGTCATCCTCACTAAAGTTGGGCAGGGATACAACCACCATTCTCTGTAATGTTGGGATGGAACTGTTATCCTTGCTAATGTTTGGCTGGGATGCAACCAACAATCATCCTCGCAAATGTCAGGTAGGAAAACAACCATCATCCTCTCTAATGTTGGGACGCAACCAACTGTCATCCTCACTGATGTTGGGATGCAACCAACCGTCATCCTCACTAGTGTTGGGCCGGTGTGCAACCAACCGTCATCCTTGCTAATGTTGGGCTGAGATGCAACTGTCATCCTAGCTAATGTTGAGCAATGACTGAATGAACTGTCATCCTCGCTAATGTTGGGCAATGACTGAATGAACTGTCATCCTCGCTAATCTTGGGCCGGGATACAAACAACTGTCATCCTTGCTAATATCGGGCTGGGATGAAACCGTCATCCTCACTATTGTCAGGCTGGTATTTCAAGTCAGCCATTACCATGCCCTCCAAAGCGTAGCCATTGAGTCAGTGTGTAGAGAGCGTGTAACAGCCATTTAAACATGCCCTTTATACACTTTATCCATGATCACTCCATGAATCTGTCTTTGACAGCAGTGATGGGGTTTGTCCGATTGAGAGGTCATTTCTCAGGCTGTCAACTGAGATCTCGGGTCATGGGGGGGTCTTTCCCCTGGACACTGGGCTGATCTGATGAGACACCTTGGCCGGCTGTGGCCCACACTGTGTACTGCGTTTCAACAGGACGAATACTGGCGTTGTGACACCTTGCACATTCACTCAGCAGCATAGCAGAAATCCTCAACTCAAAGGGAATCACAGTCTCCAGGCCGGGGGTTACATCAGGACAGCAGGAGAGAGGGGCAAGCTTCCTTTGTTAGAAGATAGAGATGGAATATACAGTGACACACCGTGAAGGGTTAACTTCTGAAGTGATTCACTTCGCCGCAGCCGTGGAAATATTCGCTATTTCCAGAGTCATTTACAATCCCTAAATATAAATAGCAGGCTTCCTTTAGACTAAATAGGAGTGGTGGGTGTGTGACGCGCTTCCCATGATGTGTGCCAGCAGTCATCCTCTTCTCACCCCACATGTCTATTTCAGAGTTTTTTCTTACCAGGTAGCGACGGCATCCTTCTCTGTTAATGTCTTTAAATTGCTCCCCAGAGACATGACATTGACAAAATAATGACAGCGCGCGTACACAGCCATCTCCATGAGCAAGCAGGTGTCTGGTGGCGCGGGGGGGGGGGCGGGGTGTTTCACTGGGGAGGATGGGGGGTTGTGGCTTAGCTGGAACAGAAGACGATCTGCTTCATGTTTGGGAGCGTACATGTATTGCCGTGAACTCGTGGGAAGTTGGCAGTTTTCGTACAAAGGTGATTGGCAGCCTAATTTTGTGGCGCGGCGTGACGAGTCGTATGACCTGGGGCAAGCACAGCTGTTCTGCGAGAAGAGGTCCGTACCCTGAACCTCGTTCCACTTTTAAAGACATGTACGATTTTGCTCTAAAACTCAATAGCGTTCGCACTATTTCAGGTAATTGAATGCTATGTGTTCACTAAAAGGGTCACTGAGTAGAATCCTGCCTCTGACATTTTAAAATCACAATCAATGGCACAACTTTTCATCTCTTATCCTTCCCATACTGAGCGAGACCGGTTTCAGCTAGTCCACATGGAAAATGATAGGGTTTCAGGGAAGACGTAGTACTGCGAGTGTCTAAAGCGAGTATGAGGAGACTGTCAATGCTAACTGATAGACGAACCGGCGAGAGACAGTTTGAGTGGGGAATATCTCAGGAAATATTAACATTCACCAAAGATTTCTTCTGGGCTTTTAGGCTGGTAATACAGTAAAACAAATGGCTCCTTCGGCATTAAAGCCATTAGTCATGTGTGTCCCACCAAAAAACAAAACCGTGTGTATCTAAACTGCATCCTCCTCAGAGACACTGCACCACAGAGACGCCAAACTATTTCATTACCGTCCCCACCAGTCCTACATACATTCCAGATTCGTCCCAAAAACATCACACCTGTCTTCGAGGATTTGGGCTCTTAAAGGGGCACCTGAAACCTCAAGAGTTTCCCTCCACGCGGACCAGCTTGACGGGAGTAAATCACCTGTGACAAAGCCCAGGGATAACAGGGAGTCTCTTCCGCTGCAATCTCCTGGGTCCAGCCGGCTCCACGGCAGGCGGCAGATAAGCGATTTGCCTCCCAGTCGCTGTCAGCATTGCGTCACCTCCATCCCCAACATCTGGCCTTGTCGTCTGGAGGGGGGGGGAGTGCTCCTGGACACCTCCTCCACTTTGCTCTCCAAGTCAGTCAGATGTTTCTCCTGTCATGGGAGCTGGCGTTGCTGAGTTGAGCCACGTCAGCACATCGCTGCGCGTCACAGCCAACAGCACAAAAAGAAAATCAGCTACTCACTCTGTCCCATCTGTTTCCCAGAAGCTTATCACATACATTCCCTGGCACGACTAGCACCTTGCACTCGGAGTTGTAGAAACCTAGTACCCATAGCACCTTGTATTCGGAGTGGTAGAAACCTAGTACCCATAGCACATTTTACTAGGAGTGTTATAAACCTAGTATCCATAGCATATTGTACTAGGAGTGTTATAAACCTAGTACCACTTGCACATTGTACTAGGAGTGTTATAAACCTAGTACCACTTGCACATTGTACTATGAGTGTTATAAACCTAGTACCCATAGCACATTGTACTAGGAGTGTTATAAACCTAGTACCCATAGCACATTTTACTAGGAGTGTTATAAACCTAGTACCCATTGTTAATCTCATGGTCTCTGGTTTCCAGACATTAACAGGGAGAGTAGAGCACTATGGCAGTGCATATTATTCCTATTTCAGGGGTAATAGCAGTGCACTCCCTTTGATGTGGATGTTAGTTTTGCCTGTGACTGTGAGGGGATACAACCCCCCCCCCCACAAGCCGCCCTTCAGATCATCTGCCTGCCCCAGGATGTTACTGAGAACTGTGTGGATGCTTCGTCAAGCAGCTGATAGCGATTCCGGCTGCTGTGAAATAGGAGAGGAAAGAAAGCTGATCGGTAAGATAGAAAGCCAACAGCTACATCTCTGCCAGAGCTCTGTGAATGTCCATACAGATAATGGATTCAAAAACCTCTGATTCACCAACCTCTCTGTGAATGTCCATACAGGTAATGGATTAAAAAACCTGATTCACAAACCTCTCTGTGAATGTCCATAGAGGGGTAATGGATTAAAAAACCTGATTCACATAATTCTCTGTGAATGTCCATACAGGTAATGGATTCTAAAACTTCTGATTCACAAACTTGTCTCTCTTTCCTTCACTCTCTGTGTCTGCTTGTGTCTTAATCGGAGATGGACTGGGCACATTCAGCGTGCACCTTCTACCTGCCACAGCAGATACTGCCAGTGCTCAGTCACTGTAGCTACGGGTTTCTCTGGGTCTTGGTCACCTAAATAATCCTCTTTCCTTCCAGTTGCCGCTGGCTACTACTAATCTAATTGCTTCACTGGTCTGCTTTTCTCATCTGTCTTGGCTCATCTGCAAGGTAGAAGTGCCACATGTCATTAGTTTAAAGGTTACTATCTACTGATATTACCTAATATTTCTGGCCCTTCCCTTTAAAAAAGATCATGTTGGTATGATAAACCATATAGTAGAGGACACTGGGTGGAAACCAAGTAAAAGTTTCTTATTTGACACTGGTATTTATATCAAAATACACAAAATTGAGAATATAATCCATATTTTTAAGGCATGAAACATGGATGTTATCAAAAAATTATAAAATTAAATAATTTGACATATTTCAAAGTTGTCTTTGCCAATCAACTTGATTAGAGCAGCATTTTCTAATTACAGTAGAATTAACCAATTACAATATCATGTGCAAGAGGCGGGTCTATTTTGGAGAAGGCAAATTAGGTGTTATGCTTTCTAAAATGCAGGGACACATGTCACTAACAGAGAAAATAGCTAGCATTTGCCTTGGCAGTGCAGGATTTAAAAAAAGTTTTTGACTGGAAGAAAGCAGGTCCAGCAGGTGTTAGCAAACATCTAAGCAGGTCCTGTTAAATGTTAACTAATTCGTTAACATCTGTCTATTTGGAAATTAACTTTCAACCATCTTTATTTTCTGCTTGATTTGAGCTGGCTGTGAAAATAATAATATGTAACCATGTGAGATTTGTCAGTGTTGCTTTTGAACTTGTACATCAAACTTTGTTTACGATGTAAATTAATCGTTGTTCATTTTTTTAATGTTTGTTGTATTGTTATGATTGGGGCTTACCGGCTTATTACGTCCAGCGACTTGAACGGAATGCTTTTAATGTCACAGTTTATGTAGTCATTTTTCTATCAGCCAGGTAGATCCCTGTTATAAAATGTGCCTAGCCTACGTGGAGTGGATCAGGTCACTGTCTCTTCGTGACGCTATCTGACATATTACTGGTGTCCAAGGCTATTGTGGTTTTGTTACTACAGGTGAATCGTACCTACGTGGTCTTACTGCCCAGAGCACAGGCTGGTGTAGGCTATGTAAGCGAGGTTCAGTTTGCACTCCCACTCATCACTCTTCTCCTGATTAAACACTTTGCGCTTTAACCAAATTATGCACGCCCCACTCCAGATCCGATGCGCGAGTACTCCGGCTTTGGCCTGTTTGATTAATGTAGGATGTCATCAAATAGCATTGATTCTCTTGCGTTAGAGTTAGATTACAATTTGGGCAAATCAAGTAAATGAGTGAAGCTGTGATTTTCTGTGATTTCTCCTTATCATTTCGATATAATGTTTTATTTATACCGCTGAGTACATCTTCCTCACGGAAGGCCTTGGTAAATTTAGTGTTCCACGATCTACACGAAACAAAAAATATAAACGCAAACCGGATATCAGTCATTTTAAATTAATTCATTAATTCCTAATCAATTAATAAGAGGGAAATAATTATTTTGTCCAGGTAGAACATTTCGGGGACATTTTAAATGAAACTTGAGACCAAAATCTTCCAGGTTGTGTGTGTGTGTGTATAAAAAGTCTGCACACCCATGTTAAAATGCCAGGTTCTTGTGATGTAAAAGAATGAGAGAAATATAAATCATGTCATAACTGATGCTTTGGAAGATCTCTGCGAACCATGGCTTTTGCTAAGAACATTTCAGGAAAATCCTACTAGGACAGCTGAACTTTATTTGTGATTATTCAGAGTCACTTTAAATGATGGCAGGTGTGTAATGACTTCTATTTAACATGAGTTTGAATGTGATTGGTTAATTCTGAACACAGCCAAATCCCCAGTAATAAGTGGGTGTGCACACTTATGCAACCAGGTTATTGTAAGGTTTATATTTTTCATTTTTCCCCCTCGAAGATTTCACTTTGTTTTTCAATTGAATTGTTCACATTATAGGTCACATTAAAAGTGGAAAAAGTACTGACATGATTTATCTTTGTCTCATTCTTTTACATCACAAGAACCTGGCATTTTCACAGGGGTGTGTAGAATTTTTATATCCACTGTGTGTTAATCTCAAGGTGCAGAGTTCAGTGACATACACTGTATCCCATCTGAGCAACGTTTTTAAAGGTACGTCCCCGTTTGAAAGTCCTCTCCTGTGTGGTACTTGGATGTTTCACATGAAATTGAGCTTCACCTAAAAGGTACTCATTGTTCCATGGTGCCAGGAGTGACAGAATCAAGTGGGGTTTACACGAATCCCATCATGTGTTCGTTGTTCACTTGTGATAAGAATGTTCC
This sequence comes from Esox lucius, assembly GCF_011004845.1. NCBI lineage: Eukaryota > Metazoa > Chordata > Actinopteri > Esociformes > Esocidae > Esox > Esox lucius. The sequence continues at coordinate 46,976,185 of NC_047575.1, read as the reverse complement.
TGACGCATCCTGTACCCATAGAATCATCATTCAGGTGACACGGCGTGAGGCAAATAGATTAATTTGAGAGTGGGTGGGGGAAGTTAATTCTTACTGGGTAGCGGTTATTTTTGGCCTAGGTGGCTTATGAAGCCAATTACCAGAACCAGTAGAGCCCAACATTGAGATTAGATAGAACAGGAGAAAAAGCTGCAGCATTGTCTCTGTAACTTGGAGTGATTCAAAGATCTGAAGCATCGGTTTGCACCTCTTCCTGCTTGTTCCAATCTGACTCATAACATCCTGTTTGCCAAACCGAGATAGAGCTCCCAAATCTCCCAGTGGTGTGGAAGTATTAGGCTAAGCCTCAGACATTAAAGTAGTCATGCAGTGAGTTGCGTGGGATTGTCACAGCTGGGGCATGGATGGGGTCCATTGGTTTTAAAGTGTTTTCCTCAAACAGTCACCTTATATTTCCAACTAAATATACAGTGTACCCCAAAATATTTTAATTATATACAGTGTACCCTGAAATATTATTATTATATACGTTGGGGAGAACAAGTATTTGATACTCTGCCAATTTTGCAGGTTTTCCTACTTACAAACCATCTAGAGGTCTGTAATTTTTATCATAGGTACATTTCAACAGTGAGAGACAGAATCTAAAACAAAAATCCAGAGAATCACATTGTATGATTTTTAAATAATTAATTGGCATTTTATTACATGACATAACTATTTAATCACCTACCAACCAGTAAGAATTACGGCTCTCACAGACCTGTTAGTTTTTCTTTAAGAAGCCCTCCTGTTCTCCACTCATTACCTGTATTAACTGCACCTGTTTGAACTTGTTACCTGTATAAAAGACACCTGTCCACACACTCAATCAAACAGACTCCAACCTCAATGGCCAACAACCAGAGAGCTGTGTAAGGACATCAGGGATAAAATTGTATACCTGTACAAGGCTGGGATGGGCTACAGGACAAAAGGAAAGCAGCTTGGTGAGGAGGCAACAACTGTTGGCGCAATTATTAGAAAATAGAAAAAGTTCAAGATGACGGTCAGTCTCCCTCGGTCTGGAGCTCCATGCAAGATCTCACCTCGTGGGGCATCAATGATCATGAGGAAGGTGAGGGATCAGCCCAGAACTACACGGCAGGACCTGGTCAATGACCTGAAGCGAGCTAGGACCACAGTCTCAAAGAAAACCATTAGTTACACACAAGGTACCCCTGCTCAAGCCAGCGCATTTCCAGGCCCGTCTGAGGTTTGCCAATGACCATCTGGATGATCCAGAGGAGGAATGGGAGAAGGTCATGTGGTCTGATGAGACAAAAATAGAGCTTTTTGGTCTAAACTCCACTCGCTGTGTTTGGAGGAAGAAGAAGGATGAGTACAACCTCAAGAACACCATCCCAACTGTGAAGCATGGAGGTGGAAACATCATTCTTTGGGGATGCTTGTCTGCAAAGGGGACAGGACGACTGCACCGTATTGAGGGGAGGATGGATGGGGCCATGTATCGCGAGATCTTGGCCAACAACCTCCTTCCCTCAGTAAGAGCATTAAAGATGGGTCGTGGCTGGGTCTTCCAGCATGACAATGACCCAAAACACACAGCCAGGGCAACTAAGGAGTGGCTCCGTAAGAAGCATCTCAATGTCCTGGAGTGGCCTAGCCAGTCTCCAGACCTGAACCCAATAGAAAATCTTTGGAGCGAGCTGAAAGTCCGTATTGCCCAGCGACAGCCCCGAAACCGGAAGGATCTGGAGAAGGTCTGTATGGAGGAGTGGGACAAAATCCCAGCTGCAGTGTGTGCAAACCTGGTCAAGAACTACAGGAAACGTATGATCTCTGTAATTAGTTTCTGTACCAAATATTAAGTTCTGCTTTTCTGATGTATCAAATACTTATGTCATGCAATAAAATGCAAATTAATTACTTAAAAATCATACAGTGTGATTTTCTGGATTTTTGTTTTAGATTCCGTCACTCACAGTTGAAGTGTACCTATGATAAAAATGACAGACCTCTACATGCTTTGTAAGTGGGAAACCCTGCAAAATCGGCAGTGTATCAAATACTTGTCCTCCCCACTGTACAGCGTACCCCAAAATATTATTATTATATACAGTGTTACCCAAAATATTATTTGGAAAGGTCATTTTCTTTTTCTTTGGCTCTGAATTCAATATTTTTTTGGAGTTTCAAATTATACAATACTATGAGTTTGGAAGGAAACTGTCAGCTTTAATTCAGGGGTATTTTCATCCATATCGGATGATCCACTTTGAAATGATATCACGTCCTGTGTATCGTCCCCCATAGCGGAGGTCGAATGATTTGGGAGTAGTTCTGATTTGTCTGCTCGTCACACATTGCCTTGTGTCAATCTGTGTGCTCAATAAGCTAATCCAGGTGGGTTATGATGTAGCCTAAGGGTGATTGACGACCATTCAAATATTCATTTATTTTTTTGATACCAGCTAATTAAAATTGTAGCTAGAATCGGGGACCATTAAATGTTTTTTGGTGCCTGTGTCACGAGATGTCCCTGTCTGTCACGCAAGACCAGAGTAGATGCTTCATTCTGAAAAGATTGGAGACAAAAATTCTAGGATGGAAGCCAAAGTAAACTTAACCTCATCATTGAATCGAGCAAAATATACAGTTAAAGGGAATATTTAATACAGACACATGAAAATCCCAACTGCTGGAAGGGGAAGACTTTTCTTTTTATAGAAAGACAAGAAGAATCTCAACAGTTCACAAGTGAATACCAGTAAAGTTTTTCAACTGATCTTGTGTTGCAATAAGTGCGCCAACTAATAATAAACCTTGGTTTTATTTTCATCATGCAGTGCCACATAGACATATTTTTAGCAGCCTCCTCTATCATGTAATATATAGATGTCCTCCTCACATTGTCAATCTGTGACTCTTCATTGGCTGGGACTGTTGTTTGTATAGGATCTTTTAATAGCTGGTTTCTGTGTGTATATATGTGTACGTGTGTGTTTGTTTTGTTGGAGGAAAGGACACTTCAAAAAACAAATACCCTGATTGATGATTACCTGCCCTGCGATGGATGGTGACTTTCCCTCAAATGAACAATCGGAACTGAGCCAAAGTGTGGGTGTGATTTCAGCAAATCAGAGAAATTGTGCTTGAGGTGACGAATCAGGAGGCGAATTGTTCAAAAGTATGTTTAATGAAATGAGATCAGAGGTTGATTGAAAGGTACTGGGTGAAATGCTGCCTCGCCACGTGTGTTCCAGCATCTCACACTGTCTCACTTATGGCCTCCTTACCTGTTACAACACACGGGGTTAGTCTCTGTGGAAACCATGCCTGTCACCGCCTCGCCTACAAACCCTGGAGGCAGAACTCTAACCTCACGGTCAGACATGGTGAAACACACGGACACACACACACACACACACACACACACACACATACATTCACATTTCTCTGGCAGAGTCAGGTTGCGGGATCATTACTGACGTGATATGAATCATTGAAAAGGTTCTCCTGTTCCTCTTCCCGGAGGAGCATCCTCAATTCACCCCTCTCCAGGTTCCACACTCTGGCTCGGTACAGCGCAGCAATACACACACACACACACACACACACGCACTCCTTTAAGCACTACAAACGCACCTGTACTTCACACACACTCATGGAGTGTTGATTGCCTCAGTAACGCTTGAGCGCGTCCATATATCTCCGTCAGTGCAGTTTATTTTCCAAGTATAAGCTGCTCTTTGCTCAACACTGATGTTGTAAGTCTTACATGCAACCTCATGTTCAAGCAAATATTGCTATGTGATGACAATGAAAGAGATGCTTGAATGCTAATTGTCTCCAGCCAATGTTTCAGAGTGGAATTTATAGATACACAATGTCTCCCTTACAAGGACAAACAAATGATTCCAATTGTGATCATACTTGCACTTATGACGAATGTTGCACAAAAAAACACAATTTTAGCTTCTATTTCCCGGTCTGGTTCCTCATTAGGAAAGAGAACATTACGTGCCCTGTTAATCCATGTTTCTTTTATTTATTTCATACAGCTCCAGTTGAGTGACTGACCACTTGTAAAGGAAGGCATATACTGTGATATTATGATATAAATTGCCTTCATACAATAATGAGCCACAGAGACATATTGCAGAGCAATGATTCCTTCTGTAATTTCCTCCATATGTTTTATCAGTGGCAGATAAATCAATGTGACAGCCAAACAGAAGCCACAAAGGACCTCGAGGTGAGTCACCAGGCCTCCAGATGAACGCAACACAACACAACGTAGCCCAACACACAACAACAAAACATAGCCCAACACACAACAACAAAACATAGCCCAACACACAACAACACAACTCAACGTAGCCCAACACACAACAACACAACGTAGCCCAACACACAACAACACAACACAATGTAGCCCAACACACAACAACACAACACAACGTAACCCAACACACAACAACACAACGTAGCCCAACACACAACAACACAACACAACGTAGCCCAACACACAACAACACAACACAACGTAGCCCAACATACAACAACACAACACAATGTAGCCCAACACACAACAACACAACATAGCCCAACACACAACAACACAACACAACGTAGCCCAACACACAACAACACATCACAACACAACGTAGCCCAACACACAACAACACATCGCAACACAACGTAGCCCAACACACAACAACACATCACAACACAACGTAGCCCAACACACAACAACACCACGTAGCCCAACACACAACAGCACATCACAACACAACGTAGCCCAACACACAACAACACATCACAACACAACATAGCCCAACACACAACAACACAACACAACGTAGCCCAACACACAACAACACATCACAACACAACATAGCCCAACACACAACAACACATCACAACACAACATAGCCCAACACACAACAACACATCACATCACAACGTAGCCCAACACACAACAACACAACGTAGCCCAACACACAACAACACATCACATCACAACGTAGCCCAACACACAACAACACAACGTAGCCCAACACACAACAACACATCACATCACAACGTAGCCCAACACACCACAACACAACACAACGTAGCCCAACACACAACAACACAACGTAGCCCAACACACAACAACACCTCACAACACAGCGCAGCACAACACACAACATACTAACACATCGCAGTGTCTCACTGATGCTCTAGTTACCATTAGGTAAACTGTGAAGAATTCCAACTAAAGGGTGGTGATCACCTGAGCTTGTCATCAGTGATGTAGTGGGGTTAAAGGGGAACATATGGGTTTATTATCAGTGATGTAGTGGGGTTAAAGGGGAACATATGGGTTTATTATCAGTGATGTAGTGGGGTTAAAGGGGAACATATGGGTTTATTATCAGTGATGAGGTGGAGTTAAAGGGGAACATATGGGATTATTATCAGTGATGTAGTGGGGTTAAAGGGGAACATATGGGTTTATTATCAGTGATGTAGTGGGGTTAAAGGGGAACATATGGGTTTATTATCAGTGCTGTAGTGGGGTTAAAGGGGAACATATGGGTTTATTATCAGTGATGTAGTGGGGTTAAAGGGGAACATATGGGTTTATTATCAGTGATGTAGTGGGGTTAAAGGGGAACATATGGGTATATTATCAGTGATGTAGTGGGGTTAAAAGGGAAACATATGGGTTTATTATCAGTGATGTAGTGGGGTTAAAGGGGAACATATGGGTTTATTATCAGTGATGTAGTGGGGTTAAAAGAGAAACATATGGGTTTATCATCAGTGATGTAGTGGGGTTAAAAGGGAAACATATGGGTTTATTATCAGTGATGTAGTGGGGTTAAAGGGGAACATATGGGTTTATTATCAGTGATGTAGTGGGGTTAAAGGGGAAACATATGGGTTTATTATCAGTGATGTAGTGGGGTTAAAGGGGAACATATGGGTTTATTATCAGTGATGTAGTGGGGTTAAAGGGGAACATATGGGATTGTTATCAGTGATGTAGTGGGGTTAAAGGGGAACATATGGGTTTATCATCAGTGATGTAGTGGAGTTAAAAGGGAAACATATGGGTTTATTATCAGTGATGTAGTGGGGTTAAAGGGGAACATATGGGTTTATTATCAGTGATGTAGTGGGGTTAAAGGGGAAACATATGGGTTTATTATCAGTGATGTAGTGGGGTTAAAGGGGAACATATGGGTTTATTATCAGTGATGTAGTGGGGTTAAAGGGGAACATATGGGATTGTTATCAGTGATGTAGTGGGGTTAAAGGGGAACATATGGGTTTATTATCAGTGATGTAGTGGGGTTAAAGGGGAACATATGGGTTTATTATCAGTGATGTAGTGGGGTAAAATGGGGAACATACAGGATTATTATCAATTATGTACTTGGTATTCGTCCCCCATTTAAAAAATAACAAGAGCATAGTTTCTACATCCAGCAAATCTACATTAAAAACAGAGTCCCATTCTTTTGAATTTATGGTTTGCCACAGTATTTTGTTGTACCTATTCAACGTTTAGAACCACAATAACCAACACTTTGAATTGTTTTATTTATGGCACTGCTCATTTACATCCATGATGGGCATCACATGGTATCATTACTCTTCCTGGTTCCTGTTCGACACTTTGCTGCAGCCTCTTCATTCACTTTAGACATGAACTCACCTGCAATACAAACAACTGTAAAATAGTCCAACTGCAATGCCATGTATTCCACACTGCACTTACAAAAGTGCAATTGTTTTTTTTATCATATTAAATCAATCAACATAACATATTTACCCCTGTTGGTTTTGAAGTGTAACACTGGAATTAATAAACCCTTCACTCTGTAGCATTTTATAAATTGTACACAGCCACGTGTGCAATGTGGGTTTAATTTGTTTCCCAATGAGGTCCGTTTTTTGTTGACTGAGGTTGGGAGTGTGGCTGGCAGGGGTACGTTATTACTGTGTTGCCTTTGATGTGATCCAGTGGGAACAATAATTCACATATGAGGTCCATTATTTGTTACTTGAAGGCCATATTTGAACCTGGACCTGTTTCTCAGGAGACATGAACAATCTTTGGTCGCACTCAGAAAATAGTTGCCTCAGTCTGACGAGCTCTTTAAAATGATCTCTATCTAAGTTTTTTTTTAATGTTGCTTCATTGATTGCCTGTGTTCAGTTTTAATGTTGCCTCTAACAGACGGGGCCCATTACGGGACCTCAGACACGCAGAGCTTCTCTCCCAAACGTCTCCACACACACTGTGGCTCCAGTTGATTGGTCGCGGTCGTGACTCATATGGGTAATGCCAGCTCTTCGCTCCCATCAATATTCCCAACAGTCTCTGGAGCGAACGGTTCCGCGTCTTCTTTCCGGTGGTGTTCTCTGAGAGTTCTGTGCCCATCCTCTTTCGTTGTGGTTGTCGGAGGAATCCGGGAGTACCACGTTTTGTTTCGATGCCGCCTGTATTGTTTCGATGCGTAACCGGTGCAGGTGGTCGGCTGCCCTTGGCCATGCCTCTTCCCGGCCGTTCCAGATAACGACTTGTGGGCTGGCCGTGTTGCCTGCAAGTATGTGTCGCCGAACAACATGATGGATGGTTACACAGCGCACCCCCCAACCCCCCCCCCCCCCGTGTCCTGGTCAGCAAAGAAACGACGTAAATACCCCTCTCGCTCTCCTTGTGGCATCGTTTGTAATCATTTGGCATGACATGCTACTAATTGTGCGGCGTGTCGCAGCTAACTGTCATTTGTAGTGTTTCCTTCTTCTTGTCTTTAGTAAGACGAATGTGCACTTTTTGGTTCGATATTGATCTGTGATTAAGGGAATAAAAGTAGATTGTGCTCGGGGCAACCGGGGACACTGTACCTCTGATTACCAGCTTAACAGCTGCAGAGTCCTTTAATGTCATATTGGTGCAATAACACTCCTACACAGCAGATTGTTCCATGATTATGTCAATTCCTAATGGCCTTGTTTTTACTATAAGAAATACCATCATTCTTAATAACCTACCATCCACTCTCTGCTTTTGGTTCATTTTGGTGCATCAGAAAGTTTGTTTTCAGAAATTGCTGACTATGACAATGTGTGGCCTGTAAGGAACTAAAAGAAAACTGTCTCTAAACCAAAAGCAGAGAGTAAATCATTTTCTGCTCAACTCAAATAGCCCATTACAATTTTAGATTTAAATGAATAACAACAGGATTTATAAAACAGATGGGCAACGTATAGACTCTTCTTGATATGTGAGTTTTGAAAACGTCTGACAAACTGTGATGGGGTGAACAATCTCCCAAAGCAGTGTTTCTCAACCCTGCTCCTGGGCGCCCCCCTGCTATGGATGTATTAGATCTCTCCCTGCCCTGTCACACCTGATTCAAATGATCAGTTCACTATCAAGTCCTTCATGAGCTACATCAGGTATGTTAGGGCAGGGAGAGATCTAAAACATGCAGGGCAGGGGGTGTCCAGGAGCAGGGTTGAGAAACAGTGTCCTAGTGGCCACCCTGACAATCCTGTTGTTGTGTCCCTGAGCAAGACAGTTAACTCTAATTGCTCACAGGTTGTTGATGAAAATCAGCAGCAGCTTACTACTAACCTGGTAAACCTATGGTGCTATTGAGCAGCAGGAGTGTCCCCTAAGCATTACCAGTGACTGCTCCCTTTTCGCTTTGGTCAGACTCAGTTCATCCTATCCCGTTAAACGAATTACAGCAGGATGATTTATTTTCATGAGGTCGGCTCGGGGCTTCTACATCATACTACAGGGTTGACAGCAGTCAAAACAGTGTCTTGGCCCCAAGTTGAGCTGTGAAATAAAAGAACAAATGTGATGTAAACTTAAGCTATCCATGTGACACAGATCCAGCGCGTTTCCAAAACTTCCATTTTTGAGAGAGGGGAAAGAAAAAAAAGAGCCCAGAAGATGCACTTCTGAAAGACAAAGAACTTTACACAGAGCCGGGCAGCTGGTGGTGAAGGGAGAGACAGGGGGAAAATCCCACTGACGCCTGCATAAAGGAGCACCCCACAGTCCTGCCTCACTGGCTCTTCCTCCACCTATTTTAGTTTACTCATTAATCTCAATCATGGCGCCTCCCCCATTCTGTAATTGACATTGTGAGAGTGGCAGGGATTCATCACGGGATACGCCGAGGGGAGAAAAAGGCTTGCTGGCTAATGTGAATTAATAGGCGACACAAACGTAGACAGTGACCTCTGAATGTAGCCCCGGCTCAGTGGATGGGACGGCCTTTCCTCATCCGCATAGCCGCCTCTCCGCATATCAGCCTCTAGAAGAGTGTAAGGAGCAGGAAGAACAGAGGAGAGGGGGGGGGGGGAGAGGGGAGGAGAGGAGAAAGATAGGTTGAGGAGATTTAGAGGAAGGGAGAGAAGAGGGGAAAGATGAAAGAGAGACCGAGATGAAGGAGACTGACCGGATGAACGGAGGTTGGCCTGGGTTCAGAAGGAGGTTAGGGAACAAATACGCCACGAACCAAACGTTCTGAAATGAAAGGTGAAGATCTCCAGAGAAAGACGTCCGCTTTGAACTCTGAAGTGCCAACCTAAACAGACCCCCCCCAACCCCCCCCCCCCCCGACTCACTGCACACACACGGCGTTCCAGAAACAGAGCCAGGCTTCAGGGTGTGTGTCTGAATTACAACCACAAGGGCAGTAACACATGACAGATCAGCCCTAATTAAGACCTTGGTCCCCATGAGGAGAACATCTACTCCTGGGTTACGGGTTACTATCTGGGAGTAACTTACAATTGGAGTAGATGTCACAATTGGGGTAATTTAATTTTTAGGTGTTGAGGGTGTTTTTAGGATTTTAGGATTTGGGCTAGGCATTATGGCCTAGGTTAGGTTTAGGCATAAATGTTAGGTTATTGAGATTAGGTTTATGATTGGGTTGATATTAGGATTATGGTAAGATTAGGATTAAAGTTAGGGATCATGAATTATTTTGGTTTTCTGTTGTGTAGTATCAGTTAAGCTAAGGTTATGCAAGTAAGCGTCTAATGTAGGTAATTGTTTGGCTCCATCAAGAGCCAGGATTGAATTTCTCTAAATGAAACAACAGTGGGCTCTGTTACAATGTTCTTCCCTTTTTGTACTTTTTCCTTTCCTGCTCACTGCACTCCCTAAAGTTCCCAGACTGTTTTTTACATTATTTATGATCTGTTCATAATATGTTAGTTTTTTGTCATATTGTAAACAAATGCCTTTTTATTCACTGAAAATGAGAATTTTCAATCAACTCAAATAACAGTAAAATCTTCACCAGACAGAGTCCTTCCTAGTGGGAGAGCACTGCAACCTATGACCTTTGGGTGGGTAGAAATGTAACCAGTAGTGTTGAAATGCCCTTTAACCTTTTCCCGCGATTACAGTGAAACTAGTTCTTGCGGATAAATGGAGTGGCAACACAAACTACCACCTACAAGCGTAGGACCTTCAGACTGACGCCTGTGTCCTTGTGTTCCCTCCTTATTGCCCTGACAAACACCGTGGAAGAGCCATGGCTGACTAATGAGGGAGACGGTGTGTTACAATGGCCTGGCTGATTCACAAAACCCATCTGGAATCACACCAGTGTGTTAAAGAGGGAATACATGGTCCAATGCGTCCCAGGCTCCAGATCATGTTTAAATCTGTTTTTCCGACTGAGGAGCACAGTTCACCCCTTAAATCTTTGGTTCAACCCCCTCCCCCGAGGGAGAGATGAGACACAGGTCACTGGAGCCTGCTGTGACTGAGAGAGGTTTCTCCATGGAGCCTGCCCCCCGGGGAGGAGACTGGAAGACAGGCTCTCCAGAGCAGCTCTCCCAGGGGGAAAAGGGATGTGGAAAACAACTCTGTGATGGAGCTCAACGGTCTGGAAAGTATCACTCTCCCGAAATGAGTTACTTCTGATCAATTCTGTCGTGGTGTTAGAAGCGTTTTAAGATGCACTTTTCCCGCGAATCACCCAGTTTCATGACTTCCATTTGAGACACTGACACGACTGAAGTTGCTTGACAACAGCAATACTGACGCAAGGTGAGAGAAAACACTGGTGTCAATGACTCTATAAATAACTATACATGAACGAATCATGTTTATCTCACCCCTTTAAGACACTGCCACCTCTTTCAGCGTAGCATTAAAGCACCCACTCTAATCCTGCGTGTAAAATGTCCGAAATGATCAAACAATAATAAAGGAAACATCGCAAACAAACAATAATGATGAAACAAAACAAAGGCTGATTTCAATGCACTGAGAAATAAAAAAAGAAAGAACCTTGGAAGAACCTTCTCTGAATTTCAGGACCCTGTTTCTGGAGAAAATGTTATACATCATCATCGGACTGAGAATTTAGAGCAATTAAAGGCTTTAAACGTATGCAGCTGTTTGGAGCACAGGCAGAATACCTGGGGACTAGTTCAGCCTTTCAGGCCCATTAAAACCACGTTATGATCTCCATGGCTACACAGCACAGGGCTTGTTTTAGAACCCAGGCTTGTCAGTTGTGAATCAAGGCAAACAGACCCACGCTTTCAGATGGACGCCTATCCACTGTGACTGTCTGTGCACTTCCTGTTTCTGGTCTTTATACTGGCCTAAAGATGGTCATCCATTGCCATTCCAGGAAGCCACTGGGTGGAGATTGAGGGTTTGCATCTAAATAAAAATGTGAGTCGGTTAGATGAGCTTCACTATGAATTACTTAAGAGGTCCTTAGATGGACTTACATACCTACCAGCAGATGTTCATGGGAGACAATGACCTAAATCCATTGACGCTGGGTCTTGCAGAACCGCCAACCTGGTCAGATTACACTGCCAAGAGGTTCATAAATGGAACATTTAAAATGGTAACAAGCAATAAGAAAAACCAGTAGGATAAAAGATTTTCCAGTTGTAGTTTTTCAATCATCTCTTTTTCGCTTTAGTTTTACTGTGATGTGGCACAAAAAACCCATAACGATGAAAAAAGTAGAACATGTGAATGAATCCAACTTTGTAATTTTCAATAAACTGCTATTCAAAAGCTATGGAGAATTATTTGAGGTGGGCCTATTAGTTCTCCATTGCGAATGTGAAAAAACGAGTGAAAATGTAATCTTATGATGATGACAATTGGTTGCGATGGTTGCGATGTGCCCCGCCATGTAGGCTTATATTGTATATTGGGGGTGGGGTCAGGGTCAATGGATCCCAGGATTTTTGCTCTTTACCGGGGGGGTCACATTGACCTGTTTGTAATATTGGAGGGGTCAAGACCCCCCGTCCCCCCCTAATTCTACACCCCTGGCTATGCGGTTCATTACTGTACATTTCTATGTTCTGTTTGAGTTTCTTGTTATTCTGCTTCCTAGTTCACTTTAGTCTCGTTGGTGTATTGCTTTCACCTGCATCTAGTTTGCCCCGGTTACGTCCCTGTTGGAGTTCTTCTGGGCCTAGTGTTCCTGGTCTGTCATTGTTGCAGTTGCTTTCGCGTGAAGTTGTGTTTCAAGTTCCTGGATGTTCCTTGAGTTACTCAGATTAAACAGTCTTTATTTTTTAACCTCTGTGCCTTGCTGCTACCTCCTACTCAAACATGTTGTGATGTAGAACCCATCCTAAATCCCTGTGGAAGTCAATGACAGTAGTTGAGTAAATGTTACATATTGTCTTTTTTCATAATGGCCCTCATTCATGAAACCTTCTCAGAAAATGAACGAAAAGAGCGTAGATGTCATCGCAGATTGGTAAATCGGATAAAGCCGTGGACGTGAGAATGCCCTGCACCTGTCCTTATTTACATATGACACACCTGTAACACTTTCGCGTCTCAGCTCAGAGCCGAAGTCCTTTAAAAGAGCAAGCTCTGCCATCATTAGGGTAACTGCTCTACCCAGAACCACTGGTTTATTTATCCTCTCACTAGTCAATTTAAGACCTTTTAGCTAATCAAGATGCCTGCCACCGAAATGAATGACCATTTATGATGTCCAAGTATGTCGATACGGCCAGAGTGACTGGAAAAGCAAGGCAAAGCCAGTTTATTTGTCTAGCTCATTACACACACACAGGCATTTCAAAGCCTACAAATGCATGAACAACAGAATAAGAGAAAATGCAGAATAAATTGAAATAAATAATACAATAATAGCCTACAGTAGTGATACAATATTTAATTTTGTGGTATGTTTGTATGTGTTTTATTCTTCTTCATCTTATTTTGTATTCGGCCTAACTATTATTCTAATTCTAATTGTGGTTGTTGTCACTGAGGCTGTTACGAATGTAGTTTGTTGTGATAATGAAGGTCTTATTGCCAATCAAGCATGATCTTATTTTTGACGTTGGCTCACACGATCTCCGACCAGACGCGAGTTTGACCGTAAGGATACGACAAAGATAATATTGATGAATACCAGCTGTGTCGGTGAAATGATCGTACGATAATTTTACGATCAAATTTGATCGTACGCATGTTTCATGAACGAGGGCCAATTTCTTAATATTTTTAACCACTTACAATCAAAGATAATGCAATTTTGATGGGGGATGGACTACAGTTTGAAGAATCTTTTTTTAATTAATTTAACAGTGTCTGAATGTGATGTCTGGGGGAGTCCACCCCAGAACATGGTTGAGAGGCGGCATGGAGGGTGATGAGGTGACCAGCAGAGGAGGAGCGAAGGGAGTGGCAGGAGGCCTAGATTGTCAGGTCGGAGAGGGAAGTGGGTGCCAGGTTTGAAGGGTTTTATTGGTGAGCAGGAGTGTCGTAAAGTCAGTACGGTACCGCCCAGGGAGCCAGTGTAGATCGCTGAGGGTTGGGGTGAACACCAAATGATCTGGTGCCAGTGAAGATTCTGGCAGCAGAGTTCTGTACCATTAGTCTGGTTGTGAATTTCATAGGAACACTGGTGAAGAGTGTTGAAGTAATTCAGACGCAAAGGGACGAAGGCGTGGACGAGGGTTTTTGACCTGGAATGTCATAGTGAGGTTCGCAGCCTGGAGATGATGTGGAGGTGGAAGAATCCCTCGGGTTAATTTCTTCTGATGTGGAATTTAAAAGAGAGGTAACTGTCCTGAGTGACTCCCAGGCTTTTGACTTGATTCGTCAGAGGAACTGGAGAACGATCTGGGGTGATGGAAGATAGAGGGAGAGTGGATTTGGAGCCAGCGGGCATGACTTCTGTTTTGTTGCTGTTGGGTTTTAGGAGGTTTGTGCTCTTCCAAGTATGGAAATCCTGAAGGCAGTTTATGAGCAAGTTGAGGGGTAGGGGGGTCATAGGTCATCCACGGAGAGGCCAAGCTGATGTCCCCGTGATCTTGCCCAGGTGTGGGAGGTGTACGACAAAGAGGGCTGAGTCCTGGGGAGACACCCCGGTCTGTGACTTTTCATTGGCTCAAACTGTGGGCGCTCAGTGAGGGTTGTATCACCTCTGAAAGCGACGCCAGCTAGATGGTCCATTGGGACTGAAGGGAAGATGGAATCAGTGGCAGCACTCAGGTCGCAGAGGATGAGAGTGGCTAACGGGCCTGAGGGTTTTGGTTGGTGATTTTGACCAAGGCCGTTTCCGGGCTGCGTTTCCAGTTGAAACTAGACTGGGATGGTTCCTGAATGTTACTGCAATTAAGATGTAGCTATAATTGTAGCTATAATTGTTTTTACCATAGGTGATATTATCGGCATAGTAGAACGTTCTCGTGGTGGATAGCGCACATACAATACAGCAAATGTGTGATTTCCTAACCAAGTTCCCTAACCTTTTGATTGGTTCACCAAAGTGCAAGTAGGGCAGAAAAAACAGCTGAGGCACAAAGCATTGATAGAGAACACCCTGGTAAGTCTCCTCGTGCCTTCTCTTAAAAATACATGAGCAGTTCTCCATATTTATTAAACATTATGTTTATTAAACATTAGGCACCAGGTACCACCTGTACAACTTTTGTTTTTCTCTAGTTTCACCGCCACTGCAATGTTAATAAAATCGTGGTCATTAAATCAAGGTGAGATCTACAAAGACACCACACCAACTGTTAAATGATCGTGGGTTCTGACAGTTGATTTCCTGTTCCCACTACTAAGTCATGTAGCCCCAAGCAACTACACCATTTCAAATTAGTTAAAAAAGGATAAATAAAACAGAAAAGTGAATTATTTGTATTTAAAGAGTCTATTTTAGAGAATCTCTGATGATTAAATAATTGTGTAAATTGACTTGGCTGGGTGATAGTACTTTCCAGACCTGAATATATGGCTATACAGTTGTGCTCCAACGTTTGCATACCCTTGGATAATTGTTAATATACCATTTGTAAAGAAAACATGAGTGAGAAGGCAAAACACATGTCACATTCAACTGTAGGTCATAACAGAATGGCACAATCATAAAATAAAACATGGCAAAAAAAAAATTATGAACTGACCCCTGTTCAAAAGTCTGCATACCCTTAGTTCTTAACACTGTGTATTGCCCCTTTAGCATCAATGACAGCATGCATTCTTTTGTAATAGTTGTCTATGAGGCCCTAAATTCTTACAGGTGGTATGCTGCCCATTCGTCTTGGCAAAATGCATCCAGGTCATGCAAAGTCTTTGGTCGTCTTGCATGAACTGCACGTTTGAGATCTCCCCAGAGTGGCTTGATGATATTAAGGTCAGGAGACTGTGATGGCCACTCCAGAACCTTTTTCTGCTGTAACCACTGGAGGGTCAACTTGGCCTTGTGCTCAGGGTCATTGTCGTGCTGGAAAGTCCAAGAACGTCCCATGCACAGCTTTTGTGCAGAAGAATGCAAATTATCTGCCAGTATTTTCTGATAACATGCTGCATTCATCTTGTTATACATTTTCACAAGATTCCCGTGCCTTTAGAGCTCATACAGCCCCAAAACATCAGTGAGCCACCACCATGCTTCACAGTGGGGATGGTATTCTGTTCACTATAGGCCTTGTTGACCCCTCTCCAAACATAGCGCTAATGGTTGTGACCATAAATCTCTATTTTGATCTTGTCATTCCAAATTATAGCGTGCTTTTTAGTGGCAGTGGCGCAGTAAAGGCTTTTTTTCTGGCAACTCGACCATGCAGCTAATTTATTTTCAAGTATCGTCGTATTGTTCTCCTTGAGACAACCACACCACGTCGGGAGGGGTGGCTCGCGTCCTCCACACGCGTCCTCGTTACACTAATTGCAACCTTTAATTGACCTTTAATTGCCATTTTCACCTGTGTGTGTCACCTTGTGTGTCTGTAATAGGCCAAACATTCAAGGGTATGTAAACTTTTGATCAGGGCCATTTGGGTGATTTCTGTTATCATTACTATTTAAAAAGGAGCCAAACAACTATGTGATACTAAATGGCTTCAAATGATCACCATCCTTAGATAAAAGACAGTTTTATTGAAAATCAATGCCAAAATGTCACAATTTCTGCCAGGGTATGCAAATTATGAGCACAACTGTATTTCCAAAGGCCTTGCCCTATTTTTGTGTTTTCTACAAACCTAAAATAGAATTATTTTTAATATTATACAATAGACCATTTAGCAATTAGATTTTGTAGTCTATGTGCCTTAAAACTGCCTTTAAATACACTTCTAGTGCTCTCCCTATTTATTTGGACTGTGAAGCATTTTTTGTTCTTTTTGCTTTTAGTCAAAGTCAGAACATTTATGTGACGTTAAAGTAGATTCGTTAGAGGGTATTTGGCATTGGAGAGCAGTCAAAGTCTAGTCTTGATTATGGGCTTTTCAGTAGCCTTTGACATTGGCTGTTGGTGTTTGTCAACATGAGGACCAAAGAGGTGTCTATAAAAGTCTGGCAAACTGCTCAAGCTCTGGAGAGCTGCCGCTGAGCCCTCCCCTGCGTGCACACTGCCCATACAGGTAATGGCTGGGGCATGTATTGAACTGGAGAAAATGGGACTGGTCACTTGTCACAATTGACATAATAACAGCAGACGCAGTACAAAAACCACTCCTCTGCTAAGGTACACGTAAATTCCTCCTAACTCAATGGATGGAGCTTCTTCAGCAAGTCAACGACCCTGAAAATAATGGCACAACAGAGAGGTAAGGGAAGATTTTTACTAATGATTGCATGATTATTGCACAAAATATTTGGATTGGATTTTAAAATTTCCCTGATCTTGTGCTGCTCTTGAAACATCATAGTTGGTAGTCCCCCATGATAATCTCTAAAGGTGACATTTTGTGGCAGTTTACCTCAGGTTACATGTATGCAGGCTGATCTGTTTGCTTCCCCTTTCTGGTCTTAACAAACCCTCAAATCTGTCAGCTCAGTTCTACAAACTGAAATAGTGCAGCCAAATTTAACATGGTAAACACATCAGCACAAGTAAACATTTCAAAAAATCTTCTTCAAAACAATATAAAAATACATTATTAATGGTTATATTGGTCTCAGTTGACAGTTGAAAGGAAACCATGGCATTGTCATAACCATTTAAACACGCGGCCTCCAGTGGGCTATAGAATTGAAGAAGTGCGGTATCTTTGAACCTCAGGATGTAGGATCAAGCAAGCCAGTTTCTGTTCCCCAGCCAGAGTCCATCTGCCTGTTCTAGCATGATGAAAGGGCGGTCTGAGTGGAAAAGGTTTTGCATAACTACTGCGATAGCTGCTCCAGCCGACACCTAACGGAATTCTGTTGTTACGCTCTGGATTTAGCACAGATATTAAAACCTAAAGTTTCATGTCAAGCCAAACAACAGTAGCGTGTTTACAAAAGAAACTCTGCCATCGGTTCACATCACGCCAACGCGCCAACACGCCAACACGCCAACGTGCCAACAAGCACCCGATACACAGACTTCAGCCGCCACGTCCTTCCAGTGACACTGGCACCTCAAAGGCCTGGATTCTAAGGTGCAGCTCATGTTTTGAGACAAGATGGCAGCAGTTGCTGCCGTTAAATTATCATGTGGATAGAGAGCTGGACACAGACTCAGAAACATTCCTGTCTTGTCTTTGAGGTCTGGTGCCCACCATATCAACTCAGTGTATGCAGGATGGACGCCATAGTAAGATGATGCATGGAGAAAAAACTATTCATAATGCCGTTCTCAAATCATCAGTTGCAGCAAACTTCTTACACAGATGCTTGGCCTAAAGCCCCACAGAGCAGGAAATACAATATTGAAGCACACAGGCTGTGGAAAAAGGCACTGGAAAGGTTAGATGATAGGAAGAAATCTAGAGAGGAACCAGGCTACGAGGGGCAGACAGTCCGCTTCCGGCCGCGTCGAATGTCGTCATACAGCACTTGGAAAAACAACACAGACACACTGGTCCAAAGTGAGTTAGCGAGCTCATGTGTGTCGTGTCAAATCAAATTGACTTTACGTCTAACTGGGTCTCGCATGAAACAGCACCCCGAGGAGACGTCTGGTCCCGGTGTGTGTTGCTGTGTGTGTTGCTGTTTGCATAGCGTTGTGTGTTGCGGTGTGTGTTGCTGTCTGCGTTGCGTTGTGTGTTGCGGTGTGTGTTGCTGGGTGTTTTGCTGTTTGCATAGCGTTGTGTGTTGCGGTGTGTGTTGCGGTGTGTGTTGCTGTGTGCGTAGCGTTGTGTGTTGCTGTGTGTGTTGTGGTGTGTGTTGCTGGGTGTTTTGCTGTTTGCATAGCGTTGTGTGTTGCGGCGTGTGTTGCGGTGTGTGTTGCTGTGTGTGTTGTGGTGTGTGTTGCTGCGTGTGTGTGGGTGACTGTAGATCAGTAGCTGCCACTGCTGATGTATTGACACCACCCTGTGTTTGATTACACTGAAGGACCTGAGGGCCACAAGTCTAAATCTGATATTTGTATTTTGTGCACTGAAGAATACACACACACACTTACAGAAGCATGTGCACACAAATGTACACACATGCACACACACAAACACACACACAAACAGACACACACACAAACGTACACACATACTCACACACATACACACAAACGTACACACATACACACACACATACACACAAACGTACACACATACACACACATACACACACACAAACATACACATACACACACAAACGTACACACATACACACACACACATACACACACACACACAATTGTGATTGTATCCTTTTGGTAGAACTGATACTCAGATCTAATCTGGACATAGACCCAGAACACACACATCCAGACAGACAGGATCCTAAGCCAACGACACCTGTTCCTGTACACACTGCCCTGATACCCTTAACAAAGACGTCCTTCATCAAAGGCATGCAGCAGCCAGTTGCAGTTGCAGCCGGTTGCAAATGATCACTGCAGGCAGTCAGACTGCCCCATACATCACTCCCCTGCCCTGGGTACGTACCCTGCTACGTGCTGCCACAGCAATGATCAGCTGTAATTAGCCAGGACAGATCTAATTACAAACCAGTCTGAGAGGCTGTGATGTAATTGGGAGCGCTCCCTGACTCCCCATGAGAGGGCCAAGGGCAGGGGCTCTCTCTAATGACTTATCTGAAGACGATTAAAGCTCATTTAGCCTCTGGAGGACAGGCCATGGGAGAGACAGGTCTCCTCTCAGAGATGCCATGCACATAGGCGGGCATGGGGGTATATCCCCGCTTAGATCATTATTTTTTACATTTGATATAAATTTGTGTTTGAAATTCCTGACTGAACCTGAAAGAATTGGCGCGCTGACTGCCACTGGTAGAGTACAAAACAACATTGGATATTGTTAGTTCAGTACAAGGAATTAGACACTGTGTGTATACTTCCACCAGGTAAGTTGTTTTGAAATGGTTCCAAACCCTACACTGTGGCAAAACATCTGAAGAAAGAATATTCCAGATATTGGGGTGCTAGGTACCCACTACAAGCTATTGGTGACCCCTACAACGAAGACGTGATGAAGACGTGAGTTGATCCAGATGAAATCATGTCAACATACAAACCACCGTTTCGAAAGTAGCACAGATGAAAGGAATCAAGTCTCAATCAGGATGTCGTTCTTTTTAAAATGTTATTTAGTTTTTATTAACATTAGTTAAGTGGGAAGCGTGAGACCAGACTTTTTCTAATGTGCCCCGGCATAAAAACACAGTTTTTCCTAGCCACTTTGCTTCAGCACTGTTGCTGTTTGCTCCTTGGGGTTTCTAGCTGGGTGTTTTGGAGAAGCACTTTGTGACAACCACTGATGGAAAATAAATATATTTGATTGAAATTTGATTGAACACAGCACAGTTATCCCCAAAAACATCAAGCTAAGCACAATAAAATAGCAAAACACATCAGAGTACAACCCAAGACAGTAAATCACATATGAGCCGCCTGCAAAAACAGTTCCATTCCTCCAAAAGCAGGTCCCCAATCATTATCGGAAAATTCCAGAGAGTTCCACATAATAGAAGTGAGTGGGAAAGTTAAATGGTTCATACTCTCAATTATACACTTAATGAGTTCCTAATTTGCTATTTCATAATAACAGTAGTCCTTTATAAAATGAATCAGGAATAATCTAAAAGTGCATAAAAAGAGTAGCCTCGCTCAAAGCATGTCTTCAGGCCTGCTTCAACAGCCATATCAGTCAAAACAGCCCTGGCATTTTCACGGAGGGATTTCCAGTGGCATGCTCCATGAAAGGAAAATACCCCCAGCTATTCAGAGTACATGAAGCAGTTACAAACCTGATTCCAAAAAAGTTGGGACACTGTACAATTGTGAATAAAAACAGAATGCAATGATGTGGAAGTTTCAAATTTCTATATTTTATTCAGAATACAACATAGATGACATATCAAATGTTTAAACTGAGAAAATGTATCACTTTAAGGGAAAAATAAGTTGATTTTAAATTTCATGGCATCAACCATGAAATTTTTAGGCCATGTTTACCACTGTGTGGCATCCCCTCTTCTTTTTATAACAGACTGCAAACGTCTGAGGACTGAGGAGACAAGTTGCTCAAGTTTACGAATAAGAATGTTGTCCCATTCTTGACTAATAGAGGCTTCTAGTTGCTCAACTGTCTTAAGTCTTCTTTGTCGCACCTTCCTCTTTATGATGCGCCAAATGTTTTCTATGGGTGAAGGATCTGGACTGCAGGCTGGCCATTTAAGTACCCGGATCCTCCTTCTATGCAGCCATGACATTGTAATTGATGCAGTATGTGGTCTGGCATTGTCATGTTGGAAAATGCAAGGTCTTCCCTGAAAGAGACGATGTCTGGATGGGAGCATATGTTGTTCTAGAACTTGGATATAACTGTCAGCATTGATGGTGCCTTTCCAGATGTGTAGGTTGCCCATGCCACATGCACTCATGCAACCCCATACCATCAGAGATGCAGGCTTCTGAACTGAGCGCTGATAACAACTTGGGTTGTTCTTGTCCTCTTTAGTCCGGATGACGTGGTGTCCCAGTTTTCCAAAATGAACTTCAAATTTTGATTCATCTGACCACAGAACACTTTTCCACTTTGTCACAGTCCATTTTAAATGATTCTTGGCCCAGAGAAAACACCTGCGCTTCTGGATCCTGTTTAGATACGGCTTCTTTTTTGACCTATAGAGTTTTAGCCGGCAACGGCGAATGGCACAGTGGATTGTGTTCACTGACAATGTTTTCTGGAAGTATTCCTGAGCCTATGTTGTGATTTTCATTACAGTATCATTCCTGTATGTGATGCAGTGCCGTCTGAGGGCCCGAAGATCACGGGCATCCAGTATGGTTTTCCAGCCTTGACCCTTACGCACAGAGATTGTTCCAGATTCTCTGAATCTTTGGATGATATTATACACTGTAGATGATGATAACTTCAAACTCTTTGCAATTTTTCTCGGAGAAACTCCTTTCTGATATTGCTCCACATTTCTTCGCCGCAGCATTGGGGGAATTGGTGATCCTCTGCCCATCTTGACTTCTGAGAGACACTGCCACTCTGAGAGGCTCTTTATATACCCAATCATGTTGCCAATTGACATAATAATTTGCAAATTGGTCCTTCAGCTGTTCCTTATCTGCACATTTAACTTTTCCGGCCTCTTATTGCTACCTGTCCCAACTTTTTTGGAATGTGTACCTCTCATGAAATCCAAAATGAGCCAATATTTGGCATGACATTAAGGAGTTAATGGAGTTAAGGAGATTTGCAAAATTATTCCATTCCTTTTTGACTCACAATTTGTACAGTGTCCCAACTTTTTTGGAATCGGGTTTGTAAATATCACTGGACCATAGGACATGTTCAGGTTCATGGGGAGAGAAGATCAGACTAGTAGGAAGGTCCAATTACATTTTGCACTTTGTAAACTACCAGGAGAAGTTTAACGTCAACTATTGGAGGTTATCAAGGATGTGGGTGTTGTTGGCATACTTATTTCTTCACGTCAGGATCTTTACAGCACGATTCATAGTCACAATAAAGAGCTTTGTGTAGGCTGAAGTTTGGATTTGTATCATTTTTGAAATATTGTATTGTAAACATATTCCTGAGAGTGTCCTGAATGTCTAATATGCATCAACGGGTTTCCTCTTTGAATATTAATTTAGGGCCAGTCCAGGATCCTCTGTCATCCTCTGGCTGAATGCGTGCATGCATATGACTGAGTGTGTGTGCAGGTCAGAGTGGGGGAAAGGGAAATGAAGCAGACTAAGGCTCTCTCTGACATTGGACATGTTATCATGTTCGGGCAGAAGAAGGGAAGAGAGCTACTTGAGACTTCAGCGCTGACATTTACTTTCTCCCAGAGCAGGATACTGTAGTGTGTCTCTCTCTCTCTACTCCTTTACTCAAATGACCACGCGTGGAAAAACAAATTGTGCAAAACAAAGGCTTTTGCATTCATGAAACCTTCTCAGAAAAGATCTCAGATTCGAAGACTTACGCCCATCTCTAAGTGTAATTCACTAAACAGTCGCACCTGGTCGAAATAAGCGTAGGTGTCATATGAGACTGATAAATCAGATAAAGGTGTGGACGCGGGAACACCCTGCACCTGTCCTTATTTATATATGATACACCTGTAATTTATTAAGGGTGTGGTGATTAGCAACCTACGAATTGACAGATTTTAACATAAATTATAGCCTGAAATGGCTAATTAACCATTAACTCCATGACGAAATCAGAACGGGTACGGAACACTTTTGCGTCTCAGCCCAGAGCCGAAGTCCTTTAAAAGAGCAAGCTCTGCCATCATTAGGGTAACTGGTTGACCCAGAACCACTGGTTAAATTATCCTCTCACTAGTCAATTTAAGACCTGTTAGATAATCAAGATGCCAGCCACCGAAATTATAACCACCATTTCTGATCTCCAAGTAACCTATGTTGATATGAGTGCCTTAGGAAAAGCAAGGCAAAGCAAGTTTATTAGTCTAGTGCATTTACATACACAAAGGCACTGCAAACTTTACAAATGCGTGAACAACAGAAATTAGAAAGAAAATGCAGAATAAACTTAAAATAAAGAAATAATACAATAATAGCCTACAGTAGTGATACAATATTTAATTTTGTGATACGTTTGTATGTGTTTTATTCGTCTTCATCTTATTTTGTATTCGGCCTAACTATTATTCTAATTCTAATTGTGGTTGTTGTCACTGAGGCTGTTACGAATGTAGTTTGTTGTGATAATGAAGGTCTTATTGCCAATCAAGCATGATCTTATTTTTGACGTTGGTTCACACGATCTCCGACCAGACGCGAGTTTGACCGCAAGGATACGACTAAGATAATATTGATGAATACCAGCTGTGTCGGTCAAATTAGATCTTAGGCACATTTCATGAATGAGGGACATTGTCTGTAAAATGTAAAAAAAAAAAAATACAGACAAATGGCTCTTTGTTTAAAATGCTTAAAAGTAACCCCAGAACAATGAAACAAGTACACATCTCTAATGTAAAGCAGAAAAAGTAGGCTAGAATCATGTTTGAGTTTGAAATAGGCACTCCAATAAGTTACATCTTACATGTTCTAATTATTGAATCACCCACTATATTTTTACCTGATGTTAACCTCCTGTAAAAAACTGAAAAGATGTTCTCTCCCCATAATATATGTTTTTAAAAAAAAATAAGATATCAAGAAACGAAATGAGCAGCTCCTTTCACCAACATGGCTTGGTTTCGAACTTTCACCAAAACCCATCACTATTTCAAACGACCCATCACAATCAAACGACCCATCACTATTTCAAACGACCCATCACTATTTCAAAACGACCCATCACTATTTCAAACGACCCATCACTATTTCAAACGACCCATCACTATTTCAAACGACACATCACTATTTCAAACGACCCATCACTATTTCAAAACGACACATCACTATTTCAAACGACCCATCACTATTTCAAACGACACATCACTATTTCAAACGACCCATCGCTATTTAAAATGTCACTTTACCAGTCAGTTAAGTTTGACTTGTCAGCAGGCTACAAAACGATGCTTATTTTGCTAAATGGTTAAGATTCTCAACATAACTGGGTAGTGAATTTCTTCAACTATGAAAGCAAGATCCAAGGGCATCCTAATAAGTAATCTACTGGGTTTTTGACCCTACAGGCGAAACATTCAAAAGGCCTTTATCTTTATAATAAAGAAACATTACTATAGGGTCATTTACAAATTTAACATACATATCACTAACATGTAAGGTCAGAGGTGGCAACTCTACATTCACTGAAAAGGCTAAGACATACTGCTAAATTGAAGGGCAGGCTTAGTGTGTGTGTTTTTCATTTTTGGTGAGTGGCAGTTTTGTCCCTTGTGATTTATGGTAGTCAAACACATCACATTTGCAACACTATCAAAATCCTATGTACATTAAATCTCTTTTATTAGATTTTACTGGTCACATCATATTTAAACTTTTAACAATACATTTGCACACATTAAAATACAAAACTAGTATACTTTTAAAAAGGCATTAAAACAAATCAAAATGACAAATATGTACACTATTAAAATGTAACTGATATTAAAACCAGATAAATGATAAAACTAATCAAAGCACTTAAAAAACAGTCTTAACAGTCCGTTAAAAGTCCTTTTAAAACGTGTACATGTGTTTTAAAAAAGCAATATAAGAATCCAGTTAGAAGACATTTAATCCAGTGGTTCTTAGACATTTATAAAAAGGTACTGATCCAGTTACATGGATAAAAAGGTCCTGTATCTCTTCCTGTGCAACAACAGGGTGGTGAACGTGACTCTCTGCCAACCCGGCTCCCTGGCCCAGCCACCGTGAAACCCCATCCCCCGCGAGGCCCAGAGGAGATCACTCCCCTAGGTGCCATAGCACAATCAGTCCATTGCCGGCAGGGCTTTCCGGTGAGGGGACTCGTTAGTAATGTGTTGGGCCCCCTCCTCCGATTGGCGTGGGACTTCCACCCTCAGGGTCTCTGCAGCCCTAGGGGCCCCGCTTCGTCCTCCCCAACGGTGCGGTGGGCCAGGGCTCACTTTCTGTTCTTGTGGCCTCCCCCGCTGGCAGGTATGGGTATAGTTGGGGGCCTGCTGCCTTCTACCAGACCCTGGCGGCGCTGCACTCCCAGATCAAGTGCCCCGTTGGTTTGGGGGACACTGGTGTCTTGTAGGGCTCCGGGGGTCCATGACGACCCTGACCGGGAGTCAATCAATCAATCACATTTATTTATAAAGCCCTTTTTACAACAGCAGTTGTCACAAAGTGCTTTACAGAGACACCCGGCCTTAAACCCCAAGGAGCAAACAACAGTAGTGTTGAATTTCAGTGTCTCATGTGCCTCTTGTGGGACAGTTCCCAACGCCAGCACCCGAGAGCAGGATGGGTCACTTCTCATCAATTCACCAACTTCTGTTCCTGCTCAAGAAGAAACACAGAACTGTGTGAGGTAAAAACTGCAACCAGATTCTCCCAACTTAAAATGTCCTAAAATACTTTCCGTAACTGGTGCTAAAGAAAGGTAAAAGGACCCTATACTTTCCCTTGGACCCACAACATAGATAGATAGGCTGGGAAGCTCATCCCTCTAGCTTTGTCTTCACTCCTGGCCCTCCGTCTTCTCTCCTGGACCTCTGTCTTCTCTCTCCTATGTACTTTAAAGCAAGTTTACAAATGTATTGTCTGTAGGATTCTGCCCACATGCATTTATTAATTATAAAATTTTTTACTCTTAATATGTTCATCTGGCACAGCCAGAAGAGGACTGGTCACCCCTCTGAGCCTGGGTCCTCTCTAGGTTTCTTCCTAAATTTTGTCCTCCTTAGGGAGTTTTTCCTAGCCACTGAAATTCAACACTTTTGTTGTTTGCTCCTTGGGGTTTAAGGCCAGGTGTTTTGTAAAAGCACTTTGTGAAATCTGCTGATGTAAAAAGGGCTTTATAAATAGATTTGATTGATTGATTGATAGGATTCACAAACAACAAAGAAGGATTTGCCTATTTCCATATATGTATGAACCATTAACTGGAATAGTTAATTCTGTAATGGGTGCAATAAGTTACATATTAAATAAGTTAAATAAAATGTTCTTACATTTTTAGCAGGACTAGAATAATCAATCAACATGAAAAAGTATTTAGAAACATATCTGAAACAAACAATTGCCTAAAATCTAAACTGCAACAGCACATGCTGGGAAGAATTATTTGAGCTTGGTTCAAACTGATGTGTGTGACATCTAGGCCCTGTATTTGGGTAAAAATATGCTTTTATGAGATATGAATGGCACTTTATTAAAACCATACAGTGTATAACGATTTTATGACGAGATATTTACTTAGAATCTTATTTTGTTGAGTCCATAGGACAATTTTTTTTGCAAAAAAACAATCCTATCTCTATCACTGACAAGTAGTGATGGAGGACAGCTCTAGAATCCCTCTGAAAGACAAGGGACTCTGACAGCATAGTAAATATAAGACAAAAATGAACACTGCAGTTTCTACTGTTTGTTCATCTGTGCACGCAGACACGTGTCCTGTAGCTAAGGGTTTTAAGTCCATTGCGTCTTGTGACACCAGCTCATCATAACTGATAAGATGTGCCTGATTGTACCTTTCAGACAACCAACAGTGCTTTTCCCTAATTGTGCCCCCCCCCACCTGCCTTTGGCTTCAAATCCATGGACAAGTTCACCCTGCCTTCACTGGCTAATTAGGAGAGATGTACCCAGAATGCCTTCAGTTCTTGCAGTAAATTGATAAAGTCATTTCTTCACCAATGGGCACCCAGATGTGTTTAGGTTCCCAGGGGAAAATAAACAATATCCTTCGCAGCAGGTGAAAAATGATGTTGATGCAAAGAAATAAGCTGGCGTCCACCGGGCTGGCTGTGTGAATGTGAAGCGTGTTCAGGTGTTTTTGGACATCAGACATGGCAGCCATTTTCCTTGAGTGCGACTGTTTACCGTGTGGGCTGATTGGCTTGTGTACAAGCAGACTTTCAAAGCTACGGTGTTGCATAATCAAATCACTTGCACTTTTTAATTGTTTTGATTGGGTATAAGATAAATCATCTTGTTTGGTGTTACGGTCTGTATCATGGCAGCTGACAGTCGACGCCGCTCTTTGTATCAGTTCAGATATAAAGACAAAAATATGTTAATTAATTACGAAACAAAATTACCCCTGAAGTTGTCTGTGTGTCTTAGGCAGATAACTACTAAACCGATATCTATTGTTCTCAACTGACATATGTGAGCCTACTTGTGTTTTATGTTGTTAAGATGACTTCATGAGATAATGCATTGTGCCACAGGGCCACCGCAGCGATTCAGTGAGGTGAGATATATCTGGACTTTTTGTTCCATTCCTTTTAGTCAATGTGTTGGCGATGACTCTCTGCAGGTCGCTGCAGTGGGACACACTGTCGGGACATAAGGGGATTTAGGTTTAATGAACCTTTATCACTCCGGAAAGTTTACATGAAGGCCTCTCTCAGCCGTAGGCCCTATCTTTGATGGCTGTTGCCACGGTTACCACCTTTTCCTGCAGGCCATGCTGCCATAGCGTACACCTACCAAACCATTTGCTACCTCAGCCCTCACTGATAAACAGCACTTTGGCCAAAATGTCCCCGTGGATCAGGACCATTTCCACACACACACATACAAAATGACCATCTAATACTAACCACATTTTTGCTGAACAATAGTCATCGCCTTTTAGGTGCAATAACTGAGAACAACACCTTTAGCAGTGTTAGAAATCAGCCGTTTCGTACCGTGGTGGAAATAATGTTCGCGTACCCAGTCGTCAAGGGAGAGTAATTCAATTATTTATTTGCAGCATTTGATAGTCTATTGTTCCTGATGTTACAGACTCGGTCTTCACACACAATATCTTACAAAGTCAATCTCAAATAATTGGTCATACCGGTCGTACCTCAGCTTTATAGACATCACAACCTGCAATACACATCCCAGTACCGTAAGCCCATTGGCTAATTACTGTCGCTTTGAATGAAAGTGACTTCCTGTGTACGGATAAACAGATGGTCTTTTGTTATCTAAACACAACAAGCATACACTTCAACAGCAGCAATGATTGCAATCAAACGCTTCCATTAGTTATTGATCAGTCTCTCAAAGTGCTGCAGAGAAATTTTGGCCCACTCCACTAAATGCAGAGCTGCTTAAATTCTGTGAAATCTGTGGGTTTTCAAGCATTCTGAAATGTATCTGCTTGTGTATTAGATCCTTGTCTTTCTGCAAGACCCAGCTGTGCTTCAGCTCCACGGATGGCCTGGTATCTTTCTGTAGAATTCTATGATGCAGAGTAGAATTTATGTTTTCAATTTAAAGCAAGGCAACAGAATATCCCCATATCACAGTTCTATCCATGACTTCCATCCATGACTGTTAGCCTGCGGGGCTCGTTGGCTTTCTGCCCGACCCCACGGCCTCATATCACAAAGGATCCTGCCCACGTTCGGGCTCCAACGAGTTGATTTTCTTACACACGCAATCCTCAAGTCTTATTATTCCCACACAATATTCCCGGTATTCCCAGAACATAACAACGTGGCACAGGGCTCCTGACTGACAAAACCAACACCACGTTAAGTTGCTGCATTGATGACAACACTTTCAGCACTGTAGCAAAGCGGGGGTCCGGCATGTCATTGCTCTTGTCAGTACACGCTGTCACACGTGGTCACACTCTTGTCACGTCTGACCGTCCCCACTGCGTCACTGCCGGTCAGACTTATGAATTAATAACACAGGAAAACTCTGTCATGAATATGTAAGGAGACATGGGTCGGCTGGGGACACACACTCAGCTGTTAACATTACCTCCCCGTGGCCCAGGTAACGCTGTTTCTGAGGGTGAGGTGGAAACGGCCAAGTGTGGCGTCATGAACTATGTTTCCTCAACCATTACAAGCATCATACGAAGCCCATGTAGATTAGCTGTCGTCGTGGAGCTAGCTACTGGGGACCCAGACGGAAGATGAAAGATTAAACATCACTTGTTCCGGTTTGATGTTCTTTACTGTAATACCCTGCATCCATTCTAAATTCACTTTGTTGAGTAAAGAACGAGCAGACTGAAGTCCCTCTAGGCTGGCTGACATGGATCCTGCAGCTGGTCTTTTGTGTGGAACTGTGGATAAGTTCACTAGAGGGTTTAGATTAGTTTGTTTGGTAATTCTTCTAGGATCTGCTTCTGGCATCAGATGACCCCCAGGCTGTCAAGCTTCCTTTCATCACCAAGATGTACTGACGTTTAGTGACAAAACTAGACTCCAAGTCGTATTCCTTCACAAACCTCTGCCTGCGTCGTCACTTGCTGACATAATTTCGGGTCTTTCACAAACACTTCGTTAGGATGCAAACTCATTCACATTCAGGACATTTGACTTGCAAATCCGGCTCAATTCAATCCCCCTGACGCTGCCAATATCACAGTTACACACACAGACAATAACAACGACTACAAAGGAACCTTCCAGAATAACAGTTTGGATGGTGAGTGAGGCGACGTCGCTGTGAGCAGCATCTTATTTCTCTGGGCATGAGTTTGAAACTGTCGCACAGGCGCTAAAAAGATGCATGGCAATGTACAATGACGCTATCAGGTTCCATGTGATTTGTAAAGAAACAAACGTGACTGGTCAGCTAAATGTGTACATTAAAAGTTGAATGGACTGCGTTGTGGCTCTCATGTGAAATGTAGACAGATATGTATGACCGAATACGTAAGTCAGTACAGGTCTAGCATACTAAGTAACAAACCAGCTGTTATATCTAAGACCATATCTGTGAAGCGGTAATACCTGTCAAGACAACATTTAGTAAGGTTTGTGAAGTGAGAGGTGGGGTGGACAGTATCCCTTCATTGTTGAATTACACGGTTTCATTGTGGTTTCTGAAGCGTAAACCTCCTGTTGGCTTAGACCCCACTGAGGAATCCGAGGATTTGTATTACCTGAGGTAAACCTGATGCGTGTGCATTTTCCGTCCAGGTGGAATGTAAAGAAATGGATTCTCCAAAACGTGGGTGTAAGCTTTTCTTTACCCCTCAGGCTAAATGCCACCCCTGAACGATGTTATGCATGATTGAATTTAACCAGCCAGGCACCATGCTTGTGGAAGAATGTCATGTTCTCCGAACCGGCTGCATTTACAGAAATAGGTCATCCCTGGATACATTATGGTCTACTAGATTACCTTTCAACTCACACTAAAAATCAATGCTGTACTTCAGCCGAACCGCCCCCCCCCCCTTCTCTTAGACTCCCCTGACGGCCAGAGTCAAAACAAAGGAGCCAAAGGAAGTGGCTAGTTGTGTGCTGACAGGGTGACACATTTTCATCAACAGCCCTCTGTGAACAGGAAAAGAAAAGCAGCCATTATATGATCCTGGCCTGGTTTCAGACAAAGACGGAAATCATGATTCACCGAACAGTCAATACTTAAAAGAATAGCTAGGGAATTTAGCGGTTAGGCCTTTCATCTACTTACCCCAGACAAACTTGTTGATACCATTTCTGTGTATCAGCATCCAGTATGAAGGTCATTTTTCAAGTCAATCCTTCATAGACAGCACAATGGCTGGAAGTCAAGCCAGAACCCGAGAGCTACAGAAACAACTGACAGGAAATAACTGACCAGTGGTATTCACTGGCTTCCTTCATACTGAATGCATCAAGACAAAAATCTTTATCCACTCAATAATTAGATATAAAAAAGAAAAGTGAAATAGGTAAAGGGCTTCATTTACAAAATCTCAAACTATTCCTTTAACTTTTACAAACTTTATTTCACAATCTTATTTCATCATGCATTTTATGCTTGGTTGGACTAGAAAGTGGTGAAAGATGGAGCTGAGAGTTCTTGGGTCAGACTTGAACTCACACCTGCATTGATCTGTATTTCCCAGATGTAAGTACGGCCGAGAAGATTCATTTTGAATTTCTTTATAATCACCCTCTGGTTACAATTAGGGTTAGCTGCCTTAAGGTCCGCCTTCTAACCATCAGTCTCCTCTGCAGCCCCGCCCCCCTAACTAGTGAACTATAAAGTTCATTAACACACGTTCAGAAATATCCTGTGTTTAAATTGAGCCAACAACAACATTACCTCAGATGCTTGTGACTTCCTCTGATCCATCTGTCTTGAACTGAAGTAACACATAACAACCCATATTGGCTGAGTGAGTAATTACCCGGGCACCCGGTTACCCTCCATTTAGCTGCGTTGTGAATCAATCGCCATTAATAGACATAAGGGCGATGTAGCTTCAAGCTCCCGGCTGCCACCATAAAGACTTTATTCGCAGAGAGCAATTGCAGAGGCCCAGCAAATCTCTGGAGCCCGGTGCTGTCAGAGAGCAGAGCCCCGTGCCGGTGTTGAATTTCTGACATGTAGCCCATGAACAGTCTCCGCAAGTTGGCCCACCTAGTAGAGCCTCCCACTGGCTCATTATCTGCTAACACGTTGATTCTGGAACCCTTCCTGGACACCAAAATATGCCACAATAACAATCTCTCACAGACTCAGTGGCCCTAAATGGAGAAGTCCAAAACTTTAGAGCAGGTAACCGAGGAAACTGGCCCCGGAACTAAACCCCAAGGATGTGGCGCGGGGTAGCGCGGTTCATTACAGGGTTCCGTCTCCGTAGCCAGATTGCGGGATCACATTTGGATTAATTGCAGGCAGCTTGTGTGGCTGCAGCTTGCGTTGATGTTGCACGCCCGTCGGTTGACATTTAGCTTACGTCGTTGATTTCGGTGTGCGCCGCGCGGCGCAGGAGAAGACAGCGGGAGGAGTTACACATTCAGAGATGTCTCCGCTCAAGCAAGCCAAGACACACCTGTGTTTCGGGCAGAAATAGAGCAATGTCTGCAACTAAGTCCTAGTGGTTTAATGGTTTACGGCGTTGAAGCGTCAGTAACATATGTGCATGTTGCCGAGGCCACATAATATACCCGTATTCACATTGGTTTGTATAGCACATACTGTATACCCTCAAGGATATTTAGTCTTAAACCAGGGGTTCCCAAACCCATTATGGGGTCCTACATTTCACTGGATGAGGTGGTGTTCCTTGATCTGAGGGGTATGTTTAATAAAAATACAAAATGTTTTAATATAAGCAGTATGTTATACCAATTGGAATCTGATGCTCATGGGAATAGAATGTATTAGTTTTCTTTCTATGACATTTAGCTGAAACCTAAAACTGATGAGTCAAAGATATTGCACATTGCTTTGGAAGTAATTTGTTGTAGATGTATTTATTAGGAAGCAGCAGTGAAAACAGACATCCAATAAAACAGGAATAATTGGCCTCCTTTTTCTTTATATAAAAAAAAGTAAAAATTGAAAGGGCATGAAAACAAAAAGCCTCATGAAGACAACAAAGAAAACACCCGACCCCCAACCTTACCACACACATTCCCCCGCCTACCCAATTATCCCCCCTCCCTGCCCTCTCAGCCTCACCCCACCCGTTTCTCAACTCCCCACCTCCCTCTTGTCATCTCCCCCCTCCAACGCCCAAATTTCCCCCACCTCCCCGCTGCTTGGCTAATGGGCCGAGACGCACAGCCCAAGAGCCCATATTAAAATAGAGGCACATATTTAGCATTTTACATTTCGTTCAAAATGTATCCATTAGGTGCCAAATTGTCCAGATAGGAGAGTAGGGGACACCAGATGATTTCTTACTTAGCTCTGTCTGAAATCGAAATATCTACCAAACACGTTGTTTCGAGCCTGTTTAGACTGTGATAGTTGAATCCAGATGACAAACACTGGTGGCCAGTTTGAGTGTCAGAGATGATGGAAATGATGGTGGAGGCAGGTGAAAGAGGCAAGCTCTCCTCCTGAAGTTACGCGGGACAGTTTCCTGAAGGATGCTCCCTGTTGCTATTGGGGTCGAGGTCACGCGGGACAGTTTCCTGAAGGATGCTCCCTGTTGCTACTGGGGTCTAAAGCAGCAGTCTGGCTGTGTGTATGCACCATCTCCGCACTTCGACCCCTGCCCTGATTGGGGAGAAAAAAAGTGGACACTGCGAGGATGTATTGAGAAGGGATCGGGTTGTGCTGCGACATATGATAAGTCTGGTATGGTGAAGCAGCTGAAAACATCTTAAATCGGCACAGGAACCTCTACTATCACCAGCGAGAGCACGACATAAAGCACCCTGTCAGTTTACTGGGTTAACAACATGGTCAGGTAGTTTATACTCCTTTTAGGACAAAAGGCTGAAGCGCTGTGCACACGCGTAAAGCCTTACCGCTTACCTCTGGCCCAGAAACAGTTTCTTATCATAAGTGAATGGATTTTTTTTTGTTGCATATTATGTAAATGGAATTTAAATTCAGTAAAACTAACATACTGGTTAAAGACTTTTTGACGTTCGTGTTTGTCCCTCAGTTGATCAAAGGAGGCAAATGCCCCTATTATATTCCCAATGTGATGAACCACCACTTCTCCCCATTGATAAAAATCTTGATTGATTTTTGGGTCAAAGGAGGGGTTCCACACATCCAAAGGGGTTCCAGACATCCAGAGGGGTTCCAGACATCCGGAGGGGTTCCACACATCCGGACACAGAATGACGTAGGTCTATGGTTAAAGTGCACTTCCCTTGTTTTAAATCATTCTAGATTGTGCCCTGTATGATTGTATTTAGTCAAGGCAGTTAGGGGACAAAAGCACAGCACTGATAGGGTGGGGCTGGAGGTATCCATGCTCTGCTCCAACACAGCTGGACATCCCATGGGGGTCATTGAGCTAACGTGGTAAAGTACGGAAAATTACTAGTAGTAAAATGTAGTTTAGGAGAGTCATTCCTCCCTCCAGCTTGGATTTACAAAGGTATTACCTGCGCTATGTCTTTTATAGACCCAGATATATGAATATTAATAATAAATAGCCTGAGTAAAATGCAGTGCCTTCGGGGAGTGTGTAGAACCCTTCACTTTCTCCATATTTTGCTCTGTTACAAATTTGATTCATAATTGACTAAATATGTCTTACCATTAACCTAGAGACAATAGGAAGAACATGTTTTTACAAATTCATGCTAATTTATTGACAATGAAAAACTGAAATATCTCACGTACATATGCACTAACTGTGGAGAATTGCAGTAAATTAGCTTCAAAACAAATTCCCTAGGATGTTCAAATAAACAAAGTAATCAAGCTGATGAAGAAGGGGTTCCCAGGGAAGGGGTTCCCTGGGAAGAAATGTAGGGAACCACTGATTCAGTGAGAAATGCATAACTGCATACAATCCATCCAGCGCAACGTCATGGTTTGTGTTTTGAACACTTTCATCATAATGAGTATGTGGATGTCAAGCTATTAACAGGGATCTCTTTCCGTTCATGGCTAGTGCACAGTATGTTTTCGGTAATTATGTCATAGATATTATGTCATATGTAGGCAGTTCTGAAGTGCTGGGTTCAGTCAATCAATCAAATCAATCAAATGTATTTTATAAAGCCCCCTTTACACCAGAAGTTGTCACAAAGTGCTTTTACAGATACCCTGTCTGAAACCCCAAAGAGCAAGCAACAAGAGCTAATGCACAGTGGCCAGGAAAAACATTAGGAAGAAACCTAGAGAGGAAACAGACTCTGAGGGATGGCCAGTCCTCTTCTGGCTGTTCTGGTTGAAGACTATTCATGCGCAAGAAATAACTGCTCTGTTCTGAAAGGAGGCAGACCGATGAACTGACCTGTGAAAACCCCAGAGGCTTGAGTCACAAGATAACTTCTTAAACACAATGATAATGAATATTTGTCTAGCAAGAAATGCCATTGTAAAGCCTTAAAAATGACATATGAATCTGGTGGGGAAATTGATTCACATGCCATTCCCCACTGGGGAAATCCAGTGGGGAAAAATACCCTTTCCTTTGCCTGGTAAAACGTAAAAAAAAAGCAACAAATAAAATTACATTGGACAACGCTCCCCTTTCTGTACCAGCCTAATCACCTTTGTTTTATAGGCATTTTACCATTCTGGAATATCCATAGAATGTAAACATAGACAACTGTCTTTTGGACTAAGGAAATGTGCAAAAATGTAACTTAAACATTCTGGAGATTAAGGAAGTCCTGAGAGAGAGGAGGAAGAGAGCGCAGGGAGAGAGGGGGGAGTATGAGAGCCGGGGGAGATAGAGAAGGAGAGAGTGAAGAAAGAGAGGGAGATAGAGAAGGAGAGAGTGAAGAAAGAGAGGGAGATAGAGAGGGGTAGAAGTGCAAGAAGAAACGCAAATCAGCCAAAACAGACCACATCGTTAGCATTTATTTCAGCAGATTTATTCGCTGCACTGCAGTTTTAACATTTTCACTGCTCTGACAGAGACGGCCGAAATCCAGGGTTTACACCCCACCGCCCAAAGTGATATCGAGTTGAAAAAAGAAATCAGACCACAATTATGTACTTATTAAATCTGTGTTCACTCATTTTAATTTGTATAAATCTCTCTGCTCACAAAACAACCATGTGTTGAGGAAGGCATTAGCTGAGCACATGCCTGCAATGCAGATGTCTGGGTTTATTATTTATATTATGTTCAGTCCGACTCTCAGCATTGCATTTTCTCTAAACCTAGATGGATCCTGAGGGGATCGTGTAAGGAGACATGTTTTTGTTTTTGTTTGTTCACATTGTGTGTGTGTGTGTGTGTGTGTGTGAGTGTATGTGGGAGAGAGTGTGTGTGTTTGTGTGTGTGTACGTGTGAGAGTGTGTGTGTGTGTGTACTGTATTTATTCTGCTTAGCTCCAATTTAAGGAAGGACAATTGGGATACAGCCCAAGTCACTCAGAAACAACAGGAGTGTGTTATGTTTTGCAGTCTTCATCGGCCTCCATCAGTCTCCATCAGTCTCCATCGGTCTCCATCGGTCTCCATCGGTGTCCATCGGTCTCCATCGGTCTCCATCGGTCTCCCTCGGTCTCCATCGGTCTCTATCGGCCTCCATCGGCCTCCATCGGTCTCCATCGGTCTCAATCAGACTCTATCAGTCTCTATCAGTCTCCATCAGTCTCTATTAGACTCCATCAGTCTCTATCAGTCTCTATCAGTCTCTATCAGTCTCTATCAGACTCCATCAGTCTCTATTAGACTCCATCAGTCTCTATTAGACTCCATCAGCTCTCAGTTTGTAACTATGGAGGCACAGTTTGTAACTATAGAAAATTGGGGCACAGTTTGATGGAAAATTGCTAAAATCATACCGCATGACCCATTACAATAAGGACAGCGAGAAATGGAACACAAAATAAATTACTCTAATAACTGGAGCACTAAAGTGCTGTCAAATGAAATGTAGGATGACTGTCATGTAGGTTTCTTGGCGTTTGGAGGTTATCTCCATGTGTCTGCTGTTGCTGGGAGTGGAGTTTGTTGCTATGCCTCACGGGGTGACATGGATTTCAACCTGACAGAAGGTGAAAAACGTATCTGGCTGGGAGGGGAATGGAGATTGCCCTCTTGAAGACAGTAAGCTGACACGCTACAGCGCTGTGGAGAAGCTTTAATATTAATACTATCTAGAAGAGGGAGGCCCGTATTAGTCCTGAAGTACTCCAAAGAAGGTTGTGGTCTCTGTTAGTCCTGAAATACTGCAAAGAAGGCTGTGCGCTCTGTTAGTCCTGAAGTACTCCAAAGAAGGCTGTGGTCTCTGTTAGTCCTGAAGTACTCCAAAGAAGGTTGTGGTCTCTGTTAGTCCTGAAATACTCCAAATGAGACTGCAATCTCTATTAGTTTTTTTTAGTTGCTTTGGTACTATTCACACAAGCATGTGGTAATATTTTACCACTCTCAGTACATAAACACAACAGATAATAAAATAAATACTTTTAGTTCAAAACTCTAAGCACATCTGACATTGACTGAGTGCAGTAAACAAGATCAAACATCAGTGTTTCATCAAGAAAACCATAGACCATGTGAACACTGGCAATGTCTTTCAATATGGAGAAGGATAGAGAATAAGGTAGAGGAGTAAATCTGAGAGCCCCCTGGACAGGGTCAAAACTACAAACTACAAAATCATTGGCCAATAAGCAACTGACCAAGTGTCTGGACAACATGGCGGGAAAATATCCATGTGTGTAGCCATATACCAAGATTGAGTCCCTCAATGAAATTGTGTGTGATGATGTTCGGTTCCACCATTCAGAGGTGATTCAGGAATGGTTTTGGGCCAATACCTGATTCCTGAACCTAGATCTGAACCTAGATCTGGCCCCATAATCTCCTTTTCATCATGGAGGTGGAAGATCTGTGAACGCCATTCCCATGAGCATGTCACCCTCCTACATGTCATCTTTTGGCATGGTGACAAAAGTCACGTTTGGGTTCACCATGCCAAAAGAAGACATCACTGGTGACCTATGTCACGTTTGGGTACACCACGCCAAAAGATGACATCACTGGTGACCTATGTCACATTTGGGTTCACCATGCCAAAAGATGACATCACTGGTGACCTATGTCACATTTGGGTTCACCATGCCAAAAGATGGCATCAATTGTGACAAAAGTCACATTTGGGTTCACCATGCCAAAAGATTACATCACTGGTGACAAATGTCACATTTGGATTCACCATGCCAAAAGATGACATCACAGTGGAAAATTAAGATAATTCCTTGTGACGTTGACAAGATATCATGGCCAAATGCCAAAGATAGAAATTATGCAGATTAGTGTAGTTTATGCTGAACAGTGACATTTCTTTATTTCTGATAATATTTGTTTGAAAAACGTTTCAATAAAAGTTTTATGCATCAATGGTTGTAGAATATATCTTTTGTTCATCAACATTTTTTGAATTTGTTTTCAGTCATTTGTGATGGGTAGTGTACAGGAAGAACCAGAACCAGAAATAAACTGTAACCGATTACCTTTAGCACCTCAAAGAGACTTTTTCAAACACGTCTTACATTGTTTGGTTTTGAACTAAGTGATTGTTACAGTGACTAAACTGAGAAATGTTATGTTTTGATGACTTACCCAATGAACTCATTATATTCACCAGTCTTAGTTGTTGAATCAGTAATATGGTGGTGAGAGATTTTTACAAACCTAATTAAAGCAAAGTCACTTGTTTTGAATGCTAGATGTAATTCACAGGTTACACATGATCAGTTTTGAGTTTTGTACTAACACTTGAAAAATCACAACATACTATTGAGGTCACATGTACCTCATGTTTATTTATTTCTATGATTTGGACCTCAACAACATAAAACAACAACAACAACAGCTGAAAGAAGGAAAAGAATACCACATTTTACCACCACCTCCTGTTTTTATGTGTAGCTTAATGGAATTTGCATGCTCAGTAGAGCAGAAACTGACAGGGCACAGACAGTAGCTTCACAACATAGGCTTTCTTGTTCGTTCATTTATTTAAGCTGTGTTCTCCCAGTGTTGAGAAATTCAGCATGCAGCATATTGTACTGTTAACTCTGAAGGGTGGGAGCATTTCATTGCTTTTCTTATGATCTTAGATCATCTACTGTGGGGGGAAAAACTTCCCAATTCACAGATAAAGTCAGAACACTTTTGAGAATACTTTAAAACAGGGTGCACAGAATAATTCGGATTGAGGAACTCACGGTACGGAATGGTTCCTAAAAGAGGACAATTTGAACAATGCCGATTTACTGTAAGTCATGCCTGCTAAGTTGATATTTAAAAGTGACGGTTGGGGAAGGATTCTTAAAAGAAAAAACCTATCTTGATAATATCTTACATTCAAAATGTGGTGCCAACATGCGTCCCATTTGGCCCACTTTCCGATTGTGTCCCATTTTCTTAGGAGTCCACCCACGGTGTTCATATGTGTATAAACGTTTGGCGGCATGTGATTGGGGGTGCCGTGACTTGCTGCATATTGTCCTTTATCGCCCAGGGTGGGGGAGGCAGTGTGGCTGGGATTTCCCTGACTCTTTCGGGTGGGTCAGGTGCCTAGCAAGTTAAACAGCAAGGTCCTTTAGTTGATTGAGTGTGACCACGGAGGGAGCGCCGAAGCAAGGGGTCGACCTCGACTCCTCATCTGTCCATGGTGAACCTCTACTGTGCCTTTAAGCGAGTGAGAAGTTTCCATGTGGAATGTTGAGTGGAGAATATATGGAATGTTGAGTGAAGTCAGGCATTGGTGGAATCGTCATTTGCATACGTAAGGCTTGTGGGACCTCGCATAAGCGTTTTGCTGGGATGAATCTGATGCACGTTACATACAGGAAACGTTGAGAGATAAGAGCTTATATTTTGTATGAAAAAACGAATGAAAGGATGATTTCAAAACCGCCAAGTCAACTTCGTCCTGAGAAATGTTCACTTCGCTCTTCTCTTATCTTTCCCCTCTGTGTCTATAAAAAAGTATAAAAATGTCCAATATTGGAATCACTCCACAATGCTGGTGACGGATCAGCTCTTAGAGCTGGGGTTAGTAACAAGTGTTTTTTGCGGTCTGAGAAGTCGTAAAAGTGTCTGTCAGGACTCACGTATCTGTGATTTCATTGACTGTCCTCTCCCTCTGGAATTCAGCCTGTGGGGTTCCTTCTTTCAGCCGCTTAGTTTTTTTCATAAAGAGAGATAAGAGTGAAAAACTATTTCCTGATGTACATACTGTATATATACTATACCAATCAAAAGTTTGGACACACCTACTTGTTCAATGGTATTTCTTGAGTATTTCAATTTTCCACAAGACATCAACAATATAAAATAACACATTGAATCATGCAGTGTCAAACAGATCAAAAGACATTTCATATTGTAGATTCTTCAAAGTAACCACCCTTTGCATTTACAACAGCTTTACACTTTGTATTCCCTCAAATAGCTTCATTAGGAAGTCACTTGATGTGCATTTCAATTAACAGGTGTGCCTTGTTCAAAGTTCTTTCCTTCTAAATGTGTTTTAGACAATCAGCTGTGTCAGCTGTGTGACAAGGTAGGGTTGGTATACAGAAGACCATGTTTGGGTCTGTACTGTAGACTATACTGCAGATTGCAGCCCAAATCAATGCTTCACTGAGTTCAAATAACAGACACATCTCAACATCAACTGTTCAGACGAGACCGCATGAATGAGGCCTTTTCATAGAATTGCTGCAAAGAAACCACTAATTAAGGACACCAATAAGAAGAAGAGACTTACTTGGTCCAAGAAACACAAGTAATTATAACGTTAGACCGGTAGAAATGGGTGCTATTGTCAGAGTGGGTGAACGGATGACCTACACTTGTGTGGTTCTCACAAGGAACCATGGAGTAGGGGAGGAGGTGTGATGGTGTGGGGGTCTTTTGCTGGTCTGTGATTTATTTTTAATTCAAGGCACACTAAACCTACATGGCTACCACAGCATTCTGCTGTGATATGCTATGCCATCTGGTGTGCACAAACTATCATTTGTTGATCAACAGGACCAAGACCCAAAACAAACCCCCAGACTGGGTTAAGGCTATTAAGGCTATTTGACCAAGATGGAGAGTGACGGTGCTGCATCAGATGACCTGGCCTCCACAATCACCTGACCTAAACCCAATTGGGTTGGTTTGGGATGAGTTGGACCGCAGATTGAAGGAAAAGCAGCCAACAAGTGGGAACACCTTCAGACTGTTGGATAAGGCTGAGAGAATGCCAAGAGTGTGCAAAACTGTCATCAAAGTATGTTGATGTTTTGTTTATTGATATTTTGTATTTTGATTGGTTTTACACTTTTTTGGTTACCACCATATGTGTTATTTCATAGTGTTGATGTGTTCACAATTATTGTATATGTGGTAAATAGTGAAAATAAACAAATCCCCTAGAAGTTGTTATAATAGTTGGTATAGTAGTTGTTAAAGACACAGCCTCTAACATAGGTGACCGCGGTTCAAATCCAGCGGGGGCAACTGCATTAATTCCTTCTCTTCGCGGACTGGTCGCACTAGGCTTGCCTGGTTCTTTCTCGTTTTTAAGTAAGAAGTTAAGTTGGTTGCTATGGTGACAAATAAACATAAACCACTTAACATGGCAACAGTCATGGCAATCATGGCAACAGTGAAGAGTGCCTTTCCTTCCTACTCCCAAAAAAAAAGTTATTTCTGTCACGACAAAAGCACTTTGCACCTCCTTATGAAATGGTAATATTATGGTTGTCGAAGTTTATAGCTAGCTAAAACATAGGTAGAAAACAGGTTAGCTAACTTTCAAGCTACTGACTGATATACTCTGTATTTTCCTCACTCCTAATGTTCTAGGTTTTGTAAGCTACTAAATATGCATTGTTAGATTGTTCTTAAGACGGACGAAGAAACTCTTTGATTCATTATACAGTCCTCCAAAAATCATTAACACATGGCACTATTGATCAGTTTTCATCTTTGAATACATTCCTTACTTCTCCCCTTGACTTATGAAAATCCAAAACCCATCTTGGTCTTCAGAGACCGCTACACAATTGTTCCCGGGGGTCTTGTTCAACCTCTGGATACATAATCTTTTCAGGTTACGTCAGGCTGACGCTCTGGTTACAACAACGGTAATGATGAGAATGAACTGGAAGTTAGATATTTCAAATGATGGTATTGTAGACAACATGAATGCAAAAACGTCCAACATGGTAATAATTACCACAAAGTGATAGTAGAAAAAAAGACCTGTCCAAACTCAGGACCAGGGACAGAGCCCCCTCAGGACCAGGGACAGAGCCCCCTCTGAATTCCCCGGGACAGAGTCCCCTCAGGACCAGGGAAAGAGCCCCCTCAGGACCAGGGACAGAGTCCCCTCAGGACCATGGACAGAGCCCCCTCAGGACCATGGACAGAGTCCACTCAGGACCATGGACAGAGCCCCCTCAGGACCAGGGACAGAGCCCCCTCTGAATTCCCCGGGACAGAGTCCCCTCAGGACCAGGGAAAGAGCCCCCTCAGGACCAGGGACAGAGTCCCCTCAGGACCATGGACAGAGCCCCCTCAGGACCATGGACAGAGTCCACTCAGGACCATGGACAGAGCCCCCTCTGAATTCCCCGGGACAGA
The DNA here is from genome assembly GCF_011004845.1 of Esox lucius. Classification (NCBI taxonomy): domain Eukaryota; kingdom Metazoa; phylum Chordata; class Actinopteri; order Esociformes; family Esocidae; genus Esox; species Esox lucius. The sequence goes on along the minus strand of NC_047575.1, from coordinate 46,933,679 downwards.
GTCCCCTCAGGACCAGGGAAAGAGCCCCCTCAGGACCAGGGACAGAGTCCCCTCAGGACCATGGACAGAGCCCCCTCAGGACCATGGACAGAGTCCACTCAGGACCAGGGACAGCACCACTGAAGTTCCTTTCATTCAGCAGGTCATTCAACTAAACAGACAGAGCTTATAGTCGGAGTTGTGTAGTTGGGGAATTGCAATATTCTGGCAATCTTGCACCTGCAGCTGAATTCATCAAAGTGTGTAAGTAGCGAGTCAAGGAAAGTGTTGCGGTTCAGATAAACATAATGGATCCTAGGTCACGTCATCTCTGATCACTCTCTGCTCCGCCTCTTTTCCTCCCTTCTCTATCGACTTTCATTAAGTTGATAAGTTCCTGATAAGGTCCCCCTGTGAAACTGCCGTCTTTTTCTGAAGACATCTCACACCTCCTTATGTCTCTCATTCTCCCTTCACCCACAGAGACCGGTGCACTTTCATCTCCCAGATACCGTCCTGCCAAGAGATAAACAAATGATTATAAAAACACCCGGCTGTATCCCAGATCAGAATAATTGGGCCATGTTTTGGTATAATCAAGTCATTAATGCTATAGATCCCTGGGACTCCCTTCCCAATCACACCTCTGTAATCTCCATCTCCTCTCGTCCTCAGCAGTTTTCAACTGCTAGTTTTGCATCCTGCAGAGGTTTTGATTAACCCTCATTAGCAATCTCTCACTGATATTAATGACTATTTCAGCAACCTACCGGCAGTGCTGACACATTGAGGGCTACTGGATTATGAATGTGGAGGGCTTATCTTGAAGTGGAGGGCTGCTGTGTTCGGTCCAGGCGGGCGGGCAGCACTGTAGGGTCCACGGTTCGCGCCCAAATCCATTTGCTGGCTCAAACCGTTAATACATTTAAAGATCACGGTGAAATTGTATCACTAAAAATATTGCTGTTTTATTTCGGCTGCACAAAACACATACCAGAAGCACAGGTATGGTGTTGGAACTGACATTATTCAGTGAAAGTGCATAGAGTATTCTATTTCGGGTGCGTTCAAAACAAAATATAGTGGGGAGAACAAGTATTTGATACACTGCCGATTTTGCAGGTTTTCCCACTTACAAAGCATGTAGAAGTCTGTATTTTTTATCATAGATACTCTTCAACTGTGAGAGGCGGAATCTAAAACAAAAATCCAGAACATCACATTGTATGATTTTTAAGTAATTAATTTGCTTTTTATTGCATGACATAAGTATATGATACATCTGAAAAGCAGAACTTAATATTTGGTACAGAAACCTTTGTTTGCAATTACAGAGATCATACATTTCCTGTATTTCTTGACCAGTTTTGCATACACTGCAGCAGGGATTTTGTCCCACTCCTCCATACAGACCTTCTCCAGATCCTTCCGGTTTCGGGGCTGTTGCTGGGCAATACGGACTTTCATCTCCCTCCAAAGATTTTCTATTGGGTTCAGGTCTGGAGACTGGCTAGGCCACTCCAGGACCTTGAGATGCTTCTTACGGAGCCACTCCTAAGTTGCCCTGGCTGTGTGTTTCGGGTCATTGTCATGCTGGAAGACCCAGCCACGACCCATCTTCAATGCTCTTACTGAGGAAAGGAGGTTGTTGGCCAAGATCTCGCGATACATGGCCCCATCCATCCTCCCCTCAATACGGTGCAGTCATCCTGTCCCCTTTGCAGAAAAGCATCCCCAAAGAATGATGTTTCCACCTTCATGCTTCATAGTTGGGATGGTGCTCTTGGAGTTGTACTCATCCTTCTGCTTCCTCAGAACACAGCGAGTGGAGTTTAGACCAAAAAGCTCTATTTTTGTCTCATCAGACCACATGACCTTCCTCCTCTGGATCATCCAGATGGTTTTCAGATGGGCCTGGACATGTGCTGGCTTGAGCAGGGGGACCTTGCGTACGCTGCAGGATTTTAATACATGACGGCGTAGTGTGTTACTAATGGTTTTCTTTGAGACTGTGGTCCCAGCTCTCTTCAGGTCATTGACCAGGTCCTGCCATGTAGTTCTGGGCTGATCCCTCACTTTCCTCATGATCATTGATGCCCCACGAGGTGAGATCTTGCATGGAGCTCCAGACAGAGGGAGATTGACCATCATCTCGAACTTCTTCCATTTTCTAATAATTGCGCCAACAGTTGTTGCCTTCACACCAAGCTGCTTGCCTATTGCCCTGTAGCCCATCCCAGCCTTGTGCATGTCTACAATTTTATCCCTGATGTCCTTTGGTCTTGGCCATGGTGGAGAGGTTGGAGTTTGATTGAGTGTGTGTGGGGACAGGTGTCTTTTATACAGGTAACGAGTTCAAACAGGTGCAGTTAATACAGGTAATGAGTGGAGAACAAGAGGGCTTCTTAAAGAAAAACTAACAGGTCTGTGAGAGCCGGAATTCTTACTGGTTGGTAGGTGTGCAAATACTTATGTCATGTAATAAAATGCAAATTAAATATTTAAAAATCATACAATATGATTTTCTGGATTTTTGTTTAGATTCCGTCTCTCACAGTTGAAGTGTACCTATGATAAAAATGACAGACCTCTACATGCTTTGTAAGTAGGAAAACCTGCAAAATCGGCAGTGTATCAAATACTTGTTCTCCCCACTGTATGTGTTATTGAATCTGTTGCTTAATAGCTCTGAAACACCCTGTGTAAATGTTGGCCCCGTCCTGTTCTTTATGGAGCGTACAGTCAGGCACTGCCGTCCCCCTCCAGGGGGAGCCAAGGGGTGAGCAGAAGTGCCTCCCAGCTGTGAGCCCTCAGGCTGGGCAGCTGATGGACCGGCTAGCCTCCTGTCCGTGGTCAGCTGACTTCCATTCCCCCTCCCATCGCTCTGCTTCTACTCCCGACAACAGAAGTACAGTAGCAGTATGACTAGGGGGGGGGGGCTTTTCCGTGTGGCACCTCTGCAGTCAGGCCCTGACTGTGTCGTTAGACGAAGGCCGCTTTAGCTCGTTTTAACGTGGATTGGCAGCAGGTTGACTTTGATGTTTGGATGACTTGGAGGTGGAGTATTGGGAGAACAGACATGAGCCATGATCAGCAAAGAAGAGAGAGAGAGAGAGAGAGAGAGATGGGCAATGTCCTGTGTTGTGAAACATGTTTTAACTTGAGGATGTGTGACAACCTTTTTGTTACTGATTCTTGTGTCCTATGGGGAACATGGTAGGAAAGACTAGACAATGTCGCCACTGAGGTCTTTCCAGGACGTGGGTTCAGACGGCTGACAAGAAGTGGGTTCAGACGGCTGACACGACGTGGGTTCAGATGGCTGACACGACGTGGGTTCAGACGGCTGACACGACGTGGGTTCAGACGGCTGACACGGCGTGGGTTCAGACGGCTGACACGATGTGGGTTCAGATGGCTGAAATGACGTGGATTTTAGACGGCTGAAATGACGTGGGTTCAGACGGCTGACATGACATGGGTTCAGAAGGCTGACATGACGTGGGTTCAGGCGGCTGACACGACGTGGGTTCAGACGGCTGACACGACATGGGTTCAGACGGCTGAAATGACGTGGGTTCAGAAGGCTGACATGACATGGGTTCAGACGGCTGAAATGACGTGGGTTCAGAAGGCTGACATGACATGGGTTCAGACAGCTTTTTTTGAGATTCTGAGGTGTTCTGCATTCAGTTGATCACCATAATTCCTGTCACTTGTTGTTATTGAAGGGTTCATTTGAGGCTTTTTGGTCCCCAGGATCCGTTCCAGAGAGAGACGACATGAGGATGAGGTCTTCTGATGAAGAGGCGTACTCCACACGCAACATATCAGCATATGGCAAATCCAAAGGACCAGGCAATATGGGCCTCATGTGGGTCCCTGCTGTCCAACCAGAAAAAGGACAGACTGGGGGACATTGGCTGCTTATGTGAAGAAGATGTTTATACAGGGTGGGATATCTGTCATCCATCTTCAAAAAAACATTAAATTGTGTCATAAATCATGTAAATGTGGTCTGCCTGTATTCATTTTGGCTAATCGTGTTTCCTCATTTTGCTGAATGGAAGTGCCAGTTAGTATATAGACTGAGCTCAAAGATTGAAGGACCAACTGTGAGTGTGTGTACTGGTGTGCCTTTCTCTGATTGTGTGTGTGTGTGCGCGTGCCTTCCTCTAGTCGCAATCCTCGACCAAAGTATGGGTACAAAATGACACTTCCCTTCAAGTCAAACAAATTAGATTGATAACATAACAACACACACACACACACACACACAACAAGCGGCAGAGTAGCAGTAATATAATCTTGTCCCCACCCAGGAGTGTTCCTAGCAGGCAGGGATGGTACAAAGGAATGAAGGTATGAGCTAAGTGGGTTGTAGTCAGAGAACAGGGCTGAAATGATTCACACAGTCCTGCCAGTGGGCAAGTATGGTGCTATCTCTCCTGTACAGCACAGCATACTCAGCGGTGGAGATAGGCACGTCAGAATAAGCAACAACAGAGAGTGAGAGAGAGACTGACAGCATGTGAAAAGACATGAGGTTCAGACACAACAAGGAATTTCGGGGAAAGTCCCCAAAAAGCCTCTACTAGAATCGGATGTGTTCTTTAAACCTTTAAACCATTTTTTATTTAATTTTTTACTTTCATGCATAGTTGTGTTTTATTCTGTGTTTTATGTTATGTTTTATGTTGTGTTTTTAGGTTAAGTTTCATGTTATGTTTTAGGTTGAGTTTAATGTTACGTTTCATGTTATGTTTTATGTTGTGTTTTATGTTGTGTTTTATGTTGTGTTTTATGTTGAGTTTCATGTTACGTTTCATGTTATGTTTTATGTTATGTTTTATGTTGTGTTTTATGTTATGTTTCATGTTGTGTTTTATGTTGTGTTTTGTGTTATGTTTCATGTTGTGTTTTATGTTATGTTTCATGTTGTGTTTTACGTTGTGTTTTATGTTGAGTTTAATGTTACATTTCATGTTATGTTTTATGTTATGTTTTATGTTATGTTTCATGTTGTGTTTTATGGTGTATTTTATGTTATGTTTCATGTTATGTTTTATGTTATGTTTCATGTTGTGTTTTATGGTGTGTTTTATGTTACGTTTCATGTTGTGTTTTATGTTGGGTTTCATGTTGGGTTTCATGTTGGGTTTCATGTTGGGTTTCATGTGGTGGCCAGGGCTCACTTTTCAAAGCGATAAAGACCTTGATGTAATGTGGTCCAGAATGGCTCAGTGGTGTGAAGTCAACTCTGAGATCACGAGTTTGAATCTTAACGGTGGCAAGAAGCCCCATAGAGGGCGGTGCATATTGAACAGCACTACCCAGGTAAGATTATCGATGTCGGGAACCTTGCCTGGTCACGTCCTAGCGACTCCTTGTGGTGTGCCGGGCTTCCTGCAAGCTCAAATGGCACTGGTTTCCGGGGAGACCTCCTGGCAGAGCAGTTGGCATGATGAGAAGCTGAAAAGGCGTAGGAGGCGTTACCGTGGTGGCGCCTCTCCGAGCTACGGTGACAAAGTGGCGTGGCTACGGTGACAAAGTGGCGTGGCTACGGTGACAAAGTGGCGTGGCTACGGTGACAAAGTGGCGTGGCTACGGTGACAAAGTGGCATGGCTACGGTGACAAAGTGGCACACTTTCTGCTGTAGTCATTGTAATAGCGGCTTTATTTAGAGTACCAAACCTTAATAAAATGCTATTTGACTTTGAACAGAAAAGAACGTGTGGCAGAAGTGTGGACCTGAAGCAGATGATGCAGATGATCAGACACATGCTGACATGGAAACCCAAGTCAATCAGCTCATGAACTTTACGCACTGATTCCTTTGAGGTTAGGAATGTCACGTGGCCCCGTCCAGCCCTCATTCTGTCACATCTGCGGTCAGCTGTCTTTATGTCCTGTGGTTCTGGTACAGTAATCCTATTGGTAAAGAGCAGATTTTGTTAAACGCTTAAATTAAATGCTCCTTGTCTTTTTTGGTTTCCGTCTGCTCTGGAGAGATGCTGTCTGTCTCTCTCTCCTTGTCTGTCGTTCTCACCCTGTGTCTCTCTTCTCTCTGTCTATCTCTCTCTCTCTCTCTCTCTCTGTTTCTCTCTTTTCCTTGTCTATCTGTCTCTCCATGTCAATTTCTTTCCTCCATGTCAATATTTCTCTCTCCCCCTCTGAAAATGCCTCCATGAATAACTTTGTAATGTCAGTACCCTCTTCTAATGTGGGTCAACACATTGTCTAATCTAATCTTGCCCTTTCCAATGTAAAGGTAATCCATGTGCCTAAATGATTAAATTCTTAGACTCATTCCTGTTGTTGATCCATTAATTCATATTTCTTGTCTCTATAACTCCTGTACTGTCTTTGATCGTTGGAGTCAGATTACATTTTAATTGACTTCGTTAAAACATTTGCATATTCTTATATTGGTAGCCAATGAGGTACATGCTTATCATTTTTTTTACTGTGCTGCAGACACACACACACGCACGCACGTGCACACACTCACCCTAAACCTAACCCCTGAGCCGAAAATAGCCTTTTTGGGGACTGGTGAAAAGTCTCCACAAGGCCACATGTTCCTTGCAGGGATTTTTGGAACAGGATAGTAAAAGCTGCCCACTCACACACAAACACAAACACAAACAAACCCATATAAACCCAAAGGGACATCATACACACACACACACACACACACACACAGACACGCACACATAACTGCACAAGCAGAACACCTCGGTTGTTGAAAGATCAAAAGGCCCATGCGTTTTCCCCGGTGGAATTTCTAAGACGAATCCAGCTTTGTTCCACTGTTTGAGTGCGTCAGCAGAACAGCACCACACTTTCCCACTCAGCCTGCTAAGTCCTAGAGAGGAACAGGCACCCAGCATGGCGACAACACGACAGGCTTCAGGAGGGAGAAGTCACACTTGTGTGAAATTACTATACCGCGTTAAATTCTAGCGGGACATTTCACACAATGACAGGTATTATCGATTTCTGGCCTCACTTTATTCTGCGTACATTTCGATCTTTCAAACGAATGGTTCACCTCAGAGATTTGTGTACCCGTTCGACATTTGGAAGTACTTAAACCAGCAGTGTTATGTTATGAAAACGACTACGGGGCAAATGAGTGGCCATTTGATTTCCCAACCCGTTAAGGGCAGCGGAGCGCATGAGCCCCGTTGTGGGCTGCTCCGCTGTCCTTGTGAAGAACACCAAGCACGGCAACATTTTAATTGCAACACTACGAAATCACATTTGATAACATTCGATCAAATGAAAGGCTTCAAAAAAAAAAACAATGGACAGTGTGTTTTCGAGAGTGTGCCGCTGGCCGTCAGTACACGCTGGCCGTCAGTACACGCTGAAAGTCAGTACACGCTGGCCGTCAGAACACGCTGGCCGTCAGTACACGCTGGCCGTCAGTACACGCTGGCCGTCAGTACACGCTGGCCGTCAGTACACGCTGGCCGTCAGTACACGCTGAAAGTCAGTACACGCTGGCCGTCAGAACACGCTGGCCGTCAGTACACGCTGGCCGTCAGAACACGCTGGCCGTCAGTACACGCTGGCCGTCAGAACACGCTGGCCGTCAGTACACGCTGGCCGTCAGAACACGCTGGCCGTCAGTCAGAGCCAGTGAGGACAGTAGGGGGGAGGTTCACGAGGACGCCGGCTGACATCGGTCTCCTCCTAAGAACTGGGGCACCGCAGAGCGGCCGGGGAAGTCGTGTTTGCTTCCCCTCACGGAGTAATTGGTGTTTTCCCTTTCAGGGCACACGGGAGAATGTGAGTCTTCTCTGACGCAGTAATGAGCCGTTCTCCCTGACCCCTGCACTCTGAGTGCAGGAGGGAAAGTCATTATCTGGTGTGGCTAAGAAAGAGCCACCTCCCAACGCAAACTAGATCCGCTCTTATGGCACGTTGTTAAAGCAGGCGCAAGAGGTACTTCAGCCCTGTGTGTCTTCATCCGGACCTGGGTTACAAGGGCCACTTGGATTGGTCAGCTGTGTGAGTGCTGAGTGAGGACAAAATCACCACCACCACAGGGTCCCATAGGACCGGGGTCACTCACCCTCATTTTGGGGTCATGATGCAAACCAAATGAATATGAGGAGGTCTGGAGCCTCTCCTTCAGGATCTCAACTCGTTCCCTGTATTAGACTGTTTGTCATGCTAGCACACCTGACCCAAGCAATATTTGCTGCCGATCAGGGGAATGGGCAGCAAATAATGATTTTTTTATGTGTCCTGGTTCGGTAGGGATAGGCTGACAACTTAAAAAAAAAATCTAAATGTGCCATCTCCAGATGATGTAGCATTCTTTTCCATCTGGTCTAGGTTTTCAAAAGCGTCTGTAGTCTGATAATCTGTAGTATCTGTAATCTGATCACAATACATTAGCTGGTAATGTAAAGTATCTGTAATCTGATGTGCTGTAATGTCTGCACTCTGATTACAATACAACCGCTGGCAATGTAACAGATCCTGGAAATCAAAATCAATGTTATCTGGTACTCTACGACCCAGGCTCAGTGAAATAGTCGTATAATGACGGCCTCTAACAACCACAGTGTCAATAGTAACATGTCATTTCTCATGCAGGCTGCTATCCTGCTATATATTTTTGCTTATATATTTTTCTTGTTATTTCTCGTTAACGTAGTTGTCGGGTGCCATGTCACAAGAATTTATTTGTGCAGGATGACGCTGTGTTGTTTGGTGCAAACTTTAAACTTGACACAGACAGTCACTCCATTTGCCATTTTTTGTTTTGCAATCAGTCAATCTAAACTAGCAGTCTTGGGCGTAATACCGACGTGTCCTTCCTACTCAGACAAAACATTAATGTGTGGAAATTTCTGAAAAAATTGTGGGGACATTTTTGTAAATTGTGGGGAAATTCTGGGGAAAATTCTTAAAACTTGCAAAAGAAAATATCTGCCCATGACAATTTTTTTTGAGTTGTATCAATTGTTTTCATTCCTGCGATGTGAGGGGCCCCCAACCAAATTTTGCCAAGGGCTCTGAAAGCCAGTGCTTCTCAGACTTATGGCACATTTTGAAAAAATATCAATGTGTTGGATTTGCCAAGTCTGGTGTTTGAAGCATGTGTTATGGTAGCGTTCAATTTGCAGTGGTCTCTTAATTTTAACCCTTCTGTTCCTCACTCAAAACCTTCAATTACAATTATTTTGGGAAGGAAAGAATAAGTTGCAGTGGACTCTTAATTTTTTCCAGAGCTGCGTATTTTTCATCATCACTGTTCAATGAAGAAGAGAGAGACATTTTATGACAGAGCCTCAACCTTTATTAAATAATTCCTTCCCAAACTATTCATGCTGTACCATGAGCAATTACATTGCACGGCTGGCAAAGAGCATTGTTTAAATATTAATTTCAGGATGTATTTTAATGTTTAATGGGGCTTCACACATCACAGTGCACACCTGCTGACTGGCTTAACCTCAGAAAGCTCTGCACACAAGCCCTGACCTCCAGGGAGGCTCCATTGATTGGGTTTATAATTCTTCCTCCAATATCTAATTAACAGGGAATAAGTCATGGCAAACCGTGTACACATACTGGTAATTAGCAATTGAATTTCCCTTTTATTCCTCGACACCAAGGCAAAACGTACAGAATTGCTCGTTGGGAAAACACGGCAACATTTTTCTTTCACCCGTGCATTAATTGTAGAATTGCAAGAAGTGAATGCTAAAAATACAATCTTTCTCTCTACCGTCAAGTGGGTATCTGTTTGAAAACACGATTCCAAGGTGGGAGTTTGGCAACCAAAGCATGCCCAAGGCCCCCAAAAGCTATGGTTGGTCTTGACTGGGAATCTGATGGCACATTTTCAAAGCAGCTCAAAGTGCTGTGAAATAAGTTTAGGTAGCCTTTTTTTTTTTTTTGGTGGGTTTCAGATGTTTGCAGAAAATTGGCAGGGACTCTGATGTCCTTACTTCAAGGGTACGCTTGTTTCACCATTGGGTTGCAAGGACAGAGGTTTGACTGAACTGAGTGGGAGCTGCCGTCCCGTGGGGCTGTGACAGCCAAAAGATCAAAGGTGGCACAAAGAGCCCTGGTAGGGATTCTGTGCTTTGAGCATAGCTCAAGTACAGCCCTATTCATGCTGTGGCAGTACCATGAGCAATAACACTGGATAGATGGCAAAGTGCACTGTTTAAATATTAACTGAAGGATGTGTTTTAATGTTTGATGGCGCTTAATAACTCTGACAAAGTATGCACTCCACAAGACACCCCTGCTGATTGGCTGCACGTCGGTGTGCTCTGCACTGTTAAACACTTCCTGCTCGGACATTCTCCACTTCATTCTGAATATACAGGTATAGTAATTAACAGGGAATTTGGAAAAGTAAAAGTCTTAGTAAAGTAAGTTAAAACAAGAAAGGGCCAATATACATTTATGCTCAAACATCATGTTGAGTTCAGCAACATATTTTAAAGTTAACATTGATGAAAGGGATGACACGCTTTGTATTTTATTTTTTATTTTTTTAGAGATGCTTATAGCATAGCAAATAGCATTATTCCTAATCCCCTGTTTTTGCTCACTTCGTTCCTAAAAAACACTTACCTATATCAAACTTTCCAGTTCATTTTATTTTGTTAAGCTTTATACATATTTGCCATCTTATCCTGTCTTATCCCACCTCAACAAACCAGAAAACAAAACAAGAAACTAGAAAATAGAGTCGGGTGCTGCTCACATTTGAGCAAGAAAAAATTAATTACAAATAGGTTTTGAGCCAACTAATTAAACATTGTCAAAATGCATTCATAAAAACAATATTGTGCCTGTTAATAGATTTACATTTTGAACTTAGCTAATAATGAAATAACTAGTAGATTTTCATTTAGCCATCATCTACTTTCTCATCCATTTTCTTAAAACAAAACCCAACAGCAGTTGTGCTGTCCAAATGTGCAGGCTGGTGGCATTTTTCTGAGCCGTCTTCTGTGGCTCCATTCACCTAAAATACATTGCTTATTCGACAACCCAAAAAGGCTCTTTGTTTGCTTAAAAATGTACACGAAACCAATATCTTCTACACATTGTGGGTGATTGAGGTGGAAAAAGATAATGGAAGCTAGCTTACTGTTATTATTTGGCTTTGTGTAGCCAAACATATAGGGCAATCAGTGAAGCCTGTGATAATAGGTTGGGATGGTAAAAACTGACAAGAGGCATGTCAAGTTTCAAGCCAACAGCCCTCCCTCTGCCTATCCTGTGGTACGTGCCAAAGTATACTGAAACGCCATGAAAATGATTACGGAAAGTCATCTTCTCTGTCTCCATAATTCCCTCTCATAGTGTAAAAAGGCCCTTAGTAGCCTACCTGAAAAAAGCTTGGATTTAAATAAAATGTCTGTATTATTAAGGCTTTAAGTGAGAGGTTAAAAGCTTTGATATTTAGTCCTCCGGATTTATACTCGTTATATAAATAGCCCGGGTTTCCCGTACCATATAAATTCTAATCTTTTTTCTTTTTCAGTCTTCTTGACAAAGGATTCTGCTGGAGTTGGCACTGCCATAGACAAATAGTAAATAAACAGTAAAATGTGATATAACATTTTTGTGAAAGTACATGGAAAGTTGTTTCCTGTTTATGTTCATATTAAATTTTTTCTGGGTGTGTACACCAAGCACATCAACTTTTGTCGTTTTATCTCAATCTAAATCCAATTGCCATATTTGCACTAATCATCCAGATCATCAGTCAGACCAGTCATGGTTGACCAAAGCTTAAAACGTTTAAATTGAGATGTTTCCAGCTTTACCTTTCTATGTTTTGATCTTGGCTGCAAGTTGATAAAACTATGTTTTTAATTTCCTGTAAGAAGTATAGAAAAATAAAATATAGAAAAATATTTAAATAAAGTTTGATCTGTAAACTTTCTTGTTGATTTTATATTCTGCAGCAAACTCTGCTTTCTGACGTCCAAATAAAACATCTACACCTTTCAGCAGGAAACTGCCAACACATTATTCATTGTCATATTACAAATTATTAATCACTTTATTTTATGAATTATTAATCAGTATGCAACCACAACTCAAGCCTGAAACGGAACGCTGTGAATGATGTCAGGTTGACTCAAGGTGTGTTTACTTCCCCCGCTCTTCATCTTATTAGACGCTACCTGAGAGTTGTGTGGGAAACTGGCTGATGAATAAGCAAAACCAAGTTGCTGTTTATATGAGTTGTGAAAAATGTGCAAATTATTTTGTTTTATCTTTCACTTATATTTCTGTATACTTCCTTCGCTAAAGACTTTAACTGGGGCCTTTGGTGGACTATATTTCCTCAGGATTTTTTTTCGCATGCATGTAAAACCTTGTTGCTGTTCTATGTTGGTTCTCTGAGTGAAGCATCCTTAAGAAGAGAAGACACTTGAGTGATTGAGGGAGCAGAAGGAAACAAGAGTGTTGCCAAGAATTGTCTCCACCACACCATCGGTCCCCACCATGCTACTGGCCCCTATCACACTACTGGGCCCCATCACACTACTGGGCCCCATCACACTACTGGCTCACACCACAACTCTGGACCCCACCACGCTACTGGCCCCTATCACACTACTGGGCCTCTATCACACTACTGGGCCCCTATCACACTACTGGGCCCCTATCACACTACTGGCCCACACCACAACACTGGTTCCCACAATGCTACTGGCCCCTATCACACTACTGGCCCCCACCACACCACTGGTCCCCACCACGCTACTGGACCCCACCACGCTACTGGCCCCTATCACACTACTGGGCCTCTATCACACTACTGGGCCCCTATCACACTACTGGGCCCCTATCACACTACTGGCCCACACCACAACACTGGTTCCCACAATGCTACTGGGCCCCTATCACACTACTGGGCCCCTATCACACTACTGGCCCACACCACAACACTGGTTCCCACAATGCTACTGGCCCCTATCACACCACTGGCCCCCACCACACCACTGGTCCCCACCACGCTACTGGACCCCACCACGCAACTGGCCCCTATCACACTACTAGCCCCGACCACACTACTGGCCCCATCACACTACTGGCCCCCACCAAGCTACTGGCCCCTATCACACTATTGGCCCTCACCAAGCTACTGGCCCCTATCACACTACTGGCCCTCACCATGCTACTGGCCCCTATCACACTATTGGCCCTCACCAAGCTACTGGGCCCTATCACACTACTGGCCCTCACCACACTACAGGACACGACCACGCTATTGGACCTGACCACACTACTGGCCCCATCACACTACTGGCCCCCACCACGCTACTGGCCCCTATCACACTATTGGCCCTCACCAAGCTACTGGCCCCTATCACACTATTGGCCCTCACCAAGCTACTGGCCCCTATCACACTACTGGACCCCACCACGCTACTGGACCCGACCACGCTACTTGCCCCCATCATGCTACTGGCCCCCAACACGCTACTTGCCCCCATCACACTACTGGCCCCCAACACGCTACTGACCCCCACCACGCTACTGGCCCCCAACATGCTAATTGCCCCCATCACACTACTGGCCCCCACCACACTACTGGCCCCATTACACTACTCACCCCCAATAAGCCACTGGCCCCCATCACACTACTAACCCCCAATAAGCCACTGGCCCCATCAGACTACTGAACCCCAGCAAGCCCTCACCATGTCACAGGGCCCCACCATTCACTCTGTGTTAGTCCAAAGGCCTACACAATGCCAGACATTACCGTTTTGACGGGGTAGGCAGATGCACTCAAGGGCTTTCCCGTTAATGGCTCCAGCTTCCCTGTCCCTGTGAATGAAGGCCCACCAGTGGCTTCATTGTACATTGGGCTAGTTCATCTCAAAGATGCCCTATTCATCTGTTGTTTAAATGGATAACTCCCAGTGGATACACTGTGTGTTCTCATTAATGAGTTACGTCTCAAAATTATGAAACCGCTTCTGTTTTAATACATCCAGTCTTTACTGTGAGTCATCATTACTGAGGACTGTGGGCCATTGAAGCAAATATGTCAATAAATCTGATCTGAGGACATTTTGTTTTTGTCAGACAGCCCTGTGGTAGTGAATATGCCAATAAATTTGATCTTAGGACATCTTGTTTTTCCAGACAGACCTGTGGTGGCAAATATGCCAATTAATTTGTTCTGAAGACTTGGTGGTGAACGGTGAACCATATATGGTTAACTAAACTCTAGGAAAAAAGGGTTCCAAAAGGGTTCTTCAGCTGTTCACATAGGAGAACCCTTCAACAAAGCACTTTTGGTTCAATTGAGAACTTTTTTGTTTCAATATAGAACCCTTTCCACAGATGATTCTACATGGACCTCAAAAGTGTTCTGTTAGGAACCATTATTTAAGTTATTATGGTAATCATAAAGGGTTCTCATATGGAAACAATATGGAATCCTTTTCAGACCCTTTTTATTCCAACAGAGAGTGTACTATTGCCCCGGTCTCTGAGGTTGTTTTCTCACTATTGTTCTGTGATAATGTAAGTAGTTAAAAACTACCAGGCTATCACAAATTTGTGTGATTGCATGCATTTGTACACTGTACACACACACACACACACACAGCCACACACACAGCCATGCACGCACACACACACACATATATCCTCAAAAGGTTTTCCATCTGTTTTTGATCCATCAGTCAAATCAGCTTCCATTTAATTACAGCAATTTAGTTTTCGGACGACTGATATCTTAACTCCAGCATAAAACTGCTGACACCATTACTGTATTAATCAGACTTCCATGATGGCGTGATGAGCTCTGGGTGCCTCAGTTCTGGCTGCCAGATTCATTTAGCGCCATATGTTTCCTGTTGTCAAGCGTCTCAGAGACAATACGGAGACTTCCATCACCGTCTGGCTGTTGAGTTTTGCAAAACTGCAGTTTCGGGTCTGTCTGCGTGGGCTTCATTAACAGGCCCTCGGAGCAGCCAGGTGTCTGAGACTGAACTCCCGCCCCGCCCCGCCCGCTGTCACGTGCACGCCCGGACGTTCCTCGGTGTCCCTTAACCCACGGTGCGCTGTGTTCAACGCCCCCAAGCGCTGTAAATAGGAGACTTCCTCCCCCACTCCTACACCCAAAAAAAATAAAAAAACTGAGAAAAGGGCTTCAAAGACTTTCATGGTTGCCATGACAACAGGAAGAAAAAAAAAAGCAATTATATTTCATTTAACGACAAAAAGCTGATGAGCCGTAATTTTTAAGTAGCCCATGGAGTCCTATCGACATCAGGGTTGGATATAATGTCGTCTTGAAGCCCAGGACTTGGTGTAGGATCCCACAGCCCCCCCCCCCCCCCACCCACCGTTATTCTTTTCGACACAGATTGGCATGCTTTCACTTAATCAGGTCCCCTCACATTGCGTGGGTGGGAATGTGTCGTCAGCCTCATTCTCTCGGACACTAACTCAAAGTGTAGATGTCCCCTTGAGCTTCGCTCTGGTCTGTGTCTCTGTGCCGCGGCTGCGACGTCTGTTGGGGAAGTCTGACAACAGTAAGGGTTCACATTACAGCAACACAATGCTGTCCCGCGCTGCATTCAGCTCCACTGTAAGCGTCTGTGTCTCATTCAGAAATGCTAACTTTTCTATTTCCTTCAGAAATGTTATGTTTTGTGTTTCCCACAGAAATGTAAACTTTGGTATTTCATACCGAAATGGCAACTTTTGTGTTTCATAGAGCAATTGTCATTTGTATTCACTACAGAAATATTACATTTTGTATTCCCTACAGAAATGTTAGCTACTGTGTTTCCTACAGAAATTATAACTTTTGTATTTCCTACAGATATTGCACATTTTTTATTATAAAAGACATTTTAAATATTGGGTTTCCTACAGAAATGTTACCTCTTGTATTTCCTATAAGGAAAGGTTCACTCTTGTATTAGCCACAAAACGAAATTCTTAAAACAAGAGCTCAGCCTCTTATTGGCTGAGTCTCTGATGTGGGCTCATGGGTTGACTTGCTCATCTTCTTCTTCTCAAGGTCTTCATGCCATCCCGGCCTTCTTCAATCCGCAGAGTAGTTTGGCATCCCCACTGCATGTCCTTCTCGGGCTCCAGTGATAAATATTTGAGGCACAGAAGATGGCCGGTCAATATGTTCTGAGGGGTCTCAGTAGTTCAAGGAAAATGAGAGAAACGAGCTCCCGACAGATCTTCTGTCATGCTGCGCTCCAAAAGGCCTCCAACGAGGGGCAGTATTTGATTTGTCTTTGATGGCGTTGTGATGACCTTTAGCGCTGACCTGCTTTAAAGTCTGTCTGATCTGACACAAAGTGGATGAGAAGAGGCGAGGCCCCTACTCAAGTTCTCTCTGAATGCTGTTCATTATCGCCACTGACAACTACACTGTGCCATGCTGGTAGATTATTACTGTTTTATGTTGACTGTCTTGTTTTTGTGTGGACTCCAAGAAGTGAAGCCATGGGGGATTCTAGTGAAATCCATGCAATGTAACTTAGCAGGAAGTGTCACAAACAAAGCTATAACTCACCTCACATTGTCACAGTTGTAAAGGTGAAACCAATATGTATTATTTAAGGCCCAATGGAGATCTTTTTTACTTTCATCTTTTTACGATCACTGTGTGTGTGTGGGGGGGGGGGTGTGTGTGTTTTGTGGAACTCCTAGACATATTTTTTTAATGCCCAATTGACTATAAAAAGGGTCTGTGCCCACCCACTTAACAGTATTGGTCTGTAATAGCCAGTTAAGAATGTCATGTTGTTGTCTGGGACAAAAGTTCAGTCTCTGTTGATACATTTCTATCATACACCTCTTAAATAAAAGGGGCTTTAACATTGCCCCAACCTTAAAGGTCTGTGTTATTTAAACCTTATAGTGGAAATATTATCAAACATACTGGAAAATCTTATTTTTAATTGTTCTGCCTTTAATTGTATTGCTAATAAGGTAAACTTGAGGACAAACTAAAACAACGGCCCATGACAAATTAAAACAACAAAGATAACCTGACCCAGGACACAGGTTATATTTTGTTCAAACTTTCTAGAATGTTCATAGGTTTTATGAATTAGTCATCTCAGAACAATATTGGAGAAAACCTTGGCGATGTAAATCTCTCAAGCTGTGTTTTTTTTTACTTTTTTGAGTAGGCATTGAAGACAAGCTTTTATGATGCTTTGATTGTGTTCTTAGGGTTTCTGCATGAATCAGCAACAGAACAAAAAGCCAAGTGGGACAAAATACATCAACACTGAGTTTAGAAGTTGTCTCTTTGCACCAGTTCAAGTCTTCTAACAAATGCAAATAGAGCTGTAACACTGCTACCTGGGTTCTTCATATCAGGTCTTACATTCAAGAACATCTTTGTACCAGGTCTTAAAAGAGAATGTCTTTGTACCAGGTCTTAAAATAGAGAACATATTTGTACCAGGTCTTAAAATAGAGAACATATTTGTACTGGGTCTTAAAATAGAGAATGTCTTTGTACCAGGTCTTAAAATGGAGAACATCTTTGTACCAGGTCTTAAAATAGAGAACATATTTGTGCTGGGTCTTAAAATAGAGAACATCTTTGTACCAGGTCTTAAAATGGAGAACATCTTTGTACCAGGTCTTAAAATAGAGAACATATTTGTGCTGGGTCTTAAAATAGAGAACATCTTTGTACCAGGTCTTAAAATGGAGAACATCTTTGTACCAGGTCTTAAAATAGAGAAAATATTTGTGCTGGGTCTTAAAATAGCGGGTCTTATGGTAGAGGACATCAACAGACAGACCTGGTAATCCACTGCTCCATTTTAATTTTTTGGGAGGGGTGAACATATTGAGAGACCAGAGAAATTCACCATACTGCCATTTTTAGGTAACACTTGGTTACTTCCAGGATTTCAGAATATGCAGTTTTCTGTGAAAAGGTAAATCAGCATTCTTCCTACACTATGAGACTGCTAATTTGAGGATGAAGCTTTTTAAGTTTCACTTTTTTGGGGGGAGTTAAATCAATCCAAACTCTCATTCTGGCAGTACAATAAGTACAAAAGACATAGCCAGGTCTATTCTCTGTTATTCAATATAGTTTTTGCAGAAATGGCTTACAAAGCCTTCAACTTAAAAATCAAAGACAAACAATCAAAGGCTTTCTCTCACATCAAGGACTCTGAACAGGAAAATCCGATGTAGCCAATCCTTCACAGACAGATTTGACAGCATGATGCTCAGCCCCACATCATCCCATCTTCGGGACAAATCCTGTGCGCCTCATTTCAAGACAAACACTTGCTTCTCATCTTGCCTCCAGCAATAACAAGATATGACAGATGAGATGGCGAAGCAAAATTAATATGAAAGGAAGAATGCTTTTATTTGCACCACATACTGCTTTGTGTTATAATGATGGTAATGGCCTTTCCGTTTCCTCTATGGGGCCAATGCCCTGAGACCTGCTTCACTGTCTGCTTTTCAAAAGTGAAAGACTTTTACAGTGTGATGTACACTAGTGACTTAGACTTGCTTTGTCACTGTTCTCGCAGGGAAGGGAACACAGCCGCGGCTTGCGGACGGCGAGGACTTGAGAAAGCAAGCGCTTTGATTGCGCTGTGAACTTAAATGCACAATCAATGCGACACATTGTTAAAGAATAATAAACGTCCGCTGTTGGGATGGTGTGTTCTATTATTCATCCATTTAATATTTCATCCCATTGGCCTCTTTACATAAATGGGCGCTGCGTAGAAACGCATTGCGCCCCCAGGACTTGACAAATTACTGCACATGATATACAAATTAGGCCTGCCTGTCTGGGGCTATTTGTGGTAGCCAGTGCTGCCTCAGATTCAACCAGTCTCCCTCGGGCTGCCCTTTTTTGGGGGTCCCCCACCTCTTAAGGGCAGTGAGTTTTTAAAGTTTTGAAGAAATCAATCAATCAATCAAATTTATTTATAAAGCCCTTTTTACAACAGCAGTTGTCACAAAGTGCTTTACAGAGACACCCTGCCTTAAACCCCAAGGAGCAAACAACAGTAGTGTTGAATTTCAGTGGCTAGGAGAAAATGTCCTATGTTCCTACAAATTTCGCCATGGGCTGTGGGGAAAAAAACACTGTCTGTCACAGAGAAATGTCATCCCTCACAGGGGCAGAAGACTCAAATTCACTGTGTTTTCCCTGTGAGTTTGAAATAGGAGACAACTTTTTTTCTGAAATTAACAAATCAGCCTCAACGCAACAAACCAAAATAAATCTAACTCTGCAAGACTGAGGGTGTGATTTCGTTCTAGGCAGAGCCGGCACACTTCTGAGTAGAGTACTATTGACAGAAGACCACAAGCGGTCTGTTCAACTAGTGAAGGAATGTGCTTTTCAGACCAAAGCTCAGATTGGAGTGCACCCAGCATGCAAGATGTTTGTTGGAGTTCTTTGCTGGTTAGCGAGATATTAGCCCAGTCACAGGTTAGGTATTGGTCAACAAATAGGTAGTTCCTGTGTCCTACAGGATCGCAATGTGTAACCCTAGCCTACATTACAGTGTGTAACCCTAGCCTACATTACAGTGTGTAACCCTAGCCTACATTACAGTGTGCAAACCTAGCCTACATTACAGTGTGCAAACCTAGCCTACATTACAGTGGGTAACCCCAGCCTACATTACAGTGGGTAACCCCAGCCTACATTACAGTGGGTAACCCCAGCCTACATTACAGTGGGTAACCCCAGCCTACATTACAGTGGGTAACCCCAGCCTACATTACAATGTGTAACACTAGCCTACATTACAATGTGTAACCCTAGCCCACATTACAATGTGTAACCATGGCCTACATTACAATGTGTAACCCCAGCCTACATTACAGTGTGTAACCCTAGCCTACATTACAATGTGTAACCCTAGCCTACATTACAATGTGTAACCATGGCCAACATTACAAGTTTTCTTTTAAATATGAATCAGGTGAAAGTTGTGAAAATTGTGTTCTTGATTAAAAGGGGCAATTCATTCTTTGTCAGTCATTTTGGTAATAATTGGTAGTGGGTAGGCAGAAAAATCTAAATATGCGTTTTAGATTTTTAACTCTTTATGTATTACCATGATAAGGACATAGCTTTATTGATCTTACAATATTTTCATGAAATGCTATATAATGCTATGTCCATGCTCTAATAATTCTGTATGTCCAACATTCTTTTGAGATAAAGATGAATAAGAGTATTATTTACTTTAAGTTTTTTAAGATAAATAATTTACCCCGTTGTACTTATGAAATCACAATAAAATGTGTATGTTTGCTAATGTTATGATTAAAAACACCAACATGACAGGACGTTAAGCCTACAGGCTTACAACACAACATTACAACAGGCTGATCCACAACAGACTGGACCACTACAGGCTGGACCACTACAGACTGGACCACAACAGGCTGGACCACAACAGACTGGACCACAACAGGCTGATCCACAACAGACTGGACCACTACAGGCTGATCCACAACAGGCTGGACCACTACAGGCTGATCCACAACAGACTGGACCACTACAGGCTGATCCACAACAGACTGGACCACTACAGGCTGGACCACTACAGGCTGGACTAAAACAGGCTGGACCACTACAGGCTGATCCACAACAGGCTGGACCACTACAGGCTGATCCACAACAGGCTGATCCACAACAGGTTGGATCATTACAGGCTAGACCACAACAGGTTGGACCACAACAGACTGGACCACTACAGGCTGGACCACTACAGGCTGGACCACTACAGGCTGATCCACAACAGACTGGACCACTACAGGCTGATCCACTACAGGCTGGACCACAACAGGCTGGACCACTACAGGCTGGACCACTACAGGCTGGACCACTACAGGCTGGACTAAAACAGGCTGGACCACTACAGGCTGGACCACTACAGGCTGGACCACTACAGGCTGATCCACAACAGGCTGGACCACTACAGGCTGGACCACTACAGGCTGATCCACAACAGGCTGGACCACTACAGGCTGGACCACTACAGGCTGGACTAAAACAGGCTGGACCACTACAGGCTGATCCACAACAGGCTGGACCACTACAGGCTGATCCACAACAGGCTGATCCACAACAGGTTGGATCATTACAGGCTAGACCACAACAGGTTGGACCACAACAGGTTGGACCACAACAGGTTGGACCACAACAGGCTGGACCACTACAGGCTGGACCACTACAGGCTGGACCACTACAGGCTGGACCACTACAGGCTGGACCACAACAGGCTGGACCACAACAGGCTGGACCACTACAGGCTGGACCACTACAGGCTGGACTAAAACAGGCTGATCCACAACAGGCTGGACCACTACAGGCTGATCCACAACAGGCTGGACCACTACAGGCTGATCCACAACAGGCTGGACCACTACAGGCTGGACCACTACAGGCTGGACCACTACAGGCTGATCCACAACAGGCTGGACCACTACAGGCTGGACCACTACAGGCTGGACCACTACAGGCTGGACTAAAACAGGCTGATCCACAACAGGCTGGACCACTACAGGCTGATCCACAACAGGCTGGACCACTACAGGCTGGACCACTACAGGCTGGACCACTACAGGCTGGACCACTACAGGCTGATCCACAACAGGCTGATCCACAACAGGTTGGATCATTACAGGCTAGACCACAACAGGTTGGACCACAACAGGCTGGACCACAACAGGCTGGACCACAACAGGCTGGACCACAACAGGTTGGATCATTACAGGCTAGACCACAACAGGTTGGACCACAACAGGCTGGACCACAACAGGCTGGACCACAACAGGCTGGACCACAACAGGTTGGATCATTACAGGCTAGACCACAACAGGCTGGACCACAACAGGTTGGATCATTACAGGCTAGACCACAACAGGCTGGACCACAACAGGTTGGACCACAACAGACTGGACCACTACAGGCTGGACCACTACACAGAGCTAAAGTCAGCCATTACACTGTGTGTCACCGTGATCAGGCTAGCATAGCCAAACTAGCTTACTAACAACTGATTCATCTCTAACATAGACATTTGAAATTATGAAGTGAGATATCTTTGATCAATATTTCAACAGGGTGGAAGTGCAATGCAGGAACCCGTAGGATTGCCATAGCAAAATGGGATAAAAGACAATAAAAACATGGAGATATTCACGTGGCTTACCACATTTATACTCTGTGAACATGAGGAATCACTGTGGAATAGGTGGCGTTTTTTCAAGCGGTGTAATGTTTACGCCACACGCATACGGTCTCGTACACCATGGCTTTCCGCCAATAAGTGTTCTGGGTTCGAGCCGTCATATCACCCGTCAAATGCGTCCGTATCCGACATTACTTTCCATTTGGATTACCACACTGTTAATTTTAATGTAGGCAAAATGTAGGGTTCTTGCTATAGGGTTCTTATCAATGACAACTAAATTACACAAAAGAATTGCGCCAGACAAGGCCGCTAGTGGACATGATGTTGCTTTTTCTTTCACCTGCGTCTCTAACAGGGCAATCGACTCTCGGCACTGACCTCGCATTCTGCCACGTAGGGACAACGCATCCTCAGGCTCTGTTACTCAATTTTAGAGTATGAAATGAATGTGTTATTTATGAATGCCCCGTAATGTATTCGCTCTGTGTTTCAGTTGAGTCTCAACAACTACAGTAGCTAGCTCCCATAAGGCACTTCTTCCTTCCTGCTTCAGAGGCACCGTTACCGCAGGAGGGCCGGGTGAACTCCCGCTAAAACACCCACAGCAATGAGAGATGTCGGTGCCGCCCCGGTGTTACCGCTGTGTGTAAAGTGAATATTTAAACACCGAAAGCCCATATTAATTAATGAACTAACAATTCATTGTTTTAGTAAAACGGCATTCCAGTGTAAGGTTTTCTTTCCATATGTAATATAACGATCTCCCAGGGGATAGTGGCCGTGCAACTCGCTGTCTTGATTATTCGAAACAGCATGTGTAAGAGCTTCGAGTTCAATTTGTTGCAGGGATGCAAAGGATGATTTTCAGCTTTCCACTAATAAACTGTTTTCAAGAAAAAAAAAACGTACAATATCACACTGCACTGGTTTAATGGGACTGTCTGTAAGAGGAATTTTGAAAAGAAAAAAAAGGGGTTTTTCAAAGACTTTCGGGGGTTTTTGAATGTTAATTATCAACTGTGATGGACAAAGCGCTTGTCACTTGTGTATGTGTCGCCGACAGGCATCAAACTGTTATCATCTCCACAAATCAAGATGACAGCACAGCACAGGAGTCTGGGTGAGGGGAGGACAGCACGTAGTAATCACTGGAATGGAGCAAATGGACTGGCGTCAACCTTGGACACCGGTGTGAATGTGTTTGATATGTTTGACGTAATTGATTTTGTTCCAGTTCCGTATTTTGTATCTATTTTCCTTTACTTCAAAAGGCAAGTTATTATTATTATTATTATTTACAATTATTATTTACAGCAATCACAAATTTTTAGAGCCCACAGCAGCACTCTAATTGTATTCAAGACATTCAAGCCGTAGCTT
The DNA here is from genome assembly GCF_011004845.1 of Esox lucius. Lineage (NCBI taxonomy): Eukaryota > Metazoa > Chordata > Actinopteri > Esociformes > Esocidae > Esox > Esox lucius. The sequence continues at coordinate 46,910,117 of NC_047575.1, read as the reverse complement.
ATTTTAGAGTCTGTTCCACTTATGTGGGGAGTGAAGACAGTTTTACACAGTTCAGAAGATATCCTTGGCTTATCAAGTACTAACCTATCCTGTGTTTTTTCTTTGATAAATTATGTGAAATGTGCGACAGAGCCTTGTACATAAACAGAGAACAGAGAACCATCCCACCTTTTGATACAAGAAGACACAGTGATGAGTCCTAGAACTGTCTCCAGATTAAATCAGGGGGCACCGTGAGAGAGAGCATCTAATGTTTTAAGTGGGGAAGCTGCTGCTTGAAAAATATTTTTTCTACTTCTTTTTCAATCTTGTTTTTCAGTTTCTGGATTATATCAGCATTGTGTCTTTTGAACAACAACTTGTCGGGGAGAAAAATACTAAGATTATGAGGGTTTATACAGTATGAGTCTGTCCTGCCATATTTAGTGACCACCAGTCACCGGTGAGGTCTAGTCTCATGTGCTAAAGCCAACTTTCTGGGAGCAAAAACAAAATGCAGGGGACATATTGTTATACCTTTTTTACCATGTTTTTCTGCCCAATTTCGTGATATCCAATTTTTATAATTTTTTTTCCAATCCAGCAACTCTCAGAGAACTCGGGACAGTTGATGTTGAGATATGAAGCATCTCTGATATGTTTTATATCTCTTCATATCTCCTTCTGAAGCATCTCTGATGCCTCATACGAGCGCAGGATTCAAACTCTGGTCTCACAATAATGCCCCTCACTACCTAGCAGTACCTTTACAGCTTCTCCATTTAAGGCCCCCTAGGCACCAATTGTCTTCATGTAATCCACCTGAATTACACCAAGATGAGGGAAAGAGAGAGTAAGAAATAGAACCACACACAAATAATGGATTTGTCCTTTATAATAATTCAATTTCTATAACATCCTATCTGACGGCCCAAATCTGAGTAGATAATTTTGGGAAAAATGTCAAATAAAGTCTTACTCTTCAGGCAGGAATTGTTCACTGAACAATCACTGATACATCTAATGAGTTGATAGCACCATACCTCATTCCCCTACTCATCACTCATCTCATACTCTTCAGTAACATGCACAGTGATATTCCTGTCATAGGGAGGGAGGCTAACTTAAAACTGTCTCCAAATCCACCATTATTGTTTTTTCAATTTATCCACCTGAACCACAAGGGATTGTTCAACACTTACTGACACACACAAAAACTTCAAGATAGCATGTCCATCTTATAAAAATATCGAATTTCTTGTGAAGTTAACTTACTGTGAATATTAACAGTGACTTCTTCTCTGGTAAAAAAAATGTTTTTACTCATTTTGGTGAAATGGCCATTTTCATAACTGCTGTTGACTGGTGCAAAATAAAAAAGGAAATTCATTAAATCTGAATCTTGTATTCAAGTTGAGAAAATGTGTTTGGCTGGCACTGATTTCTGTATAATGTGTTACCAATACCAGAGAGCAACATGCCATAGATAAGAGCAAAACATGGGCTCTACAATGTCTCATGATCCAGAGAAAATAATTATTTCCCCCCTACCTCCTGCAAAATGTGCCCACAGCACATAGCAGAACTGATTCGAACAGCGTTAAATTTCTCAGGTTTGTAATGCATTATGTCAATCTGCATTTGCTGTGTATGCACAATGCATTCATCATTTATTCATTTCCTGCCAAGGTTTCCCACTGTCGTTTATGGAAAATAGGGAAGTTAGGGATTTAGCATTAGTCATTTATGAGCCTTTGAAGCGAGGTTGCAATGTATGTGTAGTCTGTGAAGTACGGAGCTTGTGACAACAATGTGGTTTCAAAATGTTGTTTGACTGCACGGTAACACAATATACTAAAAGCTGTGGATAACGCAACAACGTGTAACAAGTCAAACTCCTTTTTGAAATCAGAGTAGGTTATTACAAAGCCAGTGCCCTAAATGTTTCTCCCATTTGCAAAACACTGTAGTGCGTATTTACACCGAATAACACAGAATCTTGCCCTACAAAAAAAACACTGTCGAAGTGTCTCGTGGTAAAGACCAAGCCAAACGATCTTGTAATTAGACAATTAACAGGCCCATCAGACAATCACGCGGGCCAGTTATGGTGCGAAATATATTCCGATTTCCTATGTTAGCAGGGGAGCAGAGTTGATCTATAGTGATTTCCAGGACATGGTTTTCAGAACCTTGTTTTTAAGATCCATCTTCCAAGAAATGCGATACTACATTTTAAAATACTCCTCATCATTATATCACTTTATTATAGGCTACAGTTGGTTACACCTTGACATTGGAAGTCAGACTCATAGGCTATATAGCCTACATTTTACAATGTACAATAATCTAGCAATCACGTATGGTATGGGTAACTAATGCACATGTTAATGTACATGACATGTTATTGACTAGGTAACATTTAGGTTTCGATTGACACCAATCGTAGACGGCTAATAGACGGCAAACACATTAACGTCTTGACTACTGCTTATACCGTTAAACCAGTCCAGCCTAGGCAGGGGGAATGTCATTCCCTGTTAAAATAATTCACGCGTCATTCTCGTGTTAGTGTGTGAATACGGTGACAGAATTTTAAGACCACCACGACCTGCCACTTAATGCAGACATAGACTAAACAAAGCTCCGCCGCTTAGCCTGTATCCAGTGTAGATTGGGGCTCTCAGTCGCCTCTTTCATTGGCATGGTTATCATCATAGAATCTGTGCGCTCGGCAGAGACTGCGAGAGAGCCCCGGGTTAGGAAGAGAGTGATCCCGACCATTCAGCTCTGCTAATTCAGTTTGTCCTTACAACTATGGATGCATTGTGAGTAATTTGACAAGGACTTGTGGTGGACAGAAGCAGACCTTTGTTTGGAATTTGTCAATTTTTTTCGTTGCCAATGCAAAAGGAAATATGCAGCGAAGCCTTTCCTTCGTCTTTGTCAGTTTTTGTGTTGGGTTTTGTTCTGGTTCAAGTTTCCCAAGTAATATCAATATAGGTGAGTTATTAGTGTTATCAATGCGGAATGCTTATTTACTCCTGTATCGCTTGTCAGTTTGACATCTAAACTCCTGCGTAATTCCAAAGTTGCATGACAGTCTACATTTTTTGTCTTATTTTGTGATACATTCGTTGTTTGCTGAAGGTAGATGTGAACCTAATTTCAACCATTGCCTATAATGATAGCCTTTGTCTTGCACATACAGGGGGATTGTTCCCAACGGGCTCCCACGAGTATGAGGTTTTTCGGTTTGCACTCTCCCATCACCAGGACATCCCCAAACTGGTACCGCAAGTGGATATGGTCGATACGGCAAGCAGCTTTGCTATGACATATGCATGTAAGTTTAGTCTTGATCTCTCTCGAAAGAACAGAACGTCAGTTACACTCAGTTTAACTTTCGAGACAGTATTTCAGGTGATCTGTCTCATACTGCATTAACATCTGTTGCTTAACTACTGTAAAAGAAGTCGGTAACCTCTAAATGTCTGTCTTATAGTTTTTTGGAGGTTGTAACGGATTCGGTCTCCGCACAAATATTTCCAGAAATCTACCGTTTTTCTGGTAAATTAGAACATCTTAACGCACTATAAATATATTGCTTTTGCGTCTTTGCAAAAACGTTGTATTTAATGTCGTCAATAATATAGTGCACGGCAGTTGAGTAGTGTATTTAGGCGCCAAAACGACAGGGCCATGTTCTCTGATCATAACAGTCAAACGTGTTTGTCAACTGGGGAGTTAAGCTGTGTCTGAGTCATTTTGGCGGAAATTATTTTCAGGTCCACTTTCAGCCAGAGATCATAATTGTGCCAATTTAAAGATTAGGACAAAATATTAGAGGCAGTTTCCACAATATACTCATCAAATTCCCTGCATAGCCTCAATTGACTAGCCTATTAACAATGCACATTTCAGGGGCTCTCCTTTAGATATCTATTGTGCATAGGAATGTGTGTCTTGTTTGAAAAGGCAGTATGCTTAAAGACAGTGTGTTTAAGTTCATGGCTCCTATTATAGGTTCTTAGGGATTTAGCTCTGTTCCTGCAGTGCCTCCTGATTCCAGACATTAGTACTAGCGACTCATGTCTTCAGGATTTGCTTTGGGAAGGATTAGCACGTTCCATCAGCTGATTTAAAAAGACACAGACAGTCTAGGCTATGTACCATGAATGACCTTAGGAAACGACGACAGACCTTAGCAACTCACGGTCGATCACAGTTCTCAGGCACCTCGTGCTTTCTCGGCCGGATCAGAAATAGGACGTTCTATTCATGGATTTCACGGTTGCGTCCCTCCATTGTTATGGACAGCCGTGGCCTCACCGACTCCCACTCTTGACTGTGGCACCAGTGAACCTCCTTGGGAGCTAATGATGATTTCCTCTTAAGTACAGAAAAGTGCCCCGGCACAGCAATCATATAGGTACATAATTCATAGGAAAGATCTCTCTCATCGTTATAATATTGCCAGGGTCACTTCAGACCAAAGGCTATGCATCATCTAGCGGCCGTCATTGTAGAAACAATTTAATGGAGTTGCCCATGGTACTCAGTGGTATACAGAGACAATGATAAAATAATAACAACATCCTCTGAATCTATTAGGAACGTTCAGTATGTTGCCAGGATTCCACTGAATGGATACCAGAACTCATATGGAATACGTGATGGTATTTACCTCAGGGTTTTTATGCCGGGTCATCTCCGCTGCTCAGAAAGCAGCAGTGAAGACTTCCATTTCATTTCTGTGAATTGATTACGGAAGAGGACTTGGTCAAAAATATTAGATTAAAAATAACAATTTGGTTGCTCTAAGCTAAGGGCCGGAAGAATCTTCACATTCCAACGTTTGCAAAGCCGGCGAAATGGAAATGTTTAATTGTGTCTTTCTGAGTGGGAAAGTTGACTCGTCATGAACGAAGCCAGGAGTGGGAGATGTATGTGGCCACCCTGCATTCTTATTGGCTGAAAGCCTCTGTCAAAGACTTGGTAGGCTATATGTCACTATAAGAACTGGGTGATAAGGTTTATGCTAACACCAACGCACCTCCAGGCTAAGTGGTAGCATGTTGCTAATATACCACGAGTCAAGGCTGTATCCAGGCACCTAGTGCTGCGTTGTACCTAAAAACAGCCCTGTCACTTTGTATATTGGCCCTACAACGCACGCCCTTATGCCTCTTTACTTACACCCTCTGTGGCGTTGTTGAATACTCGTTTGTGATTGGCTTGGGGGGAGGGGGGTGGGGGGGTCGGGGGGGGCAATCTAGCAAATCAAGAGGAAATTCAGACTGGCGTGTCAACAACCACGGTCACACTCGTCTGCGGGCGGGGCCTCAGGGAAGTGCGGCCACACAGCTGCCTGCCCCCCCCCCCCCAGCATAGTGCCATTCACTCGTGTCGTGGGGAGCTCGGAGACACTCCGCAAACGGAGAGACAGTGGACGCCGGAGAGCGTCTTCTGCCACAAATGACCTCAGGTGACCCACGGGCCTATTGCACGTCTTGTCCGTACCGAGCCTCAAAGGCCTGTAAGTTATTCAGACATTTCTTCCAACACTCAATTGGCCCCCCCGGGGGGGGGGGGGGGGTCTATTAGCACGTTAAAAGCCACTGAGCACAAATGTGCGCACGTGTGCAGTTTAAGTTGAAGCCATGATGTCATGCCCTGTATCCTGACAGCAGGCCTATAGGGGGCAATGTGGGTACAGTGGATTTCAGCCCTGAAAAAACGAGTGCTGCTCATCTCCTACAGTGAAATAGAGAGGGGGAGAAAAAGGGAGAGAGAGAAGGACTGCTCTTTTAACCGGGAATGACAATGTTTTCTCTAGACAAAGCCCCCCCCCCCCCCCAAAGAAACCCCCCAAACAATCCAATTTAAGCTGAATGTAACACCAACATACACTTCTGGAATCACATAGTTGATCCTCCTTAGTTTCTCTTGTTAATTCTTAAAAATGATATGTTACCATTTATTCAAAAGATGTCTTTTCTTTCCCTGAAAGTGTTGAGAAACCTTTCTACAGATGTATTACAATGGATGTGTATGCTTCATGGACTAGGGAAGCACTTATAGCACTTTTTTTCAGACCGGGTACAAGTATGAGCACTTATATTTGGGTACTTACCGAGTACCAAGTACTCAAAGCTGCACTAGGTAGGATTTTTTCAGGAAAATAACAAAAGTTTTGTCCCCTATAAACATGTTGTGTACCGGTTTCAGTTGTTTCCATGATTCTCTCGTCTTTTCACTTGACGAAAAAGTCAGTTATTGTCACCTGTATTGATAGTTATTGTATCAATGTCTTTCACGAATGAAAGAAAAATGAACGTTGTTGTGCCATGAAATTAAATTGCTTTGTCAGTGTAATGTTTGCCTTCAGTCTCACTAGCAATTGCTCAATTCTTTTCCAAGTAGTAAGATACTAGTAGGCCTATTTCAGACTAATATGTTATTAAAACAGCCACTGGCAAAAGCCATAGAGTTAATCTCTTATGGAAGTAAATTTAATAAGAAATGTTAGTCAGTTTAACACAATGCTTAATGGTGTCTAGCGAAATATTCAAACTTGGGGTGATGTTAATGCATGACAAAATGATCTAATGTAGAGACGCAATTTAATGCAAAAGTTGTGTGTCCCAATCAGTCCCAATACTGGCATATAGCTTACTAAACAGTACGTACTTCATCATCCGCAAAGTATATGCTTGTAGTACATATGTACTACGTATGTAGTATGCGATTTGAGATTTGGCTGTTATATATAGCATTATTACGGAATTGGGAGCAGTTAGAGACCAGGATGACAAACTACCAGTTCCTCCCTTGTCTTCTACAGCATACACTAAGAGAACCGCAAAGAAGCGAAAGACTGAAACTAGCTCTCTATAGCTAGTAACCAGAAACCCTAAGCTAAAATGCTTTAATAAGGCAGTATTCTCCCATAAAAATGACTATTACCATCAAAATCCCACATAATCAACAACCGACAATGGCTGGTCATCAAGTGCAATGAAGTCAGTAAGAGCCCCTGCTCTAATATTTTTTACTGCTCGCGGACTGTCTCTGGACATTTTATTTTGCTTCTCCAGTGTTCGCTGCATAGTTAGCTGTTTTTGTGATTCTGTGCTGCTAGCATTAGCAAACTCCTTGAACTCTGCGCTGTGTTGTGTCTAAAGATGTTTGATCAAATTGCTAGTGTTTAATTTGTGTATATCCTTTCCTCCACTTGAAAATTTTGCAGAGCAGAACTTGCACTCGGCTTTCCTCGTGTCATTGCTGACATCTCTGTCAGCACGCTCTACCAATCTGAGTTCTATACTTACAGTGGGGAGAACAAGTATTTGATACACTGCCGATTTTGCAGGTTTTCCTACTTACAAAGCATGTAGAAGTCTGTCATTTTTATCTCAGGTAATGAGTGGAGAACAGGAGGGCTTCTTAAAGAAAAACTAACAGGTCTGTGAGAGCCGGAATTCTTACTGGTTGGTAGGTGATCAAATACTTATGTCATGCAATAAAATGCAAATTCATTACTTACAAATCATACAATGTGATTTTCTGGATTTTTGTTTTAGATTCTGTCACTCACAGTTGAAGTGTACCTATGATAAAAATGACAGACCTCTACATGCTTTGTAAGTGGGAAAACCTGCAAAATCGGCAGTGTACTTGTTCTCCCCACTGTATGCGGCCAGAGGCGACACAACCATCGAGTTTCACTTAATGTTCCCATGACGTGGAATCGGTGCGTGGTATCGGCATGTCTATGAGTACAAGTACATGAGCCCAGTATCGGCCCGATACTCGGTACTGGTACTGGTGTTGGTATCGGCGCATCCCTATCATGGACAGAGGAAGTTGGAAAAGACAGGTTTCGTTGACAGAGCAGTGGGTTTCGTGTTTGGGGGTCAGAATGAAACCCATGCTGCAGTACTGTACAGGAGACTGCCACCCAGACCGCTGGAGCCCTGTAGGGCAAGAGAAACCTTTTTATTGGATGATGTGGTTCGGTTATCAATGGTGTCTTGCCATGCTTTATGGAGGTACACTTAACAATGGAATAAAGATCAAACGGTTCGGTCTTGTCAGTGTCCCTTGTTCTCTTCCAAGCCACCACTGAGTCATAGTCAAATGCTTGCGAGGACCATCGTTGCATCCGAGGAGGCAACAGTTATGTGGGCCTAGAATTATAATAACAGTTGTTATTACGGTCTCAGGGTGTGTGTTAGATGGCTTGTAGGGATAACTATATTCCAAGCTGCTACAAATATTCTGAAAGGGAAAGAAGAAAACCTTAAGAAATAACTGCCGACCACCTGCAGTACCGACGATGGAAAACCGCCGTCCTGAGTAGCGAGGGACGGAGCTCTGGTATGGTTTTAGTGGGAATCGGGCATGGCCTCTACATGTGCGCATCAGTCCTATCCCTTCGCCATTCCTTTTCACCAGATTAAACGCTAAAACAGACATGCTGTTGGAGTCCTTATGCAAATGAGAGTATTAGTCACAATGCCCTCCAGTGAAAAAAAATATAAATTTGCATAATCTGCCAATGAGGAGGATTACATTTATGGGGGGGGGGGGGGGGACGTGAATATCTCCAGTGCGCTAATCATAGCCACTGATTTTGATTCCGACGTGAGAAATCCGATCAAACTTAATATTTGCCTCGATATTACTCTGTGTAAATGATTGAAAGAATAGATAAGGAGCAAATGAAAATAAATTGCCTGTTTTTTTTTTCATGGTGTGTTTTTGTGTGTGTTCGCATGAGAAAGATGTACTCCTGCACAACGTCTTTCTCTAGATTCTCAGTGAAATAAATTACCTTGGATGAGTCCCGCTCTGGCTGAATTTTCTTTAATGGTGAACGGCTGTCCACAGATGGCCGGTGTCATTTGATTGGGTGAACGGCTGTCCACAGATGGCCGGTGTCATTTGATTGGGTGAACGGCTGTTTTACAGATGGCCGGTGTCATTTGATTGGGTGAACGGCTGTACACAGATGGCCGGTGTCATTTGATTGGGTGAACGGCTGTACACAGATGGCCGGTGTCATTTGATTGGGTGAACGGCTGTTTTACAGATGGCCGGTGTCATTTGATTGGGTGAACGGCTGTACACAGATGGCCGGTGTCATTTGATTGGGTGAACGGCTGTACACAGATGGCCGGTGTCATTTGATTGGGTGAACGGCTGTTTTACAGATGGCCGGTGTCATTTGATTGGGTGAACGGCTGTACACAGATGGCCGGTGTCATTTGATTGGGTGAACGGCTGTACACAGATGGCCGGTGTCATTTGATTGGGTGAACGGCTGTCCACAGATGGCCGGTGTCATTTGATTGGGTGAACGGCTGTCCACAGATGGCTGGTGTCATTTGATTGGGTGAACGGCTGTCCACAGATGTCCGGTGTCATTTGATTGGGTGAACGGCTGTCCAGCGAGGGGAAAGGGGGAGTGAAGAAAGAGGGTAGGTGTTTAAAACAGTCATGTTTAATCAGGAGGGGATTTACCGTATTTAGCAGAAGCAGGAGAGTCGTTCTCTTGGGGAGTTTTTAGATCCGGGGTTCATTTTCGAGGTGCGGCCCCTTGGTTGGGAACCCTTGATTACGATGACTGTATCATGGCGTGTGGCAGGTGTACCCAGATGTGACTGTGATCGGATACAAAGCAGTGGCCTGGGCCTCTCTGTGGGTCAGGAGGCTGTGGCTTTGAGGGCATTGGACATGGGCCAAGCAACCCCCCCACCCCCGCGTAGACGTCAGCATGTTGTCCGATGCTCCACTGTGTGCAGACATGGTGTACGCCACGGAACCACATTGTGTGGCCCCGCGCCCCCCGGCCCGGTTTCATTGTTTGGGTGATTTGTATTCTCTGTGTGTCGGTGTCAGACTATTGTGTCTTGGTTGTGTACATCCATCTCCGAGAGTGCACTGTCTGCCTCCTGTCTGAATGTGTGGGGAGAATACTGAGGAATGAGTGACACGTGTCTCTGCCGTTTACAGTCACATTACATTGATTCTGAACAGAAGCACCTCATTGTGTATTCCTGTAATGGCTGTGCGAACGACAAATCAGGCAGAGCAATTGGTTTGGGTAACTTTTGAGGCCCAAGGGAATGTTTCTGCATATTACAGAAGTATTGCAATAAAAGAAAAGTGAGCGTGTTGTCAAATTATCAACGTCTGTATCTCTGTGTGTTGGTTTTTCGTGTAAGGAGAACATTTGGACCAACACTTCTCTACCCATCTGATCTGTTCTGTGAGTGCCTTCTATTTGGGCTGTTACTTTACTTGTATCTTTGATACATGTATTGGACTGACTAAGCATTTTAGCAATACAACACTGGCACAAATATGTCCAGTCCCTACTGTCCAGCCCTGTCAGGATGACCACACTAGTGACGTCCCATTCTTGTGTCAGGTTGTCCGTCAGGGATTGCTTTTGGTCAGCGTCCCGACATGTCAGCTCCTTCATGGTGGAGACAGTTGCAAGTTTGAGTTGGTGGAGAGGCAATTATACACATATATTTTGGGTTTCAAACCTTAACCTTTTACCCTTAACTCTAAACTCAGCACTGCCTAGCCTTAACCCTGACCTTAACCCTTATTTGTGACATATATGTTGTTATGAAGGAGTAACATATCATATGTTTTTGCAAATTTGTAACATACATGGCACTGTCACAGATAAGTATACTGTTACGGTTGCCTATGAGACCAGGTTCAACGTTCTGTAAACTCTTACCAGAGTAGTGATTCTTCTTATCCTAGTAGTTAGTGAAGCGTCATTTGTAGGAAACCTAAAACCTGAATCTCAAACAAGCTGTTTCTTGAACACTATTTTCTCCTGAGGTGGATGAGCTGGCCAGTCACCAGTCAGTCATATTTGTAACTGCAAGCACCATCGCCGTGATGTTGTTGAAAAACACGCCTTTTCTTACAAAGTGAGTAGCATTACCATACTACTCACACCTTTTTGGGGGGAACAAATACTTTTTTCACTGAAGTTTCTCTGAATAAGTCGAACGTTTATACAAATCTGTAAACACTGAACAGTTAATCTAAGCACAGGAAACCTGTCTCTTTCTCTTGTACACAGGGTCTTTAAAATAACTAGCGTTCCTGGCTGTCTTTCTCAACACAGTAACTTGTGTGTGAGTGTCCTGTTTCTCTCAGAAAATGTAGTTTGTTATTATTCTTACTACTACTAATTCTCAGGAATTACTCGCCACCTAGACTTTGTGAACGTGTTGCGTTTGTAGCAAGGACCAGCTGCAGGCCCCATAGCAACCGTTGGCAGCTTTGGGTTATTTAAAAATTGTCTTTAGTCCTCTGATGTGGAATAGGTTGGTTTTAGGGGCCCTCTGCGTTGATTGAATGTGACAGATGTCTCATTAGTTTGATAGAATTTGCCGATAGGTACAGGACCAAGGCCAGAGAGAGGACACTAAGAGGACAGCCGTTCTCCAGAGTGCTAGGTTGTTCACATGTCTGTTTTTTTCACCCGGTTTGCTTTGGGTTAATGCTCAAATGTCCTGTTTAAATGTTTGGTTTTTACATAGTTCGGCATGTGGCCGTGTTCCAGACCTATTTCATAATGCGCTAAAGGGGCTGTAGCCTTTTTCAAATGTGGGTGAATGGGGGGCCTCACTATTTCTTCAGATAGCCTAGCGGATTGGGCATCTGACCAATCACTGAGAGGGGTTGCCAGATCAAATCCCAGAGCCGGCGAGGTGAAAAATGTGTACTTCTGTTCTTGAGCAAGACAGTTTAACTTAATTGCTCCTCGGGCGCTCGGTGTGACCAATCTGAAGAAGGTGGGTGAATGATAATTGTGGCCGGACTATGCGCAATTGACAGCTAAAATAATGCAGTTCTTTGACACTACGGACAGAGAACATACAGCCACTGTGGCGGAGTCTGGCTTTTGGTGAGTACTTTGGCTGGTATGTTGTGGTAATCACCAAGCACCACATCTTAACCAAAGTCAATAACATCTCAGATGAATTGGCACTAAAACAGAGACCCTGGGGGGGTGGGGTCATTGCAATTGACCCAAAGCATTTGCGATTAGGCCCCAGCAGTGGATTGCACTGAGCTGTGGCTCTGATTCCTGATGAGGTCCGGGCTCCCGTTTCAGTAGGGAAACGTGGCTCGTTTCACTGCTCGTAAAAGTCAATATGCATTATCGCTGTTGTCAACACAAAGTGGTTCCACAGTGATACGGTTCTGCAAGACAGTCCCAACAGGACGGACAGTCTTTATTTGATCCTATCTGAAGCCAGAGCAAATCTCACCAGTGACAGAGCAGGCTGGCTGGACAGAGAGGCTCCGCCACCATCGTCAGGATCGGCCAGGATAAGACACTTCTGGATCTTTATGCATCTTCCAAAAAAAAAACGCCAAGAGGCAAATCTGTTCCTCTCACAGCTAAAATGCGGACTGTGGTATAAAATGACCTCAATTGTGCGCAGTCCAAGGTCTATTAACATGAGTGGGAATTTGTTATAGTACGCTTTGCATGGAATACAATGGAGGGTAACCGATGCAGAGATTAAAGGTACAAGGGAAAATGGACCGTGGTGCTGAGAGATAACAGAAGTGTGGAGTCTTGTATTGCCTTTTTATCTCCTAGAGAGAAAGATGTATATCTTGGAAGTAATAAAAGACACTGTCAGCTACTGGTATCTTTGGCTTTGGAGAAAAATAGCCCTGGCCGTTACAAGGATAAATGAATTAGGGGTTGTGTGAATTATATAGGGACAACATAACTTTTGTTAGTGGCTTTGGTTTTTCCCTTGATTTCTTGTTTTGGATTTCGATCGCGAGGTTGGTTCTGTCTGGGTGTGGTGCGAGCACCGACTGGAATCATCCTTGTGTGTGACGTGTTGCTCAGGCCATCCTTGTCGGTCAGAAGGTAGGTCAGAAGGTAGGGGTCAGAAGGTAGGTCTGAAGGTAGGGGTCAGAAGGTAGGTCTGAAGGTAGGGGTGTGCACGCACAGCTGACATTTAAGAGCAACCTTTGGTTCAGACAGAAAACGCGATGTTTTAGTTTAACCATTATGCACGGCGTTGGACTCTGCTACTCTGAGGTAACTCACTGACATCACATGATCCTGTATACGACATTACCCTCAATAACATTAACGTAGTATTACCGAAAACAATCCCCATTGGCAATGAGCAAGGTACACATTACCGACCCCCCCCCCACACAAAAGGAATCACAGGACCAAACAGGTGGAGGCAGGGGTGGAGGGTGGATTTGAGACCATCAACATCTCAGTGTGAGTGAGTAACCTGACGATTAAACGGACAGGTATGAAATCTGATATTGTGACAGGAGCGGTCCGACGTCAGCTGATGTGTTGCTGGCCAATTAACACTTGGGTTTCCTGGCTGAACTGGCTACGCTAATTTAGACAAAGCCTAATACTTTCTATCTATTCGATTGTTTTTTTTCTGGCACCACGGTGGGTGTCTGTGAGGACACATTTTCTTGTAGATTTTCAGTGGATTTTCATGGGTATCTTTGAGAACTGCTTCAAAAACACAACCCATTTCGTTTTGGTTGTCAATGTGATTTTTCTTTGTTAGTTCTCTTTTCTGTGAGCGGCGACGTTTTCAGTGACTCTTCAGGGAACGGTAAGGTACTGTAACCAAAAATAAAATGGGATGGTTGAAATTATGAAATCCTGAGGCAAGAGTACATTTTGAATATGTATTATCAGGAGTGTTTCTTATGTTCTTCCTCTTGCACAGGAGTTGGGACAGTCCAAATAAAACAATTCTGATCCTAGAATTTCTAACCTACTCCTCACACCTCCGTCTGGGTTCCCTCTGGTTCCCTCTGGTTCCCTACCCCTCACACCTCTGGTTGGGTTCCCTCTGGTTCCCTACTCCTCACACCTCCGTCTGGGTTCCCTCTGGTTCCCTACTCCTCACACCTCCGTCTGGGTTCCCTCTGGTTCCCTACCCCTCACACCTCTGGCTGGGTTCCCTCTGGTTCCCTACATCTCACACCTCCGTCTGGGTTCCCTCTGGTACCCTACTCCTCACACCTCCGTCTGGGTTCCCTCTGGTTCCCTACTCCTCACACCTCCGTCTGGGTTCCCTCTGGTTCCCTACCCCTCACACCTCTGGCTGGGTTCCCTCTGGTTCCCTACATCTCACACCTCCATCTGGGTTCCCTCTGGTTCCCTACTCCTCACACCTCCGTCTGGGTTCCCTCTGGTTCCCTACTCCTCACACCTCCGTCTGGGTTCCCCCTGGTTCCCTACCCCTCACACCTCTGGCTGGGTTCCCTCTGGTTCCCTACATCTCACACCTCCGTCTGGGTTCCCTCTGGTTCCCTACTCCTCACACCTCCGTCTGGGTTCCCTCTGGTTCCCTACTCCTCACACCTCCGTCTGGGTTCCCTCTGGTTCCCTACTCCTCACACCTCCGTCTGGGTTCCCTCTGGTTCCCTACCCCTCACACCTCCGTCTGGGTTCCCTCTGGTTCCCTACCCCTCACACCTTCGTCTGGGTTCCCTCTGGTTCCCTACTCCTCACTCCTCCGTCTGGGTTCCCTCTGGTTACCTACTCCTCACACCTCCGTCTTGGTTCCCTCTGGTTCCCTACTCCTCACACCTCCGTCTGGGTTCCCTCTTGGTTCTCGGGTCCCCAAGATGCCATTCCCTCACTGTACACAGTAAAGACAAGTGAAATCAGTAGTGAGGTAACGGTGTTGTGCAAGTATTTTTAGTCTTTCTAAATGCTCTGCTTGGTTTGCCTGTGAAATCATAGGTCACCCTGGCCACTTCCTCACCGAGATACCAAGGGGCAGGTAGAGCAATGGTGAGCAGTGATAACATTAAACAGTGATAATGGGCTGCAGATGAAGTCTCCCTCCAGGGACCTTTTTTCCAAATGTATTCACCTAGAATACGTGTATTGGATTGGCAAACATTTCTAGAAATATAATATATTGAACAAGATTACTCATTCAAGTCAAGGAACCTACTGTTCTAGCCATTATATTTCTATATTTTAATAACCGTAGGAGAGGGGAAATCCAGGGGGATAACTTCAGAAAAACTCTCCCCCTGTACATCTGAAACACCTCTTCCTCTGAACAGCCATGTCTACTTGAGGGAAGGCTGCTGAGTGGCTAGCAGATGATCTACTTCAAAGCATTTTATATAGACTGTGTGTATAAGGCACCTTTTCCTGCTGCAGTCCTTTATCATATAAATTCATGGCAGCAGCTCCTGTCTTCTCGGATGTCTTCCGGCCCCAGGCGGACTCTGCATGGGTCTTGTATTGAATAACAAGCAAACAAATGAAACCTGTGGAGAGTTGCAACAATGAGTGACAGTGCAGAATTTCCCGAGCAGAGCCTTCTGTGGAAAAGGAGGGAAAGACATATTCGGACGTAAGTGGGATAAAAAAAAAAAAGACACCCTATTAAGAGCATCACTGGAGGGGTGTAAACACGGTTGTCCCCGATGTGACGTGTACGTCATTCCTGATGTGATAATTACCTCTGTTTAATTTCACTGTTTTCTTACAAGTAGCTCTGTTTCTTCACAGAGTTATACCATGGACCAGCCATTTGTAGAAGTTAAAAGTAGGCACGGCATGCCTACGCCCATTTAAATGTTTTAAAGTGGATCTGCCTGTTCCGTCTGTCAAAAACACGGCATTCAGATGTGATCTCTTCAGATGTGATTCAGATGTGATCTCTTCAGATGTGATTCAGATGTGATCTCTCCCCCCCCCACCCCACAGTTTGTTCACAGTTTTCCAAAGGGGTCTATGCCATCATCGGGCTGTATGACAGGAAGACCATGAACATGCTCATGTCGTTCTGCGGAGCTCTGCATGTCTGCTTCGTGACACCCAGTTTCCCCATCGAAACCAACAACCAGTTTGTGATCCAGCTGAGGCCGGAGCTTCAGGAGCCCCTGATTGCGCTGATCCAGCATTACAAATGGACAAAGTTTGTCTACATGTACAGCTCCCAGTCAGGTACGGTCTGTCACTCTCGCACGTCTCTTTGTTCCTTCACATTTCAAACTGATGTTTTCCCTCAGAAAAGTATTTTTTAGGAAAGTCAGTCCTAGTGAAACTCACATTTGTATTCATTTATGTTTAGGTGGGCATGAGAGTTGTTTAAGATACCCTTGTGCATGAGATTACCCTTCTGAACAGTAAAACAGGCTACTAGGCTGATTCGCAATAAAAATGCATGGAAGTAGATGTACTGACAATACATACGTTAAAGCATATCTGCATGGATACATTATTAAGCTAGCTTTATTTTCAAAGGTGTACTATGCACAGTGTGTAGCTTGGTAAACCGGGGCTTTTGTGAAATGCTTTGATGCTAAAGGAATTGCCAGATATTCTGCCAGTAGGTCCACACAGGTCTTGGCGTTAGGGTCTGCTGCTCTGGGGTAACTCACTGACATCACATCATCATGTATACGATACTACTAATAACGACAACAAACCGTCATGCTCTTAATAGCAATCCCCCATAGGCAACGAGCAAGGTACACCGTACCAATCCCCACCTGAAAGGGAAACCCAGAACCAAACAGGTGGAGAGAGTGGTGGTGGGTGGGTTCGCACCCTCATGCTAGTGGGGCCATCACACATCAGACTGAGGTAGCTAACGATCAAACAGTCAGTGTGAAATCTGCTTCTGTGACAGGAGCAATCTCAGGTCTGCGTTGCCAATGACTCGGGTTTCCTGTCTGAACTGGTTACGCTATTGTTGGGGAATGAGCCCCCCCCCGCCCCCCTCGTCTGTGGCCTTTGCCCCAACCTTGACTCAGGAACAGAGGCAGCTAGCGGGTGATGGTAACTGCTTAATGATGCTCGGTCTGGTTGGAGCGTTGGATGTGCTGAGGACACGGATCTGCACGCTGTCGCGCATAAACTGAAGATAAAGACATTGGACAATAGCCTGATTATCTTTGTCGTATTCAGTACATAAGGGCTTCTTTGACAATGGATAGTCTCACTGGGTAAGTTGGGTAACTTCCTTCTGGTCAGTTGTCCGCCAAGTGGGACATTGCTTTTTGTATTTAGTCTGTGGTCTGGACAAGGAACTGTTAACTTATTTTGTGACACATCTGAGTGCCACTCCACACCTTTAAGCCCTCATTGATTCAGGTCCCGTTGCCTGGATACAGGCACATTTAGATATTTCTTTTTTAGCCATTTAGGAAGCTTCACTCCAATGGGTTCCTCTGTTGACTGTATGTTTACCAGGGCTTTAGAATCAATGCTGCTTTAGATTTCTGTGGCCCATGTTTTATTACAACGGTTGCAGAGACGCAGTATTCTGGCGTCACATTATGATTTACTGTAGCTACGCGTCTTTTGGCGAGGACGATGGCGCTCACCGCCAAAGCTACATCTCACGGTTGGAGAAGCCAGTACGACAAGACGTGATTCCCCTTAAGTGGCAGAGTGTTGCAGTGTGACTGCTCCCCACAGGCTACATGGTGATTTTCAACTGCCTTTTCCTTATGTTGTTGTCTTCAAATGAGTGGTATTTGTTGTGCTGCGGTCTCTGCTCTGTCTTCAGAACCGGCAAACCCTTCTGACTGACTCCATCCTGCGACAACGTCTTGGAGAGGGAGTGGTTGCTGGCTGGAGGTGGCAACGTTTGATTAGTTAAACCCCTTACCGGCTCACACATTTGCCATAGTCAAAAGGCAGACAGGTTCAGCAGCCAAGGCTTTGCCTTCTACATCCAGGCAGGCGCTACATCGCAGGCTGGATAAACCTAAGCAAAAACTGCATACAGGGGTTAGAGAATCTACACTGAACCCAAATACTGTTTAACTGGGCATAAGTGTCTTCTGCGCTTCCCGAAGTTTTGATGGGCAGGTCAATGCGAGCAGCAGAGAAAGGAGCCGATAGGACCGCAGCCAATCCGAACGCTCATCTCTTCCGTTTCACTTTCTTATCTGCTCTGCTGCAGTGGTGTGACACGTCGGCGACGCTAGACTGAAAGAGCGTTTGTCTCTCTCCCCGGTTTATCTGCAGGTTAGCGTAAGTTAGTCCTGCTCGGTTGGTGATAACGCGAGGTTTCTCTCCGGTGAGAGCTGATTTCACAGCTGCTGGGACCAGCTCTGTGTGTGCCTTCATGGAGCCGGCTGGAAGTGTGTCGCCAGGCCGGCAGATGTTGTTTAAATGGTGGGATCCAGCACAGTGTTTTAATTAACATGAAATGC
Source organism: Esox lucius (assembly GCF_011004845.1). Lineage (NCBI taxonomy): Eukaryota > Metazoa > Chordata > Actinopteri > Esociformes > Esocidae > Esox > Esox lucius. The sequence continues at coordinate 46,891,889 of NC_047575.1, read as the reverse complement.
ATTTCCAGCCACACAGAGTAATCCATGTCGTCGCAAGAAATGTGAAAGACCTCGGCCGTTTCTATAATGCAACTGAGAAAACACTCGTTGATGCCTCAGCCTAAGCAGGAGACTTGGTAAACTATTCAGTCTTTTTCCAAATTATTAAATGATTTTGTTCCCACAGTTAATACAGTGGTAGAAAAATTGCACATAGCACACATTGCCAAGAATCTTTGTACAAAACACTAAGCCCCGTGCGTCACAAATGCATAATGTAATTAATGTCCCATTTGCATACAAACTAAAATGATTATTATATAGGCTGCATGTCTCCTGTCGGGAGTTGGCCAGGCAAAGCTTCATTTAGAAAAAACTTGCTGTGTCTCCAAATTTACAATCTCCATTTGGGTCGACTGAATATTTTTGGTAAATGATATGTATGCAAATCGCATGCAGGGGAGAAAGATAAGTGTCTATATTTATACATTTCGTCTCTACCCAGACCTAAATGTCATTTCATTATCTTCCTTCTGCTCTTGTTCTTTTGGAGATAATTCAAATTAGGCCATTATTATAGAATTCAGCTTGTGCTTGATTCAGACAAAAATACCGCTATAGATGACAAAGGACCAGACAAAACATCAGCAACAAGAATACCTCTTCTATGTAGTAAATACAGTGGGGAGAACAAGTATTGAATACACTGCCGATTTTGCAGGTTTTCCTACTTACAAAGCATGTAGAGGTCTGTCATTTTTATCATAGGTAATGTATGGAGGAGTGGGCCAAAATCCCTGCTGCAGTGTGTGCAAACCTGGTCAAGAACTACAGGAAACGTATGATCTCTGTAATTGCAAACAAAGGTTTCTGTACCAAATATTAAGTTCTGCTTTTCTGATGTATCAAATACTTATGTCATGCAATAAAATGCTATTTAATTACTTAAAAATCATACAATGTGATTTTCAGGATTTTTGTTTTAGATTCCGTCTCTCACAGTTGAAGAGTACCTATGATAAAAATTACAGACCTCTACATGCTTTGTAAGTGGGAAAACCTGCAAAATCGGCAGTGTATCAAATACTTGTTCTCCCCACTGTATATAATCTCTGTCAGTTCCGCCTATCCTCGCTCTCGCTCCGTTCCTCGTCAGTGGCCTACCAGCCACCACCGTTCCTTGGTCTCCATCCATGAACACATCCCAGGACTGTCTCGTTTTATTGTACACTCCTGTTCCCATTGTTCTAATACCTGATGGTGTACACCGATCAGCCATAACATTATGACCACTGACAGTTGAAGTGAATAACACTGATACACCCATCAGCCATAACATTATGACCACTAACAGGTGAAGTGAATAACACTAATACACCCATCAGCCATAACATTATGACCACTGACAGGTGAAGTGAATAACACTGATACACCCATCAGCCATAACATTCTGACCACTGACAGGTGAAGTGAATAACACTAATACACCCATCAGCCATAACATTATGACCACTGACAGGTGAAGTGAATAACACTGATAATCTCGTTATCATGGCACCTGTCAGTGGGTGGGATATATTAGGCAGCAAGTGAACATTTTGTCCTCAAAGTTGATGGCCATGTGTAAGGATCTGAGCGACTTTGACAAGGGCTGGGCTGGCCCATGTGGTCAAATCCAACAGCTACTGTAGCTCAAATTACTGAAAAGGTTAATGCTGGTACTGATAGAAAGGTGTCAGCAGTTTGTTGCGTATGGAGGCAGTGTAGCCGGTAGACCAGTCAGGGTGCCCATGCTGACCCCTGACCCCTGTCCACTGCCAAAAGCACCTTCAATGGTTGCGTGAGCATCAGAACTGGACCAAGGAGCAATGGAAGAAGGTGGCCTGGTCTGATGAATGACGTTTCCTTTTACATCACGTGGATGGTCGGGTGTGTGTGCTTAGCTTACCTGGTGAACACATGGCACCAGGATGCACTGTGATGCTTTGGACAGTGTTCTGCTGGGAAACCTTGGGTTCTGCCATTCATGTGGATGTTACTTTGACATGTACCACCTACCTAAGCATTGTTGCAGACCATGTGCACCCTTTCATGGCAACGGTATTCCCTGATGGCACTGGCTTCTTTCAGCAGGATAATGTACCCTGCCACAAAACAAAAATGGTTCAGGAATGGTTTGAGGAACACAACAACGAGTTCAAGGTGCTGATTTGGCCTCCAAATTCCCCAGATCTCAATTAAATCGAGCATCTGTGGGATGTGCTGGACAAATAGGTCCGATCCATGGAGGCCCCACCTCACAACTTGCAGGATCTGCTGCTAACGTCTTGGTGCCAGATACCACAGCACACCATCAGAGGTCTAGTGGAGTCCATGCCTCAATGGGTCCTTTTGCGGCAAAAGGAGGACCTACGCAACATTAGGCAGGTGGTCATAATGTTATGGCTGATCAGTGTAAATGTTCCTCTCTCTCCCTTGTCTTCGTTGAGTATTGCCTGTTCATCTGTTTGATACATTGTACCTGCTCATGCAGTAGCATTTCGCTAAGCCTAGGTTTTGATACAAGTAACCTTTCCTGCTTTACCCAGTTGTTTATGTTATTGTTTATTATTGTTATTGTATTTTACCTTCCTTGCTGTGTGGAATAAACATCCGCCTCTGTACTACTTCGGCATCTGGTTTCTACTTCATCCTATTCTAATCGTTACAATCTCTCAAGTGTCATTTCTACGCTAAGACTGTTTTATTTCGATGAACAAGACATCCTCTTTGTGTATCTCTCAACAACAAAAGTCTAATGCATTTCACTAGAGTTTTATTTACATTTGAATTGATTAAATGCATTTTAAAATAATCAATACAATCAAAATAAAAAGTGAGTGCTTTATCTGCACCCCACTACAGTTCTTGCTGTCAGTGTACAGAAATGCTAATATCACACAAATGAAGTTGACATTAGCTGCATGAGTTGTATCAAAACAACTAAGCGTATTTCAATATTTTCTCACCTTTAACTTTTATGCAGTTTCTTAGTCCTTGCCTTGACAAGGCAGCTTACTGTAGCAAGGATGCTTTGTAGAAGTCTCTCTGCGTAGGCCATAAATGTGCTTTGAAGACAGTCATACCCTGAGCCTTAGGTAAGAGCAGAATGGAAGTCTCTTTGATGTCAGAATTCTGACGGCTTTTGCTGCTACGGCAACAAGTGAAGTGATTACAACATTAAAGATCATAGCACCATAGTTCAGCATTAGTCTATATATGTGCATACCTCATGTGTGACCTATATAAGACTGTGTGAATGGGTATTATCTATGTCTATTAAAATGTATCTAGCTGAAAAGCATCTCACATGAATTTGGAAGAAGGAACAGAACGGGTTAAAGCAAGTAATGTGATCAATGAATTGACTCAAATACATTTTTCAAGGATTTTAATCATAGGCAAATGGATTTACTTCAAATTTTAAAACAAGTGACTACAATAAACTAGGCAGAGGGAGAGAAAGACAGAGTGTATTGGTATTTTACCACAGCAGGCAGATACCAGAAAAGAGACAGAACTGTTGCTCCTACAGTTGCTTTCTAAACATCTCAGGGGTTTGAATTGAAACTCTCAGCGGTTGCCCAATAGCTATTACCTTCCAATCAGAAACTGGAAACACCAGATGTGAAGACATCAGCACCTGTGAAGAAACGTGATGAGAGAGAGAGAGAAACAGTTGCAATGGCTGATCCATAGTCAACGTGGACGAGCAAGATTTCAGCGTCGCTTTTCGTCAAATTGCCAGGTTGTTTCTCCCCAATTGTCCAAATGTGGAATCCGGATATTAGCTGATATCATGGATTGCAATGGTTTAAGAACAAGACTTAAAAGAAACATACATTTCTTTACAGCTTAGGTCAGCCATGCATGCATACTGTGTAGGTTCCTTGGGAAGCCCAACTACCTAATCATCCTCTAATAGGTTTTAAAAATTAACTAATTGGACAACAAAAAAGGCAAAACAGTTTTTTTCTTTGTTTTTTTCGTTTCTTTATTTTTATTATGGTTTAATTTATTTGTATTGTTTTTCCTTATTTTTGTGGATGTGTGCTTCAGAGGTGGGGGAGGTTGGAGGGGGAGGGGGGAAATTGGTCGGTTTATAGCTATTTTTCTTTAACATACATACAAGTTATCAATCTGTTAATGTGTACGTGTGTGTGTGTAGGTGTGTGTGTGTTTACATATGTGTATTTATGTACAGTATCTCACGAAGGTCAGTACACCCCTCACATTTTAGCAAATATTTGATTATATCTTTTCATGTGACAACACACTGAAGAAATGACACTTTGCTACAATGTAAAGTAGTGAGTTGTACAGCTTGTATAACAGTGTAAATTTGCTGTTCCCTCAAAATAACACAACACACATCAATTAATGTCTAAACCGCTGGCAACAAAAGTGAGTACACCCCTAAGTGAAAATGTCCAAATTGGGCCCAAAGTGTCAATATTATCTGTGGCCATATTCCAGCACTGCCTTAACCCTCTTGGGCATGGAGTTCTCCAGAGCTTCACAGGTTGCCACTGGAGTCCTCTTCCACTCCTCCTCCTTGGCCACCATGCTGCAGCTCAGTTTCACGGTCTTGGCAATCTTTTTATAGCCTAGGCCGTCTTTATGTAGAGCTACAATTCTTTTTTTCAGATCCTCATAGTTCTTTGCCATGAGGTGGCATGTTAAACTTCAAGTGACCAGTATGAGGGAGTGTGAGAGCGATGACACCAAATTGTACATACCTACTCCCCATTCACACCTGAGACCTTAACACTAACGAGTCATATGACACCAGGGAGGGAAAATGGCTAATTGGGCCCAATTTGGACATTTTCATTTAGGGGTGTATTCACTTTTGTTGCCAGTGGTTTAGACATTAATGCCTGTGTGTTGAGTTATTTTGAGGGAACAGCAAATTTACACTGTTATACAAGCTGTACAACTCACTACTTTACATTGTAGCAAAGTGTCATTTCTTCAGTGTTGTCACATGAAAAGATATAATCAAATATTTACAAAAATGTGAGGGGTGTACTCACTTTTGTGAGAGAATGTATGTCGTAAATAAATTTGCACTGTTTCATTCAGGAAATCTTTATATAATAAAATTGAAAATGGTGTCTTAGGGAAGTCCTATGAAGAGCGATATTCACAGTGAATGGTGACCTTTGACATATTTTATGGTTAATCCCTGTATGTTCCAAAGAAGTTGGGACACTGTAAAAAAGGAATGGAATAATTTACAAATCTCATAAATTTATATTTAATTCACAATAGAATATAGATAACATATCGAATGTTGAAAGTGAGACATTTTGTAATGTCATGCCAAATATTGGCTCATTTTGGAATTCATGAGAGCTACACATTCCAAAAAAGTTGGGAGCAATAAGAGGCCGGAAAAGTTAAATGTACAGATAAGGAAGAACTGGAGGACCAATTTGCAACTTATTATGTCAATTGGCAACATGATTGGGTATATAAAGAGCCTCTCAGAGTGGCAGTGTCTCTCAGAAGTCAAGATGGGCAGAGGATCACCAATTCCCCCAATGCTGCGGCGAAAAATAGTGGAGCAATATCAGAAAGGATTTTTTCAGAGAAAAATTGCAAAGAGTTTGAAGTTATCATTATCTACAGTGCATAATATCATCCAAAGATTCAGAGAATCTGGAACAATCTCTGTGCGTAAGGGTCAAGGCCGGAAAACCATACTGGATGCCCGTGACCTTCGGGCCCTCAGACGGCACTGCATATCACATACAGGAATGATACTGTAAGGGAAATCACAACATGGGCTCAGGAATACTTCCAGAAAACATTGTCGGTGAACACAATCCACCGTGCCATTCGCCGTTGGCGGCTAAAACTCTATAGGAAGCCGTATCTAAACAGGATCCAGAAGCGCAGGCGTTTTCTCTGGGCCAAGGACCATTTAAAATGGACTATGGCAAAGTGGAAAAGTGTTCTGTGGTCAGACGAATCAAAATTTGAAGTTCATTTTGGAAAACTGGGACGCCATGTCATCCGGACTAAAGAGGACAAGGACAACCCAAGTTGTTATCAGCGCTCAGTTCAGAAGCCTGCATCTCTGATGGTATGGGGTTGCATGAGTGCGTGTGGCATGGGCAGCCTACACATCTGGAAAGGCACCATCAATGCTGACAGTTATATCCAAGTTCTAGAACAACATATGCTCCCATCCAGACATCGTCTCTTTCAGGGAAGACCTTGCATTTTCCAACATGACAATGCCAGACCACATACTGCATCAATTACAATTTCATGGCTGCATAGAAGAAGGATCTAGGTACTGAAATGGCCAGCCTGCAGTCCAGATCCTTCACCCATAGAAAACATTTGGCGCATCATAAAGAGGAAGGTGCGACAAAGAAGACCTACGACAGTTGAGCAACTAGAAGCCTGTATTAGACAAGAATGGGACAACATTCCTATTCATAAACTTGAGCAATTTGTCTCCTCAGTCCCCAGACATTTGCAGTCTGTTATAAAAAGAAGTGGGGATGCCACACAGTGGTAAACATGGCCTTGTCCCAACTATTTTGAGATGTGTTATTCTTCCCTTCAAGTGATACATTTTCTCAGTTTAAACATTTGATATGTCATCTATGTTGTATTCTGAATAAAATATTGAAATTTGAAACTTCCACATCATTGCATTCTGTTTTTATTCACAATTGTATAGTGTCCCAACTTTTTTGGAATCGGGTTTGTATGTATGTACTGTATATGCAGTATGAAGCTAAGTACAGTTGTGCTCAAAAGTTTGCATACCCTTGGAGAATTGGTAATATATATACCAAGGTGTTGTCGGGCATATTGTAACAAGGCTTTTTGTGGCATTGGCGCAGTAATGTCTTCTTTCTGGCAACTCGGCCATGCAGCTCATGTATTTCTTCTGAGGTTACATGTGCGTTTTTCTTTGTATCCTAACCAATTCTTCTGGCAGTTTTGACTGAAATCTTTCTTGGTCTACCTGACCTTGGCTTGGTATCAAGAGATCCCTGAATTTTCCACTTCTTAATAAGTGATTGAAGAGTACTGAATGGTTCCATTACTTTGTCACACAGGTCTTTTCTGCTCCCTATGGCTCAGTATCTAGCCTGCTCAGTGCATCCACGTGAGAGCTAACAAACTCATTTGACTGTTTATACTCAGACGCTAACTGCAATTTAAAAAGCCATAGGTCTGGGAAATTCTTTAATTGTCATTCTCACCTGTGTGTGTCATTTTGTGTGTTTGTAACAAGGCCAAACCATCAAGGGTATGTAAACTTTTGATCAGGGCCATTTGGGTGATTTCTGTTTTCATTATGATTTAAAAAGGAGCCAAACAACTATGTGAAAATAAATTCAAATTCATATGATCACTATCCTTAAATAAATGACAGTTTTGTTGCGTGATCAGTCATATTTTCAATATCAATGCCAAAATTTCACAATATCTGCCAGGGTATGCAAAGTTATGTTTTCATACAACTGTATGAATTTTTTGGAGTATCACTGTTAATATTTAGCATAATTGGGAAAGAAATTCATAAAACAAAATAAAAATGTGGTCTAAAGAAATTAATAAAATTGGTAGGTTCTTTGAGTTACGTTGGCTGTTTGTTCTAGCACTATGCATTACCTCAAATATATCACACTCATAAAAGTAACCTACAGTATAGACATAAAAAAACTGGCATAGCAATATTCAAGTGTAAAATGAGAAAATGATTTGCGTCAATTGTGATCAAATCAACAGAAAATAATGGAGATATTCTGCTGACCCTAGGTCGCACCTTCTTAACTGTGTCACTGTTACTTACAGAATCAAGAAATTAAGTCCTGCTCTGTGATTCTGTGTTTTTCTCAAACTGTGGGGGAGGGCAACCTCTGCCCAGAGTCCAGCAGCTTGTCACCATATGCCCTTGCCTTTGACAGCAGTCACAACAGCGCTGTTTTGGCTGTTTGGGTTTAACCTCTGCCAGTCTTATTGCTGCGACAGGAGCCGTTTGGAGAGCTTGGTTCATTCGCACGCCAGACTGCCCATGTTCGACTGACTGTGCATTCATCTTGCTGTCTGTTTTCCAATCAGATGTGTCAAATCATGTTGCACATTGTTTAGAAATGACCTAGTTGGAGAATCCTGCTGCTCTGTTTTACACTCTAATGTCATTTGAAGCTGTATTAAAGATATTAACTGTTCATTGGCTGTGGAGATGAGAGTTGGTGGCCATTATTCATGCTGATCTGTTACTTACATAATGTCTACTATAGTTCTGAATCAGGGATTAACCATAAAATATGTCATAGGTCACCATTCACTGTGAATATCGCTCTTCATAGGACTTCCCTAAGACACCATTTTCAATTTTATTATATAAAGATTTCCTGAATGAAACAGTGCAAATTTATTTACGACATACATTCTCTCACAAAAGTGAGTACACCCCTCACATTTTTGTAAATATTTGATTATATCTTTTCATGTGACAACACTGAAGAAATGACACTTTGCTACAATGTAAAGTAGTGAGTTGTACAGCTTATATAACAGTGTAAATTTGCTGTCCCCTCAAAATAACTCAACACACAGCCATGAATGTCTAAACCGCTGGCAACAAAAGTGAGTACACCCCTAAGTGAAAATGTCCAAGATATAATCAAATATTTACAAAAATGTGAGGGGTGTATATTATGAAAAATATCAGTAGATGGAAGAACGAACAGACACACATGCGAGCAACTACCGATTAAAAGGAATTGGTCTGAGAATTAGAATGACAGGCATGTGGAATTACTTCACATGGTGAAATGAATGATACCATTAAATAAGGCATGAGCTTAACAAAACAGTATTCTAGGCATGATCGGAGAGAGCGAGAGAGGGAGTGATCATACCCACGAGACCATAAACCTTAGTTCTTAAGAGACAGAAATGGAGAGGGAGAGAAAATCTCATCACAGCGTGCAAGAATCAGACGAGAGGAAGATGAATCGATTATTTAGGATTTCCTATCATTATTTACTATAGGATTGTTATTGGATAATTTATATTGGTTTTATAACCTCTTTATAGGAACCAATCGTATACGATTACAGTGGGTGGTTTCTTATAAGACTTTTATAGGAATAAGTCCAATAAAAAAATCCACAACGGCTTCCTAGGATGGTTCTGACTAGAGTATGATCAATAAGACTCATCTAGGATGGTTCTGACTAGAGAATGATCAATAAGACTCATCTAGGATGGTTCTGACTAGAGTAAGATCAATAAGACTCATCTAGGATGGTTCTGACTAGAGTATGATCAATAAGACTCATCTAGGATGGTTCTGACTAGAGTAAGATCAATAAGACTCATCTAGGATGGTTCTGACTAGAGTATGATCAATAAGACTCATCTAGGATGGTTCTGACTAGAGTATGATCAATAAGACTCATCTAGGATGGTTCTGACTAGATTAAGTTCAATAAGACTCATCTAGGATGGTTCTGACTAGAGTATGATCAATAAGACTCATCTAGGATGGTTCTGACTAGAGTATGATCAATAAGACTCATCTAGGATGGTTCTGACTAGAGTAAGTTTAATAAGACATTTATAGATGTTTCTGACTAGAGGATGATCCTTGATAAACCTCTGACATGTTGGACTCATAATCTTGTTGGACAATGGCATAACTGTAAAATTAGCATCCAATCAGATTTAAGAAGCACAGGATGTAAAGACATCAGCGCCTCTGATCCCAGAGGGGACAGAATGCGGGTTGAACAAAGCAACACAACATCCCCAAGGAATTACTAACTTACAGTTGCTGTAGCGTGGGCCACACCAGCCCCCACTGTGTCATCATTTATGTATTTCCTCAAGTCTCCTAGAGACGTGGACAAAGAGAACGGCACACCTGCCACTTTCATAATGTACAGTGCCGCTGTCTGAATCGCTGTGGAAGTTCACTGAGTCAGGTGTTGGGATTATGGATAGCTTATAGTTACATAAACACTTTCATAGTCAGTCAGCTTTTATGCGAAAGACCGGTCCAATGTACCTGTTGATCATGACTGAGGACCCGTGGCACAACTACTTGAGCCCTTTATGTGCGCTTTTATGGGGGAGACATTTGAAAGCGGGTTTCACACCTCTGGTGCTTGTTAGTGTTAAGAACATCACACAGCGATAGACTCTTCCTTCACTGTCCAGCCTCCTCACATGGGGCTCAGATCCGTTGAGAGACCCACGGAAATCAAATACTTGTTTTTATTGACCCCTGTTCGCCCAAAAAAGCAACAGCAAATGTTGATGCACAGGGACTAGGAAAAACTCACTAGTAGGGTCGGAACCTAGGAGCAGACCTAGATCAGAGCTGGACTCCAACGGGTGGCCTGTTCCTTCTGGCTGCTGAATGGAGATCAGAGCGATTATAAGAGTGCATGACCTATTATGGCCATAGTTGCTCATGTTCAGATGACCAGCAAGTCAATAAAGTAAATACATAGGAACAGGTGGGCTGGAGAGTGTTCTGTTGGAACCTAGATCAGCAACACAACCAGGTGATCTTAGGACCGCGACAACCAGGTGAACTTAGGACAGCAATAACCAGGTGAACTTAGGACCGCAATAACCAGGTGAATTTAGGGCCAGGACAACCAGGTGAACTTAGGGCCGCGACAACCAGGTGAACTTAGGGCCGCGACAACCAGGTGAACTTATGGCCGGGACAACCAGGTGAACTAACAATCGGAACAACCAGGTGAACTAACGACCGGAACAACCAGGTAAACTTAGGACCAGGACAACCAGTCCTAAGTTCACCTGGTTGTGTTGCTGATCTAGGTTCCAACAGAATACTCTCTAGCCTACCTGTCACTATGTATTTATTGACCTGAAACACACCTGACCACCCTTTCCAAAGTGTCCTAATCGTTATCAAAAGATGATGATGATGAGTGACTGACAGCTTATTACTGTAGACTGGAGAATATTCATGTAGGCCGAGGTTATGTTATTGTAGACTGGAGAAAATATATGTAGGCTGAGGGCATATTACAGTAGACTGGAGAATGTTAA